>NC_087557.1:24961142-25268730 GCF_036250125.1 Pseudopipra pipra
CAAAGGGTTTAGAAAAAGCTAAATTTATCTGGGAATGGGAATTATAATAGCAAAGAGGCAATTAATTTGGGGGTGGTGGAGATTTT
The DNA here is from genome assembly GCF_036250125.1 of Pseudopipra pipra. Taxonomy (NCBI): domain Eukaryota; kingdom Metazoa; phylum Chordata; class Aves; order Passeriformes; family Pipridae; genus Pseudopipra; species Pseudopipra pipra. The sequence continues at coordinate 24,961,229 of NC_087557.1, forward strand.
AGTAATATTTTACTTCTTCCCTGAAAAGACAAAAAATCATTAGTTTCTCTACCTACTAGTAATAGCTCTAATCCTCTTCTTACCTTTCACCATCACCTCTCTGGAGTCACCACCTAACAATAAGGTGTGTCCAGCTGATATAGAGAGAGTTTTGGCCCAGTTCAAGTGTGTCCCTGCTTTGGGAAGGAAACCCCCCAAGGGCAGATATCCTGAGCTGAAGTGTGACAGGGACCCCTGAGTCTGAGCGGGCAGTGTAGGCAGAAACGAGGTCTTGTCATTCACGGGCTAATGCCCCTTCCTTCCCATACTGCTTCATTTAGCTCTGGTTGTCCTCTCATCCTTCAGTGCCACTCAGTCTGAAGAAAAGCACCCACACACATCCTTCATCATTGATCCACCCCTTGCTCTGTCACCCCAGCCCAACCTGGTCCTTGCAGCGCGGGCAGGTGCCCTGTCCAGGCATAGTTCCCACTGCAAAACCAATCCCTGGATCTTCTTTGTGCTCTGACAGCCCTGGAAACGTGCCACTCCCAGCAGAGCTTTCTGCTGCCTGCAGCCAACCCAACAGTGCCTTATTCTGAATCAATACTTGCAGATACTGGAGATAACTCAGGGAGAGAAATACATTAACGTAGACAAAGAAACAAAGATAATGATATTTTTTCTTCCCTCCTTTTTTTTTTTCCTTCTTCCCTCTTTTCTCCCACAGAATAAAATTTTCTTTTCTTCTTCCCCCATCCTCATCTCTATGATCTGCACTTAGCAAGCTCCAGACTCTTGAATTGTTTTACAGTTTTCAATAAAGCATTAAATCTTTTTTAAAAACTGCTTGTTTTAATTGAAAAAATTTCAATCAATCACCCCTTCTCTACCCTCTTGCCTTTCTCCCCTCCCCCAAACAGACCCATTTGCAGTAAATAATCTGCAGCCCGACTTTCTGCTCTAAAGAAATAAATAATTCTGAATTTGCTGAATCCCGCCTGATCTCCCAGCTTTAAATCACTGCACTTTGTACTGAGCTCAGCTGAAATGCTGAACACACTGAAGCATGACTATTACTGAAGACTGCAAGTGTTTTTAAAGGTACAGCCTCTGAGGCAGTGGTTCTTTTTCCTCCCAGGACAGTCTGAAATAGGAGCTAAGCCAATTCTTGAGGATGAGTGGTCCCTTCCCTGCATTTTGTCCACTGCAAATGCAGATGGGGCCTTGCCCTGACTTATCAAAGACTGACTGAAGGCAGGATGAATCCAGTGTGTCTTTGAGGAGGTTCTGAAGAAGAGGCATCTTGACTGAAACCATCTAACAGGCAGTGGACTGAGTCCTTTTCCAGATGGGTGATCTCAGGCAGGTTTCAGGAGGTCATCTGCATCTGCTAAGACACTGGAGAGCAGCTGCCCACGCTCCCAAGTGTAAATAGTTGCACTTGGACACAGAAGAGCCTGGAGTCTCCCAGGCAGGGGAGGAAGGTCCCCCCAAATCGTAGTGAGTCCTGCAATCGCTGTCAGAATTCTTCAATTCTCTTCATCTTCCCTCTACTCAAAAACTTATAAACCAGCTATATGGAGGCTTATGTCACAAAGGAGCACAACCCTTGTGTTTCTTAATTCCTCATATTGCTTAGTTAATCTTATTGCTGAATTTCCTCCTTTTAGGATTGCTCTTGTCAAAGCTATTGCCTATGCCCTGTCTGATGATGCAAGCTGCAGCTGAAGAGGGAAAATGCAGCACACAGCTGATTACTGATGCCTAGTTGTGATTTATACAACTCGTGAGCTTCCAACAATTGAGAGATGAAAAATGGTTTATCCACACTTTGGTGTGTCGAAACACTCTTTCTACCATTTATCTTGAAACTGATTTTTTTGGGGTAGTGGTGAATGTTATGCCCAAAGCCGTGGGTGGAATGTCTAATGGAAACTTCCAGACATGGAACAATGGGGATCATCATGTTTCTGACCTGAGATGTGAGGGACTAAGAGGATCCCCAAAGAGTTCACCTTATGCTTTTCAAGTGTATTTTGTGGGGGTTAATTACAACTGGAAAGTACTGTACTGTTCTTGCATTTCCAATCAAGCTGAAAACAACTGTTAAGACTTTATTTTTCATGCTGTTTTTCCCTTGTGCATTTGAGAACATTCGTCAGTGATAGGAGAAGGTTGTGAATGCTGGATTTTCACTTGGAAATTTCTTCCCCTGTCCTCATCCCTTTTCAGTACATCAGAGAGAATCAGCTCTGTAATTTTCATTGACTGTGTAAAGAGCTGAGGTCAGCTAATCCACAAGGACTCCTTCCCAGAGCTGGCAAGTGACCAGAATTAAACAATAGCAAAGATCAGAAATGTTAGAATCACAAGAGATTCATCCTAGTATTTTCCTGATACTCTTATTAAAGATCCATCAGACATTAATGTGAGGCCAATAAATTCAGGCCCAAATTAATTTTGGGACAATTGGATGGAAGCTGTTACAGTCATGTTTTAAGTGTATAATTTTAAAAGTATACCCTTTATGGAGCAATGCTGATGCAATATTTTCATGAATTCAAATATAGTGGTGCTGAAATTCACTCTGGGTTTTTCTTTTTCAGCTGTGAGCTTGGTTCTGACCTCTGTCCCTTAGAAAACCTCATGAGGAGTCAGCAATGCCAAGATACTAAATAAACCATTTTCTTTGGTCATTTTATAGGTTAGGCCAGATTAACATTTACTTCCATCTCCCAGTGGTGTAACAGGACCATAAGATGGATAAAATGTAACTTCCATGGAGCAATGTGAAGATGGCGTCAGGATAATGGAGCAGCAGCCAGAGAAGTCCCTGTAGAATCATGTTCAATAGCACTGAGAAAGGGTGTGTGGATTCACAGGTAAAATGGGCTGTGGCCCTGTGGTGTTTCCAGTGTTACTTCGGGGGTGCTTGCTCTGGAAACCACGGATTTCCTGTCCCTGTCTGTGTCTCGGATCCTGTGTTGAATCAAACACTCCCTTTTTATGGCCACTCTGCAGCTCAGTATCACATCCAGGTTTTCACCAGTAGTAGAACGTGCTCGGCTGGGTGTCTTCTTCACGGGTGACTCTGGGTTGCAAAGGTAGAGTTGGCATCCACTGGTGCTCCACCACATTCCCCTCTGCTCCCTTTCAGTCTCTGCTGCCCCTTGATGGCAGGGTCGGGAGCACTTGGCTCTATCCAGGCACTGGCTCCCATGCAGCACCTCCACCTTCTTGCCTTTTCCCTCTGTTCCCCACATCCAGATCTTAGGTGGGATCTTCCTGTTTCATTTTAGTTCCCAAGGAGGACAAGGGCGATAGCTGGTACTGAAATGAGCTTGTGAGTAACACAGCGTGGTCCTTCCAGCACACTCCCTCTGGCAGAGCTAAAACAGTGCTCTCCAAGATACCTGTTCTTCAATCTCCTCTTTCAGAGGAGGAGAGAAAATTACAGGCCTCTGATTACTCAGGGAGACGAGCGCACAACTCCCATCTTTGTAATTTCTTCCACCACAATCAAGCATTTCAGGAAAAGGGCCTGAAAGCCTGAAATAGTCGGTCAGGGTTTTCCGCCTGGTGCCTTCCCTGACAACACACAAGAGGAATAAAAATGAAGGCTCGTCATTGCTGTTACATTTCGTTTCCAAAAGCATCTGTCCCATCTGGGATCAGGAGCTGAGGCTGCTAGGAATGAAAATATTCTCCTAGGGGAAAGTCCCTGTGGTATTCCCAGGCTGGCAGTGCTCAGGGCATTTACAGGTTTTAAGGCTGCATGGTCTGGTTGCATTTCTCTAGTTTGACCTGCTGAGTACCATGAGACAGTGTCACCAGTAATTCCCACATTGAGCCCGTGTCTCACACTGGAGCTACGAGAAGCCCTGTTCCTGTTGGCAGCACCAGACTCTCCCCAGAAAGCGTGGCCACATGCACCTCACAGCCCTGCAAAACCAACAGCCTGAAGCTTCAGTGCTCGCCTGGACAGGTTCTGCTCCCTCTGAAGTCAGCAGGGAGGACGGGGTAAGTCCAATCCCCTCCCCACACTCTCATTTTAGAAGCTTCCTCCTTTGATAACGATTTTGAAATATGTAACCAGATATACTAGACATTGAGAACCATTTTTCCTTGGAGTGAATCTTGGAGAAGGATGCATCATCAGCACCATGTTAAATGCTGGTGAAAAGCCATAGAATAGCCCCTCTCCCCCTCACCACCACCCCCTACACCACCAAGTCTCTACATTGCCTCAGTCACACTTTGCTTGGAGTGGGACCCCCAGTGAGATGTGATATGGGCAGCACCTGTTTATTAGAGAGCAGCGTCAGCACTGTGAAACAAAATAAGTAAGTAACTGGTGAAAACAGCTCTGCTAAAATAGAGGACTAGCTCTGATCAGGCTGGGCATGATATAACATGGTGGTTTAAAGCTGTGTAATGCCATTTTCCATTAGAGCTCTGGTTCGAGTCAGGAAGGGGTTTGATCCATTGATGGAAGCTGTTATACACAGACGAGAAAACCTCATCCATATTTCTCTTGAGATTGTACAAAGCTGACAGTATGCTCGCTGACCACAGTCATCTGAGACTCTCACACAAAATAACCCTCTTTTCATAAATAACAGGATTGTTGTTGTGGCAGACTGAGATTTGCTATAGAATTCAGTTGTGTCGAACAAAGAGCTTCTTCTGGTTTTTAATTTGAGCTATTAAAAAGATTCATCTTTCTCTTTGTTCTCATTTTCCTTCCCCTCTTTCTCCCTTTCTTTTTTTTTTTTTCCTTCCCCTCTGTCTGTCTTTAGGATAACTTAAAGCTGTTTGTCTGAAACAAAAGACTTGCGTGGGTCTGGTCAGTGGTGCCTCTGGATTGAATGGTCACGATTTCAAATCCTGCTTAGGACTAAACTTGGATGAATTCCATAAGCTAATAACACAGCACAGTGTTTCAAATTGATGGAGGTACTGTCCTCTAGATGAGACATAAAACCAGAGATCCAATCTGCTTGGCAGAGACCCCACAGGACTTATCAAAGATGAGTGGGGGCTGCTAACTGTTTTGCCCTTGTCAAATCCTTACCACCATCACGGTTTCTCTTGCTTTTCCAAAGCAATGACACTGGACCTTATGAAAATGAGATGGTGAATTTGAAGGAGCCATCCTTTTCCTAATTATTTAAAGCAGTTTGCAGTGTCTGGCAGAAGGGGGAAAGAGAGATAATCTACTCACTTGAAAGTGGAATGACCCTGAATTTCAAAAAGCAAAACAAAAGCGAGCGAATGGTGCCACCATGCTCTGCAGCAGTGACATTATTAAAGGATCAGTGAGCTATTAAAGCAGCAACATTTAGTACCTCCCCTAATGACTTGTACTGCTAACTGGTTTCCAAATTGAGATTTTTATTGCCTCCATGCACAGACAGAACAAGGCTGTGTCTGCGCTTCCAGAGGCTCGAGCTTAAGCAGACTGTTCACAATAGGATCAATGAATCGTGTCAGTTGAAAACTAGTAATGGCTTATGAGAGTTCCCACTCCTATGTCCTCTTTTCTTACCAGGGCTGGAAGCTTTGGGCTGTGGGGCATGGTGTGGATCATAAATACCCGGGATTTTGCAGAGAACCCATCACAATTCTTGAACTTCCTAACATCTGTGAAATTTGGCAGAGTTGTGCATAAACAGAATGTCCTGAAATCTCCCCAGATCTGCTCATGCCATTCAAAGTGTGAATGTTGTGAGAAGGGCATTTGCAAGAGGGACATTGGGCACACCGGTTCCCACTTCCAGATAAAAATATGGAGCATGGAGGAATAAGTCTATGGAGGAGGAAGGGAGATGAAAAGGTACTGCAGACACTAGTGAAAGTGAAGATACACCCAGATACACCCATGTTTCCACCATGACTCTCCCAAGTAGATTTTGACTGTCTCCTATGAGCTGAGCTCCTGTGATGGGAATAGCTGGGAAATATCCTTCTGTCAAATGCAGTTCAAGCTAGGAAGGGAGTTCCTGTAGGCACACAGCATGTGTGATTGCAGAAAGGAAGCTGGTTAAAAACCAACCAACAAACCAAACCACCTAGCAAAAGTGGGTTCTGGTTGCAGTTGCTGTTATTTACGTGCTCAGGATACACTGTAAGCCAAACTGGAGTTTGGGTCTTCCATGCACCTGAGATAAATGCAACTATTATTGCTTTATTTGTTTTTCTCCATTGGTCCTGCACACATGTGCTGCAGGAGGTTGCTGAGTGAATTATGCCAACCCTCACCCAGGCTGGACAGTCACAGGGAGAGACTGACACTGCTGCTTCTGGTTTTATGTATCAGATGCCTGATTTCCATGACAGAAACCGCTCATCCTTTGCGGGAGCGACAGGCAGAGCAGAGGGGTAGGACAGCTGCAGAGACCAGCATTAGAACATGCACATTTTTTATCCCATGCTGGTTTGAGTCTCTTTCCATCAATGCTAACTGCAAGTTATTCCAATTTTGTGACTTTTTGGTGGCTGCATGTGGCACAGGTTTGCATTTCCAGTTTCTTCACACTTTCCATCCATCTGTGTGTCCATGCTCTGCAAAATACCCTTACCTTTTTTGACAAAGCTAACAGGTCTCCGTGTGGGCTGCAAAGTATGTTCAGAACTGTAGAAAAATGGGGTGAAGAGGCCTTAGAGGCCCTTCTACACTTCCTTACCCAAACTCCATGCAGGACCAGTTAGACCTAAACCATTTATGTTTGCTGTGGGTTTAACCTGTTCTTGAAGACCGCTGGTCTGGAGATTTCCAGATGTGCTAAGGCAGGTCATTCCAGTGGTTAGCCATCCTTAGGTTTAGAAAGCTGTTCCCATGACCTGAGCTCAGCAGTGGAATTGGATTCCTGCTGGTCAGGGTTAAGGCAGAGTTGTAAGGCAGGAGCTCGTGGAGCCACTTCGTTGGCTGCACCCACTCTCATCTAAGGACTTCCTCCCCCAGGACAGCAGGTCAGGTGTTTCCCGCTGTGCAAACACAAGCAGCGTAGACAGGGAGAGAAAAGGGCAGCAGGGCCATTTCTGGCAGAGGAGCTTTCTGAGGCTGGCACTGACAAAATGTCCTAGAGACTTTACTGAGTCCAATTACCACTTTATGTCTTTAAAGTGGTGAGTAAATGAAAGAAACTACAAGATCAAGCCACGTTAGTCTTCTCAATCCCTGAAGTGTCTGACAGCCCTCTCCCCTTCTTTCTCGCTTCCTCAGACTACTCTGAACTCTTAACCTTCGCCACCGCTTTGAGTTCACATCCGCAGAAACCAAGCTACCCCCAGCCACCCCCGAACTCCGGTGACAATCACAAAACACTTCCAAAGCAACACTGCCCTCCCTCGAATTGATAAAGTTTAGGCTGCCTCCGACTTGCTGAAGTCTCCTGCACGTACGGTTGGTCTCGCCCGCCGGCGCTGGCTGCAGGGGAGCTCGCTGGGCACGGCCGCAGCCGGGGAACAGCCTGTGCTGATTCACACAACCAGCTCTCCCTGTCCACGCAGACAACAGCCGGGAACACCAGCTGTTCAGGCTGTGCTGCGCTGTTGGGCTGAAGGATATGGATGCCCGCAGCACATATGGTATTGGGATCGCAGTGAGCGTATCAGGACAGACCCCAAAACAGAAGGGACGGATCCGTGTAACCATCACAAGGCACAGCAGTGGGAACTGGAAAAGTGGGACAAGATCACCGAGGAGAAAAGCAGGTCAGGAGTCATCCTCAGCCGCTAGAACTGGACCTCACTGCAGCACTAGCAGAGCTGGTGGCTGGCTTTTTTGCAGAAGTAGAGCTAAAGACTGTCATGTCAGTTTGACCTTCCTTATAAATAAATAAATAAGCAGTAAACAGAGATCTCACAGTGATGCCTGAACCTGATGTCTCATGCTCACTTGTTTTGATGTGTCTAATGTAAGTGGGCGGGTAATAAAAGCTTCATTTAGAAGCCAGCATCTTCACAGGCGCTGCTGGAAGCCCCTGGGACACTGCACTTCTGGAATTTTCTTCTAATGGAAACATCAGCAGATAACTATTGATAAAGCAGAACATGCATGCATGCACACAGAACAACCCAGCAATGGTTTATTTTCCTGGACTGCTGGGTGTGGATTGCAAAGGTCTCTTTAGATTCCCCAGGTTATGTTCCCACCTCAGCTGCTGCATCAGCACTGCTGAGATGCCCACCACGGTGACCATTTGGGACAGTGCCCTGAAGAAGTGTGGAGTTATTGTAGTGTGGGTAGGCATCTGTTCCAAACAGGCAAATAAAGGAATCTTCAGCCCCCATAATACAGCTGTGGATAATGGCATTCTCTTCATATCTCCCACCCTGTAGATAAGGAGATGCTTCTCTGTAACAAGCAGACATAGTGCTGACATTTCACACAAGCAGCACATTCACCCTATGTACATGTTGTCTAGGATATTATTTTTCAATGTATTCACAGGTTATTCAGCTTCTTTTTAGGCACTTGAGTCTTCAGGAAGGTCTGATTCCTGTGCATGTGAGGTCTCTGTGGCAGCTCTCATGTGCACCACCTGTCTAATGCTGGGCTCAGGGTAAACTGAAGGAGAAATCATGGCTAGTGAGGAGAGAAGACACTGGAGTTACTACTGAACTCCTTAAGGTAACCTACTGTCCTTCCAGTTCAGTGCTAAAATCACCATTTCCAGATCCTGAATACAACAAAGGTAAAGAACAGCATATTCTCCCTGGACAGTGTAGGGGTCAGAGCCAAAGGTTTTTGGGGGGGCTACAGCTTTAATCCCAACCTTCAGCAGACTGGTCCATGTCTGGTTCATACCATGATGTAGCTGACCTCGTTTCCTGGATACAAGCACAGAAATACTGCCTGTATCCAAGCATTTATAGGTAATTATTTTCCCTGAATGTGGAAATTGGAGGGCCCCTTTTGTCTAGTGCATTATTTCATGAGAACCACAGGGATCTGCAACCAGGCATGGGGGGGAAAGGGAGATTGTTTCCTCCTGTCTGTGGTTTTATGCAGCATCTGCCTGTGAAAACAAGAAGCAAACAAGATGACCCCCACCTTATCTGCTTGCATAAGTCATTTTGCCTGAAGCTTGAGCACTGTGGGATGGTTAGTGTAAAACTTGCTCTTGCATTAAATAGCAATAATTTACCTTTAAAGGCTGCTTTTATTATTATTATTATTATTATTTTTAATGATTTAAAAAATGTTCCTTAATTAAGAACTCCCAGATATGAAGCTTGGAAGAAATGTGGCCAGGACGTTCTTGGATTACTACAGGCTGAACTCCTTGGTGGAGAGACCACTAGGAACTACTCCTAAAACTCGGTAGGTCAGAAAGCAATTTCTCTTGCTTTAGCAGGGCTGCTTTTTTAATACCTTTCATGACTAAACTTCAGTTCTACTGCATTACGGCTTTATAATAAGCGTGCTAGTCTAACTGTGCCTATTTTATTGAAATTCCATTTGGAAATAAAGCATTTATGTTCAGGAAAGATACCTGGCTTCTGTCTGAAAAAGTATTCAGAGGATTTTGGAGATATCGATATCTTTCCTGAATTCTGTCTGCTGTACACCAATCTCACACCAGTATCTTTAATGGACTTACCCTTCATTTATCTCCCGAGAGTGAATCAGACCCACTTTATTTTACAAAGTTTTAATTCTGGAAGTGAAAACTTTTTCAGTGCTTCAGGAAATTACTGGCAAGCCTGTGCTAAAGGCAGAGTTCTCCATCCCCCTTTGGACCTGCTGCAGGGCTGGCAGCCAGGTGGCAGGTTCCTTCTGCCAGTCCAGCTGGGACATTTTACCTGGGGATCCCCTCTTACTGTAAGTCCTCACTCCGGTTTTACAACATGCTCAGTGGATGTTAATCCAAAAGAAAGTAGGATATGAAGTAAGGCACTGGTGAGCAATGCACAAAGGCATGAAATGCCTCAGCATTTGGCCACATCTCTGGTGTTAGCCAGCTGAGTCCTTTCAGTGTCCCATAGCTTGTGTGAGGAGCAGGGGAGACACCACTTCACTGTTTGTTGAGAACCATCATTCCTTGAACTGGAAAAGCCATGTAGCAACATGAAGAGAGAAGCAGAGCAGGAACCAGACCTGTTCCATGGGAAACACCATGTTCAGAATTTACCTCTGTTCTAAGAAAACAGCAATAATGCCCCCAAACTCAAAATTTTCATTTAAATGCATTTGGGTCAATTGCACTGTTTCATTTGGGTTTCAACTCTTAACAGCACAACCAAATATAATTTATGTTTTGCAATGGAAAAGGCAATTCCAAATTGGCAAGGGAGGCAGCTGAGCCTTGAGATTCACTCCCTCATTCTCCCCACTTTTTTCCTCCCTTAAAAAAGTAGCTGTTGGAACAGTTACTTGTTTGCAAAGGAACACTTTCCTATTGAAGATTTTCTAGTGATGTGTAAGATGGATGTTACAAATATCAGCCCAGACCAGAGAGCAATTGCTGCAGCTTCTTCTGCAGCCTTTAAAAATCCTCTCACTGCAGCCATTCTGGCAGCTCCTTATATATATGGTCAGAGCCAGGCTGCCTGCATTAGGTGTTTAAACACCCTGCTTTGAGCCCATCTCCCTTTTCTGTTTGTGATCTTGACACCACAGTTTAGACTGGCTCAAGGAGGATTGTCAGCACTGCAGTTCTGAATGCTCTTATCTGCAGGGACCTGCAGGGTTAGCAGAGAAAAGCATCCAGCATCTTCCTCTCCTCCGGAAATTGAATGTATCATTTCTCTCAGACTCCCAGGGGCCACAGCCTCCAAGGCTAAAAACCCACAACTATTACTGAACCTAATTACCACCTGACAGCAAAGTGCTTTTCCGTAGCATCATTCAGTTACCTCATCAAAAGGAATGTTTGTTTGCTTTCTTCATTTTAAATTAAAGAACCACTGACAGTGGTAACTGAAGCATTTTAATCTCATCAAATATCCATGTCCATCTCTATAGAGACAGCCACGCCAGCAGGGAAAGATACACATCTACAATGGGGTTGCTCAGAGCAAATTTTTCTCATTCCTCCACCAGAGCCTAATGGGGTGAGAGATCTTTTGTTTGGGAAGTGCTACTTCACAGTAAAATCCTAAATAAGGTAAATGTTCAGCCCAATGCCAACAGATGTTTAAGGAATAGATTTTTAAAGATTCATGTTGTTAATTTCCTGATGGCTTTCAAATACCAGCTTTTCCCTGCAAGTAGACAAATGCCTTCTAATTGTATCCTGGGCTTTGTTACCTGACATTTGATCAGAGCCTGTATATATATAAAATGTACACCGGTGAAATGAAACTGTTCTTTGAAAGGTTTCCTTTTGGAGAGGTTTGCAGTTAACAGCTTCAAACTGCTGAGAAACAGAAGGGAGATGGCTGTGGCTTTAAATATGCCTTGGCTAGGCAGTGGCACTAGGAAAGGACTGGAATATGTAAAATGATACTAAATATCTGTGTAATCAGGACTAATTATATGGCACAGTTATTAGCTCGAAACAGGACATGTTGTGCCCACAGTTTATGAAAATATATTAAAACATTACCAGATTCCACATACTCATTGAAAGAAAGCTGCAGAGTTAATAAACGTGTAAGGGACAACTAATTGGCTGCTTTGTCCCAGCCTACTACAGGCAGAACAATTTCTGTTTGAGGAAATTAGTGCAGCCAAAATGTGTTATAATGATAGGCCTGGAAATAGCAACAACCTGCAACACTTGCAGAGCACATCTGACAGAAAGATCTTAACGAAGGAAATGTTTGTGTTGAAATGCCATGTTTCAGAGAAGGAAATTTAGGCACAGAAAGGAGATGGACCTCAGAGTCAGAAACAGGGCTGGTACCCAAATTCAGGCACCTTTCAAGAGCTTTGTCCATGCAGTCAGGCTGCCAGAGAGCAGCCATCACACTGTATAGGCAATGCAGGCAGTTCAGTGGGAACTGAATTAGGATCATCTGGAGCAAGAAGCAAGAACTGATGCAACAGCTCTGGTTACAGAACCAAGATTGAGGCTGGAGGTAAGGTACTCTCTGCTAACCCAAATGCTTGTGCAGCTTATTTCCAGAGGTCAAGAGAAAGAGCTATATCTGTATTCTGTGATTCTGTGTGTAATGTGCTTATGTGCCTGTAAGTGAATCCAACTGGTTGGCTGGACCTGTGGTTAAATTCCACCAGCCTACAGAAGCCCTTGGGTCAAGTGCCACCTGTAGATAAACATGTCATAGAATCATAGTCTGGTTTGGGTTGGAAGGAACCTTAAAGATCATCCAGTTCCAACCCCACTTCTATGGACAGGGACACCTTCTGCTAGATCAGGTTGCTCAGAGCACCATCCAGCCTGGACTTGAGCACTTGTGGGAATGGGGCATCCACAGCCTCTCTGGGCAACGTGCTCCAGTGATGGGGCCTTCGGTTCCTTGCTATGGAACTATGGCCACTGCCCTCCCAGGAGTCAGGCTCCCCAGACTTCCTGAGAGACTCCCATGAATGTGATGTTTAGGCTGGAGCCCTCAAGTCATTGCTGAGCCTTCTGTGCATGGGCAAGGGCAGTTGGGGTGCTGTGTTTTATCCCTGAGTAGCTGGTTGCTAGAAAATAAAGCTGAACCTATCTTTGTGGTTATAATCTCTGAAGGTTTGGGGTGATTTCTGGGGCTCCTAACTCTGCTCTGGGCAACCCTCTTTCCTCCCAGTGTGTCCTCACCAGTGAGAGGGGGTGGTCACAGCTGTAGGCAACTGTAGACAGCTGCAGACAACAAGTTTAGAACCTTCTGCTCCCTCTGTATCCGAAGGAGCCTTTGGGCAAATCTCAAGTCCCCAAATAGCTCAGATCCCTGAAAAGACCTCTGGCCTATGCACTGAGTCTGTAGAGAGGTCAGACATGAAAATTAAACGCTTCAAGGGTGTTTTTTTAGGACTGTCTTTACTTCTTAGACAGCTCTTTATTTTATGGTTATTCTCCCTTGGACCCTCCCTCCCACCACAGCTCATCCAGTCCTTCCCAGAACCCTTCAGCCCCTTCCCTCTGACCCCTTCCCCCAGTTCCCCTTGAGAGCAAGCCCAGTGACCACACAGGGTTTCCCACAGCCTGCAAGGGGAGGTCAGGACTTGTTTTAAACAGTAACCCCAATGTGTCCTGCAGTCCTCGTCGCAGGGAGACCCCGTGATCCCAAACAAACACCCGGTTCAGAAAGATAATGTCCCCTGTTATCCGCGTGCTAAGCAATTATTATCCTGAAGGTGATGTGTCTGCGGCGAGATAGGAAAGCGTCAATGACTCAGCCAGGGAGGGCAGGAAGGTTAGAATATTTTCCTATGTGAGCTAATGAATTAAAAGCCTTGCTGAAAATGCTGGATGTTCTCTGGCGTGACAAGCCAGCAGGCCCATGAATTTCTAGCAGGGTGAGAGAGAACGCTGTGCTGCCTACAGAAGCTGCTGGAGAAGAGAGCGCTGCCACTTAGATGTGCTTGAGAGAGGCTCAGGAGAGCCCGTGCTGGACACAAAGGGTGGGTTAAGTGGGCACAGAGCAGGAGAGCCCAGTGCAGAAAGGGGCTGTCAGGCAGCAGTGAAGGTTCATGCCCTTTCTTTCCTCTTGATATTGTCCTTTTCTAAGCTGTTTAGTGACCAGCGAGTTCTGCTCTCAGTGTGCTCACTGAGAACCATTTGAGTGGGGCTCCCTCTGATGCTGGCAGTGGCATAGGGAGCTTGTCCTCTTACTGAGTCTCTGTCCTGCTCTTGCCTCTTTCTACTTGTGTCAAAGGAAAGGTTAAGATTGCTTGGGTTGAAAGTGAGAAACATCCTCCACTGAAATTTTTAGTAAAAGGTGAAAAATTCATAAGAGATTAAGAGAAAGCAGAGTAGAGCTGTTACAGGGAAAGGCTAAGGTAAGAAAACAGATTTTTTGCTGAAAAATTCATAAATTCCAGTCACTTTGAATGGACTGAAGTCCATCCCTTTGCCCATATCAGCGTTGCTCTGTTCTTTCACTCTGGCTCACTGTGCAGCAGAGCCCTGCTCCAGCACAGCATCGGCAAAGGAGCTCTCGCCTCCTTAAACCACTGACATTTTTTATCTGAGAGCCATCGGTTCCATGTTTCTCATATTCTGAACACACTGAAGTGCTGAGTCTGCAAACAGCTCTGGCTGAGGTTAGGGAAGCTGGGATTTGAACAGACATCATGTGGGTACCCTGAAAAATCCCACCTGGGCCTCGCTGGTGGAGCATTCTGCAGCTCATGCCTGCCCCATATTTTCCAGTTGGTAAAACCCAGGTGCTCTGCTCACAGGAGTGTTGGAAAAGAAATGCCTTCCTGTGTGGGAAGCTCACAGTTGCTGCACTGATTCACTTGAGAGAAAAGGCCAGGAGAAGATGAATAATTCTAAGAGCAGGGATTTGACGGCATGCGGCAAATAATGCCTGGGGCCACACACTGAATGAAAAAAAGGACAGAACAAAATATTGACTGGCCCTTCATTAATTGCTGCCCGTCCATCGTGCCCTGAATAAAGCAGCAGCCTTGTTGAAGAAAAAGTAGACTGTGATGAGGTAATTAAAGACCCCATCAGAAGGCATATCCGCCAGGAGCTTGAATTAAAATTGCTCTGACAGCCTTTATTCTGGCAATTCCTCCTTTTGCTGCTTGACTTTGCAGCCTTAATGATGATGTATGAATGCACAGCTGCGTATCCAACAGGCTGGGTAGGCCCACGGGACTGTCCCATCCTCCTCAGAGCCGATGGGCACCGTCTTCTGCATCACGTCGGGTGGAGCTGGGGAGTCTTTCTGTGTGTGGGCACAGGCTGATCAAAGGCAGGTCCTTCTGCCAGGATAACTCTGCCTTTCAGGTTTTGAGCCCCATCTCAAAACTAAACATCTGTGTCCAGAGGTTGTGTGTCTTATGGGTTCAGACTGATACCATCCCAGGGATGTGCTGCTCTCTAGCATGTGCTATAGGTGAGTCCCTCTGCCCCACGGGGTCTGGGATATTCTTCCCAGTTCACCTCTTCCTGTGTTTCAGAAAAACTCCTCTCTACACCTCTAATCTCTGCCTTCATGTTTTTTTGAGGTTTTATCTACACTTGGTAGTGCTTTCTTTGACCTGGCCATGACTGACGTGAGAGCTGGGAGTGAAGCCACCTCTGTGCATTATAGAGATGGCTTCTTGTCATTCCTGAGGAGCTCTGTTTGCTGCCATCCCCAGCTCACTTCTCCCAAATTTGAAAGGTCAGCAAAATGCCTTACAGTTTGTAGGGGAAGGAAATGGAATGAGGGCAGAAAAAACTCCCCATCACCATCCCAGCTTCCTTGGTGGGAGGACTGCAACCTGTTTCAGAGATTCTACCAGGACCTGGTCCATGAGTGCCCTAGAGCTATATCACTTTTGTAGGGACAAGTGGGACTGTCTTACCTGGCTCCTTACGTATTCAAACAGTGCAAAGCTCATAGGAGTGTCTAAAAATACTCATTGCTTTATCATCTCTTGCTGGTCTGTAGATTTTTCCTTAAAAGGAAAATTTTAAAAAAAAACCAACCAAACAAAAACCCCAAAATCAAACCAAACCAACCAACCAATCAACAAAAATCCCATCGCATCCAAAAACAAACCAAAAAAACCCAACCAACCAAACAAAAAAACTCCCAACCAACAAGAAAAAAATAAAAAACCCCAAACCAACCAAAAAAGCACCACAAAACTGCTGAAGACTTAAAACACCTTCAAGCTGATTTTCATGTCTGTAAATTGTATTAGTAATGGGAGCGCTACTAAGGTTTAAAAGCAAATTATATGTTTTGCCTCAAAAATTAATTTTTTTGGATTTTTTTCCCCTTCTTTATTGGTAATTATAATCTGTCAGCTCACTCCCACATGCGTCTGCATGTTTTATGCAACTCTTGATACTCGTAGCTGTCGTTAAAGAACACCTTCCAGGTTTTGAACGGTGACACATTTGCGTGGGTTCAGTGAAAAGGATTCATTTACAGAGTTTAGGGAGATGAGCAGTGCTTGGCCAGCTCCCAGCTGAGGCCTCACCAAAATTCCTCATTACAACAATTAGCTTCTCAAACACTTGGGAAACAGAATGCCAGCTGCAGGGATTTTACCCTGGATTTAAGCACATGCAAACACCCAAATACACGTCCTGCTTTCAGAGGGTGTGTAAAATTACTTAAGGACAGGGAGCCAATCTGCCTGACGGGTGGCCTAGCAGGAGAAAATAATCTGCATTACTGCATGAAGTAGATTGGGTCCATGTTAACAATCCCTTTCAAAATGAAGGTGCTGTCAGCTGTTTTAATTTAATTTACTCCACCTTAATTTACTTTTTGGAAATGAGCTAAATGAATAAATTGAATTATGGCTACTTTAACTCTGAAGGAGCATATCCACATAGGACCTTGCTGTGGTTTCACTAATCAGCTTTGCATTTATACCCTAAATGTATTTGGATTAGCTCTCACAGGCATCTTCACAAAGATATGCTTGCAGATACCCACCTGCTTTCCTTTTCCTTCCCTGGTCTTCTTGCTCTGAGGAAGCCAGGGCTCAGTAAGCAGATTTACTTCATGCATCACCCTGGTATGGGCTTTTCCTGTATTACTAAAGAGCAGGACAGAGCACTCTGCTCTGAAAGCAGAGACAGGGACTTATGTGAAGGGTGGGTCGACATGGGTAATGTCTGATGCACACAGCACATGAATCCCAGTATTGTATTGTTCCCTTGAACAAGCTCAAGAGGCTGTCATTTTCTGCTACGTCTCCTCAGGTAAGTGCAATCCATTATTCTTCTGCTGCTCCTTAGGAAATGGGAGGACAGGAGGCAAGATAAAACCTATGCCCATCCTCTCTGCAGCTTCCTGCTCCAGGGTCAGCAAAGATACACAAGGGTGGCTGTGTGAGAGCCACGTGCCTTGATTGTAACAGTGGCCACTTCTCCTTCACTTGCCCAATAGTGTGGCTCCAGTCACAAGCCAATTATTCCTGCCTCTGTGCATTGTCTCCTGGATGAAGCGGGTGTGTCTTGATGCACTGAGCCAGGGAGGGAGGCTAGGAACTGAGGGATGGATGGCAAGTAACAGGATCCCTTCTGTGGTGGAGGGAGAGACATCTGCACACTCTCCTGGGGAGCAGGCTCTAATATCTGCCTTCTCTATAAGCAGAATGGGCCAGCCCCCTGCATTCAGAAAAGCAAAGCCACAGGATATGGACCTGATGAGATTTCCAGGTAGTGCTGGGATTCTCCACACACCACATTAGTGGGGTTTGTAAGGCCCAGAAATCACAATCCGCTGTAATGGATGGGTGGTCACCTGGCAAGCATGACTATATGCTCACTTACTGGAAATAGGTGCTGGTGACTGCTTGGAAAAAAAAAAGACCTTTGCTCTAACATTTCAAATTTGTTTTTATTGCTTCTAATTGGCCTTGCTTTGGAGCATGCACATTATCTAACTCCCAGGGCACTGGCTGTCATTATCTGCCGGGTCATTTGGTTTGTGTTCTTTACGATTGAAACTTGTCAGGCACTCCCAGAAAATACTGTGCTCCCCTTGCAGTGTCAAACACGGCACTGGTTAATTGTGCATCCCTGAGAGTGAAGCATTGGAAGTGATCAGGCACTGATTGTTCAGTGTGATGGGCGCAATGGAAACGTGTCTCCTCAGGATGGAGGGGAAAGTGTAAAAATTAGATCAGCAGCAATACGACAGCAGCCACATTTCTTAGTTTCAGGGATCAGAGGTTACCCATTTTCCAGCCTTGATGACTCATTTTCCATCCCGCTCACATGGCTCGAATAACTTAATTTTCTCCTCCCTTTGCAACAATTTAAACACCAAGACTCTTCTATTTTTACTCTCTTTAATACACCAGCTGCAAAGTCACTAACTCAAATCTCCCCACCTCACCTTGCTTCACCAGATGGAAACAAAAGTCAAAACATGTGTTTGTGAAAGAGCTTAAAATGCCACAGTGGCACAAGTGTGCCCATGGTGGTGGGTCTCTAAAGCTCAGCTCATCCTAAACATCAGCCCAGTTTGTATGACTGCTGATTCATTTTAAAACCTTTAAGATTTCCTACCAATTAGAAATCCAGGTACAGTTTTGGATGTGAACATATACACTGCATTCAGAGTAGATGTATATAGGGAACACTAAGCTTTTAGACCTCAGTGTGAATTATGCATCTGCTGTATTTAGATAGAAGCAATTTTCCTGTTGAAATCAGAGGTTGGCATTTTTTCCCATGGGGTTCTGTAACTCAAAATTGTGTTGAGATCAAGCATGTAGTGGAGGTTTTTTTAGCTGTAAAGGTGAATGTATTCAGATTATTCAAGTGGTGATTTTTTGGATGTACAATTAGTTGAGTGAGAGATGTGGTATAAATTTGGTATTGTAATTGCTATGCCTCTGAGATTTCAATTTGCAAAACAGTTTGCACGGCTGCAAGATTAACTGTTGTCTGTGCGATGAACATGTAGCAGAGCTGTGGTTTGATTGTGACTGTCTCTCAGCTGGCTGTAGGTCCCAAAAAACCACTTTGTCACAAGTACCTGATGTGAGTGGTTGATACTCATGATCCTTCAGTTCAGTGGATGCCTGGATGGCTACAAAAAGACCAGTGTCTAAAAATCCCACCTGTAAGGCAAGATCTCCTTTTCTGTGTTAGTCAAATCATGAAAAAGGAAGGAAGTTTAAGACCCGTTTTTATCCTCTTTACATATTTTGTATTATATCATTTCCTTCACTTGCACAGAGGAGAATGGGAATGACATTCAGCAGTGCTGCTCCAGTGGACTGGACCAGTGGGTGCAGAGAAATGAGGCCTGTATGGGATCACACAGCCCAGCCAGGAACTGAGCCCTGCCCGCCTGTCCGGCACTGGCCGTGCCCTGGGAGCAGGCAGGCAGGCTGTCAGCAGCGACATGGGCAGTGCTGATGCAGCCTCAGGGCAGGGAATGGACTGGCTGGCTGGCTTTCCAATGTTTTGCGTGATTCTGCATTTGATCCACAGCTGCTGCTGTGTTTGGGTCTCCGGTGTTGTCTAGGAACATGTCAATGTGATTATACACACAACCAGAGAAACGGCTTGTTCTCACTTCACTGTGCCTTTCAGGTCTCCCTTCCAGGGCCCTAATTTATTTATTTTTGTCTCAGTGTTTCTCTTCAAAATACCGCTGTGCCTTAGGTTGGTGATTGCACTGTGGAGATGCAGTAGATGCTGAACTGGAGGCAGCTGTGACAGTGGTCAGGAGGGGAGGGCTGGTGGAGGCAAAGCCCTCTAAGCCCTGTGCCCCATCAGCCCCTGCATTATTTCAAATCTTTTTAAATGCATATTAAAATTTTCTTCTGCAACTAAAAGCAGGAGCACTGACAAACACATGCCTGTGTGGTGGGGAAGGCAGGTTTCTCTGTGTCATTACAGCCAGCAGCATTAGAGGGGCCCGATTCCTTGGACTCACCTTGGGGTGAGTCAAGGTAGAGGGATCAAGAGACCTGGGTTTTCATCTCTGCTCTTTTCAGTTCTCCCCAGGTCTGCTGCATGGTCTTCACTTTTGGTAACATGGCTGTGTGAAAGACAGGTCCTCTCCTTCCCAGTGTTTGAGTCTCAGTATGGTTTGGTAGAGCACCAACACCAGCCTGCCCGAGGTCTGCAGCTGCCATGGAGAGTAAAGATAACTGGTCTTTGAGGGAGCAGACTGAGAGCTCAAAGAGTAGATCAGGCACAAGCAGAGGATCTTCTCATCTGTCTCCTGCCATAGCAGTGGAGGCTGAATGAACAAAATCAGCAGGGCACAGCAGGTATTGGAAGGGCCAAGAGCTGTCTGAGGGGGCACCCCAAAGGCTCACTGGAGCCCCTTGGCTGGTGTGAGCAAGGCTGACAGCACGATTTGATTACCTTCCTTGGGATTTGAGTGGATAGTCAGGTTTTGTGCTTTTACAAAGGAGATGCTATTGAGGTATATCTGCAGGGGATGGTGATGGCTGCTCAGAGCTGGTGCTGCTTTGGGGTGAGTCTGGAGGGACCCCGCTCTCCCCACTGGCAGTCCACAGGCAGGGTTGTAGGGCTGCCTTGTTGTCAGTGGGCAGCCAAAGCTGGTTCCTCTGGCTCCTGGTCCCAGTGTTTGTCTCAGAGGCACCTTTTCAGTCCCAGTGAGACCTGACAGTGCTGGCAGGGGGCTGTGAAGTGAAGCTTCCCACTCTGGGATATCCTGGTTCTGGCCGAGCCACCCTGAGCGAGGGATGGTGCTGCAGGACCCACACCCTTGGACATTCAGCCTCTCATCAAAGCAAAGGCTCTGGGTATAATGGTGTGAGTTGTGACCCCTTTTCCCCATACCTGGCTTTGCTCAGCCAGCCAGCCCAGGGCTGAGGCTGTCTGGTCACTTGTGCCCATCTTGCTGTGACCAGCGTGTCAGGACCTGGAGGGAGGAGAGGCAGCGAGACTGCTGGGCCATGAAATGGAAAATTTTAATTAAGGCTTCTAAGCAAAGAGGCTTTATAATTACATAGAATAGAAATGTTACAGAATTAACTGATAATAGATATTTACTTTTCCTTAAAGTAGCAAACATTCATCATGCACACTGTAAACACAAACCCAGGAATGCTTTTTCTGGGAAACAAGTAGTTAGACTTATCAGGAACCAAAATTTTACAAAGCAGGTCTGTCCCCCAGACAAGCTGTGGAAAGCTGGGGAGCTGGTTCTGTGGTGCTGGGTCGTAAGGAGATCAGGTCTTATGCTGTGAACTCTTAGGGCATCACTTTTTATTTAGCATAACCCTGCTTCTTTGGAGATCAGTAGTAAAACTCCCACTGCTCTGCTAGGGCTGTAGCCTGAAAGGGGCACTGGAAGCGCCACACTCCAATTAATAGTGACAACTGAAGTTTGGCATGACTGCTAGATAATTGGAGTTAACAGGCATGATGAAATAGCAGTGTCACACTGAGCTCTTTGAAGGCACAGGTCTGGGTGCTGGAAGCACTGGCATCATGTGTTGGGTGTTCCCAGGCCACACAGTGGGAGTCTGTCACCAAAGAGTCTGACCCAGCTGTGAACACCTCTGGCAGTGGGGGCAATCCAGTGGTGAGCAGATGCGTGAACCCAGCTGTCCTGTGAATGGTACATGCCCCAGAAGGAAATATTCACAGTGATAGGAGGGCTGTTAACGAGCGGAAATGAAGTGAAACATTTCAGGTGCACGGGAGCCACAGTGAGGAGTGTCGTGAATGAGTGGATGCACCACCACAAGGAGAAAACAGTGGTAAGAGCCTCACCCAAAGGGAAGCAGTGGGGCCCTTTTCTTGGAGAGCTCAGAGCTAGCCCAAAGCCCTTGAAGCCTCCTGGAAGGACTAACCCTGCTCTGGCCAGAGGATGATGGGACCAGCTGGTCTTTAACCACCTCTAATTTGTGTCGAGCTGCCAAAGCCTTCCTTGCAGATGTGCTTCACTGTGAGACTTCACACATGGCTTCTCCTCAGAGCACACCCCACACACACGTACCTGCTGCTGCAACACCGCAGTGTCTGACAGTACCTGTCCTCTCTCTCTTCCTTTGGCAGGAAGGACAAACTGCCGCACTTCAAATGCACTGCCCAGCGAGGCCCAGGGAACAGCCATGCTGGCAGCAAGCCAGAGAAGAGGAGCCAGGCACATCTGAAGGACCAGTCTCTCTCCACACGATGAGAGGAGAGGAGAGAAGAGGAGAGGAGGGCTGCAGGGCAAGGCGGAGGAGCACGTTGCAGTCTGGAATTGATGATGTTTCTCTTTTTTTTTTCTCCCAGACAAGTATTTCTAAGATAACAAATAGTCCAAGGAGAGAAGAGGGAGAGGGAATTAGCTAGAAATTTTACTATTGATTCTTTTTTATTTATAGATGGTGAATCAATTTTAGGGCTTTTTTTTTTTTTTTGGCTTTTTTGGTTTTTTTTATCTGTGGGGGGAAAAAAAGAGTGAACTAATAGCTTTGCAGAAATCATTTGCGGTGGCTGAAAAGCTATTTGTTAAAATGAGAAAGCCTTCCCTTCTTCCAGCAGTCCCCTCCTCTGTCTTTAAAGGGGTAATCCATACAATGAGCTAAGGAGGGAGTCCTGTCTCCCCTCCTGCACCATGTGATGTCTCTCCTTTTAGTGTCAGGCTTGGAAGCTCTTATGCCGATTGCATGTGCTAGTCCTGTTAGCTTGCATTAAAGAGAGCCTGATAAATAGCTTCTGGGAGCCAGGCAGGTGCTCCTCAGTGTGCCGTTTATCATCCGCTGCATGGTTAGGTTTTTTGCTCTTTATCAGATCATTTGAGGAGAGGGGTCATATGAGAAATGTTACTGTCAGGCTGCCGGCATGAAACTTAATGCAAGACCTGTCTAACAGGCAGGAATCATGGTCCTCAAGCAAAAAATGGCTGGGGTCTAGAAAGACTGGACTTCCCAACAGATGTATGACTGAGGCAGCATGAGCTAGGGGTAGTGCTGAAAGGGGTGAAAAAATAGTGTTGTGCCACTACTGCAAGAAATCCCAAGTAAAACCTCAGCACCTTTCCATTATGTGGACAGCATGTGAAATCTCTGCTCAAAGCCACCATCATTAGACAGTCTTGTCTCCTGCATTGTGTGACTATCTGAAACTTCTGCCAATGATTCTGAAACTGGAGACTAAAAGAGGGTGACGCTGAGGAGAGTCCCGGTGTCTCACAGGGAATGGGAAGGGAGAATGCACTTAGAAGTGCCTCTTCTCAACCCATCAGAAGCCTTGGGAAGCAGCTTTTCTTCACTGTCTTCTGCTAGGAGTTAGGCTGCAAGGGTGGCTTAGGGAGAGAAGGTGCCAAGACTCAGTAGATGAGAGAGGGAAAGGATAAACCAGACTGAGGGTGAAGAATGACATGTGAAACAAGACTGAATAAGCTCCTCTTGGTGGGGGGGGGTGACCCTGAAGAAGTACTAGCCCCAGACACTGTTATTTAGTAAGAGCTGGGTTGGTTGTTCCTCTCCTCTTTCCCAGGACATAAATGTCATGATCTAAGAACACAGTCAGGCTCAGCTGGGTCTTCGTGATGGCCTGTGTAAAAGAAAAATGAATCCTGGGGATAAATGAAAAGGTATGGTAAAAACTGAGAACTATAGGCGAAAATAGACCTTTGGGGTAACTTAAATTTACTGTCCCTGGTGGAACAACTCCCTGATGGTTCAGTAATGGAGACCTGGCTGCAAGGCCTGTGACCAATGCTGAACCAAGGTGTGATCCTAGGAAGAGCTGAAAACAGCTTGGGTTGCATTCATACTTCCTCTTTAACAATCTCAGTGGATAGAAGGGAGTTTTCTGTGAGGTCCTTGAGCTTCCCTCCATACAAGTGAACACAAAGCAAGCAGGGTCAAGGCTGAGGTCTGTGTTCTGTGTCTCAGGACCTCACACACACTTCTGGAGCCTCCCAATGGGCCTCCTGGAAGCCACTGGCACATCGTTTCCACCTAGTTTCTATTATTGCAGCCAGAAAAGACCGAGCAGGTACAAGTTAGGACAAAAACTTGGCTTTGCATGCCTCTGCAAACAGACAAGCTACTCAGGGTCTGCCAAAACTTGAGCTGAATATATCTGTGCATTAGCCACCCATTAGCTGGGCTTTCCTTAGTTAATTGCTCTCTGACCAGGGGAACTCTGTTGAAAACAAGAAGGAGGTATCCCACTGGAAAGAAAATTATTTGAAACACCAGGCAAAACTGATACTGTCAGCATTTCAAGGTGAGGGGGTTAAACTGTGTACATTTTTAGGGAGAATAAAATGCCTTTATATGATGGATTCCAAGGCATCCAAAAGGCACAGTGCTGGCTCTCTGTCTCCCAAAGCAGAGTAATGAATAGCAGTGACAGTGTGATAATTAAAATGACCTCTTGGAGATATGGATTAGAAGGTACGCAGAGGGGGGATACGTTCTCCTTTGAATTAATCTAGTGCTAATTTATGACTATCGTTGGGTTTTATAGGGTTTTAGTTGGAGACTTTCAAAGTTGGTTTATTGGGGTGAAAACGTTCCTTCTGCATATTCATTGGAAAACTGCAGAATTCCTCGTTATTTATTTTTGAATGTTTCTATATACACATATATATATATATAATGAGAGAGTTTCAGTATTTGCTTGGCTGCTAAAAAGTCTACTCTAGAAATATGAATAAAGTGATAAAAGCAGCTGTGGAATTAGTGTATTGTTTCATTTTCATTCCTTCCTCCTCAGAGGCTTCCAGATCACTTCAAAACCAAGACATGGACAGGCAGATTCTGGGAAGCCCTTGCACTGCCCTGCTATCGACTGTCAGAGGCTCCCTCTACCTGACTTGTAAAATTCGGGCTTTTAAGTTTAGATTTAATAACAGGATCTTCCTGGAAGTCACTGTCTCTGCTTCTTACTTGTCTTCTGCCACCTTTATCTGCCCCACAGCCTGAAATTTATAGGTGATGATGCTTCCTTTCTGCAGAGATATCCCAGGCTTTCAGTTGGACAGAAATAACAGATTGGAGATGGTTGCCCATATGGGAAATGATGACATCCCATTTGTCAACTCGCATGCTGGTAACCTTCCTTCCATGCTCTCCACCTGCCTAGCAATGCCATAGCATCCAACATAAGGTTATCTGTCAAAGCATCTGCCTTGCTCTTCAGTCAGGCAGCACGCCCATTCTGGAACCCATCTTCCCCATCCTCGTTCCAGCACATCATGTTCAAACCCTTTGCTCTTACCTACCATTTCATTCCTCTTTCAGTTTGTCTCCAGCACCTTCTGGTCCAGCCCCTACCCAATTTTTCCACACTGAGATCCCAATCACATCTTTCCTGAGCCCCATAGGCAGAGCTGACACTATAGTGATTTCTTCAGAGACCTGCCTCTGCTTTCAGGGTTCACTAGTAAACCGTGTTTCTTGAAAGCTCTCCCTGACCAGCTGGGGATGGGAGCCTGAACCTTTCACTGTAGGGTCTTTGCCTCATGAGAGTTTACACTTTGGCATGTGTGCATGGCAGAGTGTGCATGATGTGCACATCCTATTTTTTGGGGGGAGACTAGCATGGGAGCTGAAAATAGAAGACCTCCTGTTCCCAGTCTCTAGTTCACTTTCCTCCCACGTGAGTGCTGATGTTCTCTACCTGAGCAGGCAGATGCTGCTTCAGAGCCTACTTCTGGCCTGCCACGAGCCTCTTCTTCCTGAGAGATGATCTGTGTCTCAGCCATAAGTAATGCATGTTGTACACCCAACAGTAATTCTTTGCTAGTTGTTTGTGTCAGGTCCAAGGTGAGGTAACACCAGGGATTCTGAAAGGTTCAGAGACAAATATGGTTCTAAAACTAGACATTTAATTGGACAGAGCAAAGGCACATGTTTATCTGAGTGCAAGTGGAGGGCTTTTCTTTTGGGGAGACCAGTGCCCCATTGCAATGCCCTCCCTGCCAGTTCCCACTCTCTGCTTGGGGAGCTGCAGGGCCCTTCCTTGGAGCAATAGCAATGTATTTGCCTCCCTTTGTACAGGACTGGGTCATGAATATTAAAATGCTGAAATTAACTTGTTTTCTATGCATTCTGCTCTCCTGACAAGAAAATCCCACTACAAACCCCTGCACAGGCAGCCTAACTGTGCTGAATTGGACCCTCACTGTGAGGGGATTATATATTCTGATTGGGGCTGAGTTTGCAATTATTTTCTGTGCCACACCAAAGACCTTTACTGCAGAGCTGCAAACCAGTTATAGGAACATGAAATGCTTTGACTTCTTCACTAGGGAAACATTAATCCAATCACAGGTTATGTCCATTACAGACTATGGCAATATTGTATACAGGAATTCCCAGGAGAAGGTTCTACAAAAATTGGAATCTCTCTATAACCATGTTATGAGATTTACTGGTGTGGATAAAATGGGCAGAGTTAAAATTACCAGGCTGGCTATCTCTAAAAGACAGGTGAAGTCTGCTGGCTATCATTGCTTCACAATATTACAAATGGAAAAGCCCTGAAGTAATTGAATAACACATCTGCTGAAAAAAACCTTGTGAACTGCTATAACCTAAAGATAGACTGCGAGGAAACAATGTAGGTACAGCACCCAGTTAAAAGGAAAAAGATGCCGTCCTTACCTGGTGCAGGAAGATATCGCAAATGCAGGTACAGATTCTCTCCTTGCCTCCTAGATTATGTGTCTGTATCTGTGTGTCCTCTATATATTGATGTGTGTGTGTTTGTGTCTATCTAACTCTTTCTTTTCACATAAAAATAAGTTAAACCAGGTTCCTCAGCAGCCAGAGGTGCTGGATGGTAACACAGGGCTCACTGCATTTCCTTTTCTACTGGAGGTTGCTGAAAACATTTCCCATAGCTGGCAAAGGATATGATTTCTGTCCCCTTAAAGTCTCTCTGTCCTTGTGCAGAAAAAAGATTTCAAAGCACTGTGCAAGAGTTGATGAGGGTTTTCTCTGTGCTTTAGTATCTGTATTCAGTGGTCTATAGCCACAGTTTAATAGCAGAGAGCAATTCCCTGGGTCACTGCAAGTCCAGGACTACAAGAAGATGTGCACTGATGGAGTTGCTGTGGCCAAGGCAGAGTATCTGTGTAAGGCACTGTACCCTGCACACCCCATTCAGAGGGGAGGATGGCCACAGCCTGCCCACTGCCTCCGTATCACCTGCAGGAGCAACCAGATCGTCTCCAGCCATGAGGAGCCAGAATTCCTGGATCCACACACTCCAGACCCAGCAAAGCTAACTCACCATCGTCTCATCCCTTCTCTGGAGGTAAGTGTGGTGTGGACTGGGCTTTTGTGGTATGAGAGGGGATTTCAGGACAGTCAGAGGCAATACATCCTCCTATAGTTCTGCCTGGGCACGGAGGAGCACCTCTCATTACTCATGTTCCTCCCCATCTGGTAGCTCTGAGCAGAGATCCAAGGGCACCTGACACGGACTGCACTGCAGCAGCATGGCTGTCAGAGGCTGGTCAATATGGAAAGGGGTGATTTATTTCACATTTCATGCACATCTCCGTGGCAGACCAGCACACATGGAAGGACAAGAAGTTTTTGAGAGAGTTTGGAGAGGTTTGAATCCTTCTGTGGAAGGAACACAGGGGAGACTGAGATGGGCACAGATGTAAAAGAACTTTGAAATCAGATTCCTTTTTCTTTTTCATTAAGTCCTTCATTTAAGAAGCTCTTTATCACTGAAAATGTTTTAAAGAAACCAACTTTACGAAGTATAATAATGCTGCTTTTCCAGTAAGGCTTGAAATTTACTGTCTGTAAGCAGTGGGAACAGAAGCCAGCCAACTCTAACTTAAGCTGCAGTACCAATAGCCTGGGTATAGGAGCAAGTTATGCCATAGGGAGGTGAAGTCTTTCTCACAGTCATAAGGGAGTCAATATCCTACTGTGATTCCCATGTTACATGCACAAAATTACACTGAGTATAAAGAGCCCGCTGTTCATTTTGCACATTCAGGTTTGTTACCCCTGATACTTTCAGCCAAAGCAGCCTGAACAAATGCTGAGGATTTGTACTCCCCTCCCTTTGATGCCAGGTTAAGGTGGGGTATTTTTTGGTGTTGCTCCATGTATGTACCACTAAGATTAATGAGGATTTTTCTATAGCATTTATGGCCCATTTTAAGGCTGGATTAATAAATTTCTAGAGGTGTAATTTTTTTTAGGCCCTGAGCATTATCCATGTTGTGTGATGCCTTTTCCAGAGCCATGCTGCCATAAACACTAAATCCACTCACTGGTGTTGGTAAGGCTGAAGGCTGAGCACAGCCCTGCAGGGAGACAGCAGGCTCTTGGTGGGGATGTTGTTTTCTGGCAAATTCATGTTGTACTTAGCACTTAATAATTTCTGTGTCCCCTAAGGACAGATTTCTTTTCCCTCTCAGTTGGTCATAGTCCTGTCACACTCCCAAAGAGTCTGAGCAGCTGATCTTGAGTCATGAAGTGGGAAATACAGAGTATGTCTGAGGAGGCTTGACTAAGAAGTAGGAAGAAGAGGGGAGAAAAAAGGTGAAGAAGCACAACTTAACTTTAGTTCAGGAAGCTGGTTAAAGCATAGAGGTGCTCTTTAGGATGGGAGTCTTGAATCCCCCCACTCTTCTACCTTTTTAACGTGGAAGCATAGGTCTAGCAGAGCTTGTGGTTCAGCATTGTGGGTTAAAGAAACCTTTGGTCTTTTAGGTGAAGAAGCATTCTGTTACTTGTAATAAAGCCAGGACTTTATCCTGGAAAGCTTGACTGCAACTCTCTGTTCTTCTATGGATCAGATATTGCAAGATTTAGGATAAGGGGAGGAATATTTATTTCTGTGATTCATCTCTACCATCCAAACCCCCGTGACTTCTGCCTCACACTAATGTTGCTTTATATAATTTTTTTTCCATGTGAGGAAACACCCATTTCTCACATGGTGGCCTGAGACTCAAGTAGATGAAGTGAGATGAAGCAGGAGAGAAGTAGGTCACAGAGCCAACAAGGGAAGTGAATGAGACTCCATGGCTGAGCCACAGCAGCCAGCTGAGTGATGGCCATGGGTGCTTGGCTTAATCATCACAGATGCTCCCAAGGCAGTGTTGGCAGAGACTAAACAGTAATTAATAATGGCTGATAAATACCAACATTTCACACCTCTCAACCTTGAAACACGGAAGAAGGATTTTTGCAAAATACTTCCTTTTCTGTCACTCTCACACTTCACGTTCAGTACACCCCATTCCTGAACCTAGATGCTGTTCAGCCACACTGAGACTTCCCAAACTTTTCATCTGAGGATTTCTGCCTGACATGGCTGTAAACATCAGAGTCCCCGGGTCATCAGTTAGTTCTATGCCCATGATACAACTGGGAGATCTGTGAGATGAGAGAGGTTGTGTGGAAAGCAACACAGAGAAGAACCCTAGGAACACCCATGTGGAAACCCAGCCCAGTTCTGAGCTAGGTGCCATGCAGCCTGGGACATGCCAGGTTAAAAGAAGGGCATGTTCTGGGAAGGGGAATATTTATTTGGAAATCATCAAGGGTCATCAGAGTAACTGGTGCTCTCCAGTTACTGCCTGAATTTTGTTCCAACCTCCTATTTCAGCATCCAGGTGTCTGCCCTTGCCTGCCCCAAAGCATTTTCTTGTGCCCTTCTGAAGATGGGAGTACTGTGTATTCCTAGAGAGGGGATTAATCAGGGGAGCTAAACACCACTAATCCCTTGTTACCACCTGCCACAAACAGAACCAAACCCAACAAGAAGAAGGAAGTGGTCCTTGGTGTAACCAACCTTGGTGCAACAGAAAGATGCTTCTGTGTTTTGGATGGTGGTCTGGTGTGTAACCCACAGGGATCATGCACCCGGGCAGGGACAGGGCTGCTCACCGTGAATCAGGAGTGTCCCATCTCATCTGGGCCAGTTAAGGCACCAGAAAATCAGTTCAGTCCCAAACCAAGGCACTGTTGCAGAACAGCAGAAAAGACTCTATCCCCATCTACTTTTAAATCATCAAGCTAATAAGTACCCTGGATGATAAGATGTAATCTTTTAAATGCAATATGGATTTCTTCCCTGAATTATGCATGATAACATCTTTAGGCAGGAGGGGTTTTTTTCCCCTGAAAGAGCAGTCTTGTGGTGGTGGTGGTGATAATCACTGTTAACAGCTCGACAGGCTGGCCTGGAAAAGGCTCCCTATTGCTTGGCAATCTCTGCTAACTTCCTAGGAGTGTTGGGTCCTAGGATGGTGCCAGAGCATCTCCAGGAGATGTGAGGCTGTTAACCCACTGGTTCAACAACCCGATAGTGGTCTCCAAGCAAAAGTAGGTAAATCTCACGTTGAGAAAGATCAAGAGGGAAAAAAGGGATGAAACTGGGATTTAAAAGGTAATCAGTCAAATTCAGATCACATCTGGTCATGTGCAACCCCTGTCTGGGCCTTGCTGGTCCTTCAGGGGGGTGTGGGGACCACACGCTGCACAAGAGCCAATGGGCACAAATTAAAACAAATGCATGAAATTCCATCTGAACAGAAGAAAATACTTTTTAACTGTGAGAGGGTGTTCAGACACTGGAACCGTGTGCCGAGAGGGCCTGTGGAGTCTCCATTCCTGTAGATATTCAAAACCCAGCCAGACATAGCCCTAAGCAATCTGCTGTAGGTAACTCAGCCTGAGCAGAAGGGATGGATGAGGCTAACTCAAGACCCTTTCCAACATCATCCATTCTGTGAATCTGTTTCCTGTTTTTTATACCTGATTTTGACAATTTTACTAGCCATTTTACAGAAATTACACCATTTTGCAGTGTAGTAATATCAAAATTTAGCTCTCGTGCAGCATTTTTCCCTCCTTGATCTTCAGTGCTTTTAATGAGGGTTGTAGTTCATCGTCCCTGTTTAACAGTTACGGGAACTATGCCAGTCAGAAACCAGGGGATTTGCTCAAAGACATTCAGGATGGCAGGGGCAGAGGGACCAAATTTCCTAAGTGTCACCTCCCCTTCCTGGACCACTACTACCACTATACCACTTGTGCAAGTGGTATTTCAAGAGAGATGCCTGGTGCACGTAGCATCCCGTGACAGCAGAGACCAAAGGTGTTGGATGCAGCACTCTGTTCACAGATGCAGCCCTTGGACTGCAAATCACGGCAAAGGAAAGATGCTTCTGTGTTTTGCCGAGGAGACAGTGGCGCAGGCAGCTCTGCTCTGCTGAGCTCAGCTGAACCAGGCAAGCTGGTGCTTTAATGGAGGCGTATTCACAGCTGGTAAAAACAGTCTTTACCCACCAGTACTTCGAGCTACAGGTCAGGTTTCTGTGTATCACATGATGGTTTTTTCCCCCAGTGTTCTGGCCTCAGATTTGGCCAAGTTGCAACACGTACCAACAAAAACATTCTTTCTTAATAGTACAATTATTACAAATGCTTAGAGACTGATGTTTCTAATATCATAAAAATTCCTTAGCTAAAGCTGATACTGCTGTGATTTTGCATCTCAGTTGATCTATTGACAAGCACACCTTTTTAAAAAGAACAATATTCTTATTTTTCTCATACATATTGAAAGCCAGCCAGAAGAGCAGATGTGCGTGCATGTCTACAGACATAGAAGCACAGAGTCCCCCCTTTAAGTACTTGCTTAAATCCCAGGTCCTAACAAATAGGAATGATCTTCTTGTTACTCATTTGGTGAGCTGAAAAAATATGTGGACTGTGTATGGAGTAGAAGAAACGGGCAGTGGCCATTTATGGACAATTAATCACAGCCATGTAATCTTTATTTCCTATTTATGGGTGATACCGTGGGCTGAATTCTAATCAGCTCTCACTATGGAGGGTTTTCATGTTTCTGCTTTCAGCAGTTAACACTTTTAGAGATATCTGAAATTAAATTAACAGAATAGCTATAGATTGGGATCACACTCTGGTCTTAGCAATGACTTTGCTTATTGCCTTTGGAGAAGGAACAAAATATTGTCTCATGAGTGTGGGCTCCTGGGAAGTTAGGTTGGAAACCAGGGCAGTTGATAACACACATAACAGTCAGTAGAACAGTGATCAACTACAATCAGTTCTGAACCCAGATTTGCACTCTCTCTGTCTAACAGTTATTAAAACTAATGCAAAACATGGAACAAAATGCTACGACTGGCATGCAGGGAACATTCCTATCTGGAGGTGCTTTACAGCTGTTCAAGTGCAATAGAAGTAATCAAGTGAAAAGGGAAGCTCAGTCCCGTGCCCAAATGAGTCAGTGATTTCTCCTATATCAGGAATGTCTACAAATGGAGGTTTAATGTTTTCTGAATGTGTTACTTGGGAGACAAAACTGGCTTTTCTTAATGGTCAGAACTGGAAACTACCCCTGCCTGGAGAGGGAATGCTGCCCTCCCTGGCCTTTGATTCTGGTGCAGTTGTAACTTGAAAAATTGGCAGAGCAACCGCTGTAAGATTTCATGTAGAGTTCAGAAAGGCTCAGGATTATTGCAGGAATGGTTCTTCCACTCTTTCTTGTTTTTTAACTTAAATATGCAGAACGTCAGAACGCTCTTCAGCAGAGGCACAATCTTCACTCCTTTGTTCAAGGAGCGGAGAGAATAATTAACAGAGTCCTTACCTCTTCTTGAATGATGCTCAGTTTGACCTTTCCAGCACTACAGTGGTATTAAGATAAGAATCATGTACTGTACCCTGACCTCAGTTACACCACGGTACGTCTGAATTTGGAGTCAGTCCACTAAAGTAATTAGAATTGACTGGAACTAAGACCAGTGCACACAGTATTTGATATTTCTGGCATTTATGTTCAATATGCTTATATCCAGTTGGCAGGATCCATTACATCACCCCACACCTGCCCTGCACGTGCCGGACACAATGTGTTTATTACACATGGCACTAATCGCACAGCAGGCGATTAAATTGGAGAGCGCTTTAAAAGTCAAATAGGCCTTTTACATCACATAATTTGGGATGGGGGCCAGATTGCTCTGGGTGATTTAGATACCTAACTCAATCAATGAGCATGAGACACCGAAAATGCCTTTGGGAAAAAAACCTGCAGTCCCTAATCTTTAAATTTCATCTTTAATTTTGGAGTGAAATTGGTGCTTAGAAAATATATCTCAGGGAGGGTAGGGAAAAAAGAGTCCAGTGAGCAAAACTGAAATCTCGCTGAGCCAGGGACTGTCATCAGCCAAAGAGGAGATGGGAAATTAGCACACGGCTCAGGCTGGCTCATTCACAGGAATACATTGACAAAATCCATTCAGGGAGATGACGCCATCCTGCCCCTAAAAACCTACAGTCCTTTAAAATGAGGGCCCTGGGTGACAGATACTTTTCCAGGCATTAAGTCCCTGGCCGGCCAACCAAAGTACAAGATCAAGAAAATAAATTTGAAGGAGTTACTTTATTACAGATAGCACTGCCTTTTCCAGATAGCCACGCTTCAGTTAAACCCACTGAACCAAACACCACGTTGCAATTCAGTCGGGAAAAGCAGCTTGGCCTAAGAAATGATACAGGGCAAGCAAAATTAATAATTTTGAGATGTATCATTGTAGGAAAAATATGAGGAAATTTTTTATCTTCTTTTTATTGGGACTCTTGAGATCTCCTTTTGGGCTACTATTTAAGGCCCAATTTTGTTCGTGCTGTTTGGATCCAGTTTTCATAGCCTAGCATAAAAACAGGCCTCTGAAAAGAAAGCAGCATTATATTCTGCCAATACACAGTAGACCAAGTGGAGAAGAGCCACTTCATCTGTGGGTGTTACTCAACAATGGGAAGAATTTAAGTGATTTTCATGAAATGAGAATTTAGTCCACAAAGGGGCTTGGGGACATGGAGACTTGAAAGATTTGGAGGTGAAAGATTTGGAGGCAAAATAATAGAGCTTTGCTTCAAAGTCAGCTTGAGACTGCAGAAAACCACTCTGAAATTGCCCACTGGCTTCAGGTTAGCCCTGTGTTGGGAAGGGGATACTTCAGCTGTTTTTCTGGGCCTACTGACAGATCTCAGCCTTCAGAGCTGCCTGTATTCAGCACTTGAGGTAAGTTGTGTCAAATAAGATGGGATTTACAGAGGAAGAAGTGCTGTTCAAGTGCTGTGATGGAGGTAATAAATAGTTTCCTCCTGGACGCACAAATACTTTTAGGATTTCTTACTCACTTGACCAGTTTGAGAAGAGAACATTGCTCATTTGTCTGAGAGTTTGTGCAAAACACACACGTGTGTGCATGGGCAGTCTGGGGTTAACATAAGATTTCTGTCCATTTCCAACCACAACCAGTTTGTCCTCTGCTACCTAGAAAATGTGAACAGTGTGGAAATTAAGATCTACTCCTCCTGAGCAATAACTTAGCTCTTTTATGTAACATGCAGTAATGAAGATTATTAAAGCTGCCTACACAATTTCCAAGTCCAATTCTTTTTCATTTTACCAGGAATTAAACTTTCAGATCCCATGTGGCTTTAAAATCTCAGTTTGTAGGTCAAAAGCATCACAGAGATTTGTAACAACTTCCTCCTTGCCACAGGCTTTGTCCACAAACAGACACAGGTCAATGGAGCTGGACTCAAACAAGGGATGCAGGACAGTGACCAACACTTTGCCCCTTCCAAGCCCTGTGATCACAGCACAGTGGATGTGGGAACCACAGCAGAGGATCCAGCTGGCAGAACGTGCACAGGCCAGTCTTAATGCACGAAAGCTTCATCCAGTTCTTGTTTCCTTGTGTTACCATATTAGAGCAGTTACCTACTCCCCTCCTCTTCCCCCTCCTCCCCTCCCCTCCTCATGTTTATCAACATTCAAAGACATCAAAACTAGTTAAGAATAGACTAAAATTTGGGCTAGAATCCAAGCCAACAGGTCAACGAAGACACAAATCAAGATGGCAGCATCGTGGCCCGTGCCCATGTCGACTGAAAATAAGTCAGAGAAGGGATTGTGCCTTCAATCTGCTGAGTATTGTGCTCCATCAGGCCTCTGCAAGTCACAGCAGTAAGTGTGGTCCCCAAACCCCAACAGTTTAGAAGAGAATGCTACTCCCAGGGTGTCTTTTTGGAAGCAGCAAAGTTGCAGCTTTAGACTGATGTTCTTTTTTTATTTTGTGATCATAGCTAATTAAAAAAAAATTAATAGAAACATAGACAGATCCAAAAGTTTATTAGAAAAGAAACATTGTAGTTTAATTATTCCACTATGTTGTGTATGACACAAAGCCCACTGAAATCTGAATACTTGATGATCTCTGGAATTTGACTAAGAGCTCTTCAGCCTTAGGGAGAAACTTGACAATTACTAATCTACATATGCTGACAATATCAGGGTCCCCATGAGGGTCTTTAATTGCTCTGTAAACTTCAAACTGGAGTGTTCTTCAGTAGGACAAAACAAGATGCTGCATTCAAGCTAAAGAGTGGTAGTTGACATGTTTATTAAATACCCCCAGGCCCCAAAGGATGGCAGGGTTGAAGGTTCTCTGGGTAGAAGAAGTTATAAATGCAGCATCAGACTTAGTCAAGACAGAACAATTATTCATGAACACTCAGGTATAGCTATGGCATGATGGATCCAGGAAAACTTTCTGCTAAAGCATTTCTACAATTCAAAGCTGCATTTCTATTCTCTTGCTTCCACAGCCCTTTTTGCCACATATTCTTGAGCTTTGTGACTGTGCACACAAAATGTCTGCATGATGTGAATGGAAGTAGATGGTAGGTTTTATAAGGTGCTGACCTGAGCTTTTTCAAAAGCAAAATGTGTGATGTTTGCTTGACTGTTGTTTAATTGGAGGCGGTGAGTTTTGTCCATGTATCTGGCAGGAGAGGGGCTTTTGTCCTCCAAAATACCTTCAATACAGGACCTGAATATATGCCAGCAATTTTAGTAGGTCCGGCTCAAATTGCAGCTGCAGGAAAATGGATTGTTTCATAGAAGAAGTGATAGTTTCCTATTCTTTCCCTTTAATTTACAGTTTGACACAAGCCCACACTTCAGTGATGAAGGTTATGTGTATGTTATGGCCAGTACAGGTTATTCTGACTTATTCTCCTGCTGTTGTAATGACTTGATGGTGTTGACTTTGATGTTTACCTTGTACATCATCAACATAATCACCAAGCAAATTCTGATTGCTTCATTTCTCATCTTATTTTTACTTCAGGAATGTAGAGTTATCCTCCCACTGCTGTGAGAGTTCATTACCTTTGCTGAACTGGCCACAGATCATGGAGAAGGAAATAACATTAACCCTTCCAGAAGCCTTCTAATACAGTAGCATTTGTCTTGGGAAGGGGTTTTACAAAGTGTTTTGTCATTTTTGGGGAGCAGAAGGAATAGACAGAGCTTGGATCACACCCCAATGGGATGTGCAGCACTCACCATCAGGAGAACACCTTGCCTTGCAATGAAGTTGATTAGGAAATAATTGGATGGAATAAATCTGGAAACTCTCAGTGCCAGCTTCATTCTGGGCTCTAACAACACAATCCAAACCTTTGAATTTGGGACAGGAAAGTGTTATCGGCGCAACACGTTAAACAACCTTAACTCCAGTGAGCAATGGCACCAGTATAACACTTGTTTATTAGCAAAATGCATCTGATCTCAAAGGCCTGCATGACAAGTTCATTGCATATCAATTTAATTAGCTGATTTACATTTAATTTACATTTCAATTAATGTCTTTAGCAACAAAACGTTGCCTTAATAGGGTAATTGCCTATTAGGCAATATGTAAAAGAATAAATAGTTGCATTCTGAGGAAGAATTCCTATTTTCAATTTTTTATTACCATAAATAACCGAAATAATTATTGCTCTTAAGGGGCCATGTCCCAGTTCCCTTCTGGGCCTAATTATAAAGACTTAGTACCTCATTAAGCAAAATGGTTTCGGAGTCACAGAAAAGCATTACTCTAATCGTGACTCATTAGTTTCAACAAAAGAGGGGAAAACTGCAAAAGTCGGCACATTTTGCCATATTATTCTTGTGGTTCATAAGCAGCGGCACATTTGAGAAGTGGCTGTTACAGCTGTGTAGGCGTTTCTGTCACAAAGCCCTATTTTCAGAGGGTAGTTTTTTTGTGTAGCTTTAGTCATTAAAAGAGAGTCACATCTGACTGGAAAAGCTGGCACGTGCGTGGAGCAAGAAACTTGAGCAAACTTTTGGGTTTCTGTTCCCTGAGAGCTCATCTTTTCCCCTGGTCGCCACACAGAGGGTGGCTTGGTTTGAGGTTGTAATGTAGGATTCATCGTCTACTATGCCAGACTTGCTTTCATCACCATAATATATCCCAGTGCATCGAAAATGGACATGACTTTTAGGTTTTTGTTTGAATTCAGTGGTGTTTTATCACCTTGTAACTAGAGAGCAAAAATTGACTTCATGCTTGGGTGTGACCAGGCTGTGACTTTAGGACCCTTAGAGTTGGATCCAAACTACTGTGGCAATGTGATGTAAAGCACTGATCTCATATATGCTCATTCTGCTGGTTTAAATTTGATCAAAAAAACCATGGAAGGTTTGTCATGGTGCTGGCAGCTTTTATGCTACGTTAGGCATGGACTGACTCTCTGTGCTAGTCTAATGTTACACTGGATCCAGCATCCTCTATCCTTTGGCAGCCAGTGCAAAGCCAACGTTAAGGCACTAAGCTGGCACAAACTCCATGTCAGGAGCTCTGGCTGGTTTGATGTACATGTCTGTGCTTTGTTTGGATGAAGTTTGTTCTGCTGGCGATTCAGTGGTGCAGAGATCCAGAACTGATGGCTGGAACTAAGACACTGACTGTAGTTGCTTAAAATTATGTCAGGTGAGGAAATAAAGAGGGACTAGATAAGACTTTGTTTAGCAAATAATAAATTAATAATACTCTAGGAATACATAGAGCTTTTAAAAAGTAAATATTTAACTAGTGAGAAAACAACCTTCTCATATAGCATTAGTTTCCTCATTAAGCTTTAAGGATGATTCATATGTAAAAGAAACACAAACACAGAGGTACTCTTTCTTAGATTGCAGATAAAGCCAAAGCCAGAAATAGGATTGTTAATTATACCATTGTAAAGCCTCTAAGAACAGATAATCGGTGGAGTTTCTCTTTTTTCCTCTTTTTTTTTATCTTCTCTCTTTTTTTTTTTTTTTTCAGTGAGTAAGTGTTACTGTCCTCATTTTACAGGTAGTTAAATAGGCAGCCTAGAAATATTAAGGGATATTTCATATCTCAGAGCTTTAAGGAGAACCCCTACTCTCACAGTCCAGCCATCCTACTCTAATGTTTATTAAATTCAATTATGGCTTTAGTGGATTTTGGAACTCACCTTTACCCCCAACATCTTCAGACAACTCATGACTGTAATGCAAACACTGTCCCACACTGTGCCAGCTTCTTACTTGGTATGACTTATCCAACTTTGGAGGCAATTCTCCTGCACTATGTGCTTGTGCAAATTTATTGCCAGAGACTGGGCAAGTTCTAGTTCCTTAGTGCTTAATTTTCCTCTAACAAGGTGCTGTATGTATATCCCATTAGGGCAGTGAAAAAGAAATCAGGTAGGAGTCCCTTTCTTATCATACTAAATGCTCTCTTTCACTGGGATAAGGAAAATAGTGCTGGAGAGAGAAAGAGAGAGAGAGAAAAGATTCCACTTCCAAAAAATGTCTTATTACCTTCAGAAGTAGAAGTTAATTGCTCAGGACTCAGATGTATCTTCTGGTATTCTGCATTTTATTTCTGCTCCTACACTTGATGGATCTGGAATTCTCTTTCGAGCTGCTAACTCAAAAGCTCATTTAAAACCTTTCCTACTTTCCCATGTCTCTGATTAACACTAATCCACTCTATCCTTTCTTTTCCTACAGCTTCTTATGCTCATTCCTTGCTGCAGCCTGCAAGAATTCTAATTGGCATCTGTTCTTCATTTTGGGTTTCCATTTTTTTTCTTTCTTCCCGCTCCATTTTCTCTCTGTTGCTATCTGGGCTGCTCTATACCATCCTGTTATACTTTCTAGCCCAGATCTGCCTAGCACTGTAAAGGATTTGATGATTTTCTATAGGAAAGACTCTATTAATAGCCACAATCCTGCCCCTTTACAAATCTTCTTACAATGAAAAAAAAAATGTACTGCCCTCTAAAGTGAATTTCATTGAAAACCAAAAGTTCTTGTCATTTAAAAAAAAAAAAAAAAAGAATCCCTGTATGTTCCTGATGGATTGGAGAAATTTTAAAGGAGCAATGTTATAATTTATGGAGAATTTGAGTATAGATCTCAGGGCTCCCTGTTAGAAACTGTAACTTCAGTTATTAAAGAAAGCATTTCAGTTCTCTAATACAAAAAGTTAAAATTTATAACAGGAAAACAAGCCAGCCAGAAAGTCCTTGAGGTTCTCTCGTGACTTCACTGCAGTCAATCAAAATAATAGTGAAGATGCTCAAACACTGACACATTAATGGGCAGAGGGACAAAATTCCTGACACACTGCAGAGGCTTTTGAAAAACAAGGGACTAGATGCCATCTGAGCTGGATGAGGCCAACAGAAGCCACAGTCTAGGACTCTATCTGGATGTGATGGATTTTGAGCTTTAACTGCCATTTCAGGTGGCCTATGCCAAAACTGTGATTTCTCAGTCCCTATCCAGCTGCTGCCTCATCCTGGCTGCCCAAAGGTGAAGCTTTTCCCCTGCAGACTCTGCTGCACACAGAAGCAGCTCAGTTAAGACAACTCCGTCAAGCTCTGAGACGCGTTGGGCCTTTGCTCTCCGGGCCTCAGAAGCCAACGCTCCCTGCTGCCCTCCCAGCACCTCCTTGGGCAATGCCAGCTGCTGCAGTGCTCAAACTCCAAGGCAAACTGTTCAGAGCCCTCTCCTCTGTTCTCTGCTCAGTAAGCAGTGCTTTACCATTATTTTTCAACATGCTTTACAGAGTCACGATGTTCACTGACAGAGCGTACTGTTAGACCGTCAGGTCAGCCTCCTGTACATCATGGACCATTAAATACCGTTGTCACTCTTCTTTTTGTTTGACTAAAATATGTTTTGTTTTGACAAACACATTTCTTTAGCGAGCTCCTCATTTTCCTTTGGTATTGTCAGAAAATGGAGAACTCACTTTCCCTTTGATAGCCTGTTCCAGTGGTTACTCCCTTTCTCCGTTATAATATAATGCCAAATATCTGATTCAATTTTTTATAGCTTCAGCTTCCAGCCACTGCTTCTGGCTATGCCTTTCCCAGTTAAATTAAAGATCCGTATAGTATCCTGCATTTTTGAACACAAACATTATCTTCTGTAATCAAGCCACAGATTCTGGCTTTCTGCTCAGGCCACTGTGCTCTTGCTGCTGCAGCCAGAGCCATTGTGGCTGACTTTCCAACAGCAGACGTTCTCCAATGCAGAATATGGGTGCACTTCTGTACACTTCCAAGCCAGCTGCTCTGAACTACTGCAGGACAAGAGTTATTGTCTCTGGGATGGCAAAAGAATAGACAAAAATAGTTGGTAATTTTTGCTTCCTCCATGACCATCATCTTGAGTTGCTTTGCCAAGCCAACAATATTCTTTTCTTTGCTTTTTAAATACAAAGCTGTACATACATAAGGAATAAAAAGCTCTAATTTATTCTGTGAAAGTGTTCATCAAATGAGAGACAGGACTCTGGGAAAAGATTAAGAGCTTACATTTTTCATTTGACTTATTTCACATAAAATTTCATAGAGGATAAAATGATGGGAGGCAAAGAAGCAATGATATTTCTGTTTTATCTCTTTCTAAGGACCATAAATCTTTCTGAAGTATCATTAATTATAGCAGCGCCATTCACAACGCTATTGTTAAGGGTCTATCAGCAGTCCCATTATAAAGCCCTATTTTCAGAGGTTTATAACTTGGTTAGAAGAATTTTGTTTCAGGCAAAAACTTTGCTAGGGCAATGTCTCCATCTAAGACAATTTATTTTAAATGTAAAGCACCAAGGAAAACGTTACCTCTTTTGAACCGAGTAAGGGAGAGCCTTGGAACTTTCTAGGGGTAGGGGTACAAAGCTAATGCTGTCTTGGCTGATTGAATCTGTGCCATTTCTGAATTCATAAGACTTTATTTATAGAAGTTATCTCTTAGATGAATTTAGATTATTCCTTTACAACACAGGTTTCCA
This sequence comes from Pseudopipra pipra, assembly GCF_036250125.1. Lineage (NCBI taxonomy): Eukaryota > Metazoa > Chordata > Aves > Passeriformes > Pipridae > Pseudopipra > Pseudopipra pipra. The sequence goes on from NC_087557.1 coordinate 25,001,879, forward strand.
ATTACTACAACTGAATTCAAGATCTGGAATATTCCTCTAGTGGCTGTAATCAAATCAGGTTTGATTTCTTTAGCTACAGCCAGTCAAGAAAGAATTTAGCAGACCTGGAAAACAGCTTACATGTTATGAAAACTTCCATGTCTTTAGATAGCCTGCTTATTTTTTTGTTGCAGGCATGATATACATCAAGAATGAGCAAAGCTAATGGTCACATCCACCAAAGCGAGTATTGACTTAGCAGCAATATGGAGGAATTGCTCTGCAGTGGCTGAGTCATGGTGAAATATTAGAGAGGCCCTGAGTTTTTTCAGATATGTAATGAAAATGCTCTTCAACAGGCACTAGTGAGACTGGGAGGGCACAGGGAAGAAAGGTCACTGCCTTGCCTATGTAACAACATGAGCAGGTGCCCTTTTGCCTGTAGCAACCTGTAGATTCATCAAGGAAGCCAAGAGCTCTGCCCAGTTGTGTCTTTGCACTTCAAGAAAGAGCAAGATGCTCAATAAGACAGGATCGACAAAATCATTGTGGCCTTTTTCTAAAGCAATAGATATTAATGAATGCTAACTTCTGGGCAACTTTTTTTCCTGCTTTAAAGTAGAAAGATTAGATGAAAATGTATTTTGTGAAGAGTGTGCTGACACCCTCAGGTAATCTCCATCCTCTGTCTTCATCAATAATCTAACACACTACCTCCCCATTACATTACTGTCTGCAGTAATGCAATTCACTTCAGTCCCCTTAGATCCTATTAGAATCTCTCACATTACAAAATTCTTCCAGCTCTGCTCTACAGTGCTCTGGCATTGTTGAGTCTAAACTTCTGCTGGCTGTTTTCCTTGACTACAATTCTTTGCACAGGGAATGACTTTTGTGAATTGCACATTTAACCTAGCAGCGAGTCAGAAGATCAAAATAAGTAACACATGTGGGTGTCGTCCGGTGGGGTCCCCAAAGCACTGCAATTCTGCTTTGAACACTGTTGAATGTATCTTGTGGTAAAGAGTTCCACTATCTAAAGTACTTTCTTCTATCAGTCTTGATTGTGTTGTCTTTTAATTTCATTGCCTGTGTCCTTTGAAAGGATAAATAGGCATGGGCAAACAGAAGTACCTATTTCTACATGTCATTCAATCCCTTATGTACCTCCTTTGTATTACATCTTATTTTTCTACTCTCCAAAGTAAAATGTCCTAATGTTTTGTTTGTTTGCCTTTTTAACGTGGAAACCTTACCATATCTCATAATTTATTGCTGTTATTTGAGCAGATGTCTTCTTGGAATTCTCCACAGTTATTAATGACAAGTCAGTCGTGCTTGGTGATGATATCTAAACAATGGTCTCGATGTGCACTAAGACAGACATCTCCTCTAACTGCTCGGTCAACATCAGGGGCTTAAAGTCCTAAGAACTGCAGTAGAGGGTGGAAAAATGTGGAAAGCTCCTTTATTTCCTTCATTCTGATTGCCAGAATGATTGTGCAATACCACTTTGCACCCAGCGTAATGCTTCCTAAGTTTAAGGAAAAAACATTCCTGGTTTCTTAGCTTAAAGTGAGCTTCTGACAAAACTGGTGATGTTAGACCTGCTCTCTGATCTCCAGCCTTATCTGATCCAATGCTGTCTAATCCCCAGTATTTTTTAGATTTTGAATTGTGGAATGCCCACTGTTTGCAAACTTGACTCTTCCTGTTTTTCCCACTTTACTTATTTTGTAACATATTTCAGTGCACTGAAGCCTGACCATCATGAGCCCTGCAACAATATAGTATAAATCTTATGAGAATTATCTTAAACCAGTGTATCATCACTGTTCTGACAGTTACTCCTAGTTTGTAATAGTAGAAATAAGAGCAAAATTGAACATTTTTGTGACATCACAGTTCTTCCATAGCAGCCATGTTGGAGGGCCCAGAGGACAGGAAAAGATGTTGCTTATAATTGGAGGAGATTACAAAAAAAATTAACACAATGCAGAACTGTCATTCGAGCTCTTTAATACACAGGACTAAGTATAAGCAGCGTTACAAGAAGATTTTACTGCTGTAAAAGCAAAAGAATTCATGTGTTATCACAGCAGGGGAACTTTACCACAGTTAAAACCTCAGGTCTATTACGCTAGCATGCACCTTTTTTGCTGCTTTGGCTATTAGTTTTCCTTATTGGGAATGGATTTTAACTGAAAGTCAGGGTTTTCCCTCATTGTCCCCCAGATTCCTGCATTATTGTTCCTGCAGTGCAAATGTAAGCCTAAAACATGAATTTAACAAAAACAAGAAGATCCAGATGGGTCTCGCAGTGCTGCAGAAAGGGCTGGACAGGAAAACACTGCAGTAGCTGCCTTTCTTCCCAAGGCCCAGAAAGGTGAAGTAGCAGAAACTCTGCAGACCAGAGGGTTTACCAGGGAAAAGCACTGAAATTCATCACTGCCTTATCACTTCAGAGAAGCTTTTTGTCCTGCCTCATGCTCCTTTTTCAAGGGCTATAAAGTACTTCTGTTCCAGGGCACTGCACATAGATATTAAATTCTCATCACAAATGTGATGCCATTTTTGATTTCAGCATTTATCTATCTTCTGTTCTTATATGGCCACACTTACCATAATATCTCATACTTCACAATCTTTAACACATTATTTATCCCTCCAAAAAGCATGTATATGAAAGGTAGCTGAAAATAAGCAATAAACCATTTTAATACTGCTACCATCTGAGGCTATGGATCTGTGAGAATTTTCTTCTCATTAACTCTGGAGTGCTATTCATAACCTTGAGACTGATAATGCCTAGAAAATGATTTTATCCAAGTGTCAACTCCTCCTTAATATATGTACTAGAAGTCTACAGTTCAAAAATGAGGCTTTTCCAGGCCTTAAATACAAAATCCTTTGCTCAGACAAAAAAACCCAAACCCACATAAAACCCGAAACCAATAAAAAAAAAAAATCCTCACAGCTGTTACAGAAGTCACATTACTGAAACCAAGGCCTGCATTTCCAGTAATTTATTTACTTTAAAAGGCTGATATCAAGTATTAGTAGTGATATTTAGTCTATCTGTAGATTTCATTTTTATCTGCTCTGGCATATTATGTTCTTTGCAGTTTCCTTAAATAAAAAAAAAATAAAAGAAATCAAAACATTTTGAGAATGCTGTTTCTTTCCAGATCACTTAGCATGATTTTTCTTTGAAATTGTAAAATTAAAATAAAGAAAGCCGAAGGACATATTTGAGCCACTGGTCTCTTTTGGAGGCAATTAAAGTTTCCTGCTCTACAACTGTACTTGTGAATTTGGAAAGAATATTTAAAGGCTTAAATCCCTTCACAGTCTGAGGCTGAAATGACTTGCAGTTGCCAAGACATAGAGTCAGACTATTTTGGTGTTGTACGTGATTGTAAATACTCTGAAAACAACTTAGCAGCAAAGACACCGGGGAATATCTTTGATATGATCAAAATGGTGATCAAGATCAGTGGCATAAATTTGAGTTTGTGCAGTAATGAAAGCGGAAAGATGAGCATGGACAGACAGTTTCAGATATGAGCGTGCAGACAAGTCTCTGAACATAGGACCAGTCAGAATATACCACGTGCACCATGTCTCACCCACAGGGGACATTAAAACAGGATACTCGAGTCAAAAGGGCCTAGATTCGTACAACAGGATGCAGGTGAATTGTGTTACAAGAAGAAAAAATTAAAAAAAAAAAGAAATAAAAAAGAAATAAAGAAAATGTGACAACGTGGCAATTTAGTGCTTTTTAGCTATTCAGCCCTAGAGCTGTACAAAACTTGGTTGTGACCCCTTTGTTGATGGGAAGGCTCTCTTGTCTCCTTTCTGCAGGAGGCCCAAGAAGCTGGGTGGATCTGACACATCCCGAGCTTCACACTCCTCCTGGATGCCCCACGGCAGCGCCGTCCTCGTCTGTGACCTGTCTGGTGCCCTGCCCCACGCTGGATGCTTCAGCTTTCACACCAGCTCTCCATCACCCAACACAGCACCCATCACTGTCACTGCCTGGCCCTTCAGAAGGCAGAGAAACTGGAAACTATATTTTATCTATTATTTATGCTTTCGATACACCCCAGCAGGTCCCCATCAGCACCACAGTCCCTGCGGACAGTGCCAGCACGGGCCCGCCCGCGAGGGGAAGGGATGGAGCAGGCAGGAGCACCCGAGGAGATTGTGGGATGAGTAGGGAAGAGGGACAGGATTAGCGACAGGACGGGAGGATATACTCTTAAACTGCACAAGGGGAGGTTTAGATTGGACATTCGGAGAAATTTCTTCACAGAAAAGGTGATTAAACATCGGAATGGGCTGCCCAGGGAGGTGGGGGAATCACTCTCCCAGGAGGTGTTTAAGGAAAGACTGGACGTGGCACTGAGTGCCATGGTGTGGCTGACATGGTGGTGGTCTTTTCCAAACAAACCGATTCCGTGATTCTGCGAGGGCAGGAGGCCCTGCCTGTGTACCGAGGGGCTACACGGCTGGGAGGGGACGGGGACAGGACGGAGCCCGGCACTGCGGGCAGGGTGTGTGCAGAGGCGCCCGCACCACCGCACCCGGCACGGCGGAAGCGATGGCGGCGGCGAGGGGCGGTGCGGGAAGGAGGGAGGTGCGGGAAGGAGGGAGGTGCGGGAAGGAGGCGAAGCCGCCCCCGGGGAGGGCGGAGCGGGATCCGGGCGCAGGGCGGAGCGGTGCCCGCGGGCCGGACGCGCCCCGGTTGCCGTGACAACGGCGTCGGCCGAGCCCCAGCGGCCCGGGCCCGGCGGGCCCCGCCGCCCGCCCGCCCATGCCGCGGAAAGCGCTGCGCTGTGTCCTGCAGCTGGAGCTGCGCTCGGTGAGTGCCTGGGCCGCGCCCCCGCCGCCCTCGGCCGGGCTCGGCGGGAGGACAAGCCGCGCTTTGCTCTTCCGGCGCCGCTTCCCGCCCCGCTTTCCTGTCCCGGCTGCCGCCCCGCTCTGCCGGCCCCAGGGGGCTTAAGGGAGGCTGTTCCGGGCCGTGCTGGCGAGCGGGGGCCGCCCTCCATGTGTCACTGCAGCCCTTCGGTGTGCGCATCCCCCGACAGCCTGCCCCTGTGCCCCCCCCCGGTGTTGGCAGCGGCCGTGCCTCCTCCACAGTTCTCATTTTCTTGTGGAGGAGTTGGGTTTTTTAAGAGACGCTCATTCATGGGAAGCTGGGCGGTGTGGGAAGAGCACGCTTGAAAAAAAAGGGAGCAAAAGAAATCCCAGGAAGGCGCATTTGTGCTTTGAAGCGCACCCCTGCGAGGGGCAGCATGTGGCACTGGGCAGCTCTGGGTGTTACACGGTCGGTAGGTGTGAAAGTGGAAGGTTTTCACGTTAATCTTATTAGGACTGTGCCTTCTGCACTTTGCAAAGTTTTCTGCTTATATCCGGGTTGGGAGTACAAAATAAGAAGCTCTCATTCTGGTAGCTTTTAAGAAGTGTGGTACGCTGTTACCCTGGAGTTGATGGCTTCGTGCGCCCTGGTCACTGTAATCCAGAGGTTTGGCTTCCTCACGGGACAAGTGCTGCCAGAATATTGCTGCTGAGAGGAAAACCCAAGGTTCCATCAACAAAATTCAAATGCAGGCCCAGGAAGTATATGCTGGGAACTTGACCAGGGGGTTCCTGGTTGCTTAGCTGCCTTTTGTTCCCAAACTTGGCTGCTCTGGAGCTGAGCTGTGGTTTCCACTCATGGATAGTGAGGGTGTCACTCTCATGGTGTTGTTCTGCTGTCTCAACAGCTGACATTTGTCTCCATAATGCCAAGGTCTGCTTGGCTCCTGGAGAGGACCAGATGTGCTTTCCTTTTCTGTTCCTACTGCTCTGAACTATTTTTGTGCCAGGAGAGAGTACAGGGAAGACATTTCCTCAGGGTCAGGCTTCTTGACTTGTGGGGTGTTTGTTATTCACCCTGCTCTCAAGGCTGCAAATAAGGGTGGAAAGGGACTACTCTTACACAAATGTCAACACTGGCCCTTCACTTAAATAATTTTTAGTCTTCCATGGTTGCTCTCAGTGTATTCTTTGGGCAGCAATTCTTTCATTTCCCAACAGCTAAGTAGACCTGGTTCTTTTGGTAGTATTTTGTGGGAGGGACCTCACCATCTTAGGGATGGGAACTACTCTTCCACTTTGAATTTCCATAGGTCAGGATCAGAATGGAAGTCTGCATTCCAAATGGAGTCTTGCTGTTGCCTTAGGTGAAGTAGGGAAAAAAAGTTCAAGATTCATTGTATATGCCTTAATATTAGTTAGGGTCATTAAAAATGTTAAAAGGCATGAATCCGAGTACATAGAGAGGAATTTTTAATAGTAACCTCAGCTTGATGCCTCCCAGTTTTTGCACATTATTGATGCTGTCCTTTGGCCAGTTCTGTACCACCTTTGATACTAAGTCCTATCTTTTGCATCATAAGTAATAATTTCTCATGTGGCATTAGATGATATCCTCTATTCAGAAACTAGACTTTTAAGAAAATGTAGGGTTTTGCTTGATTGATCTGTTTTTATGGAAAGTGCGCTGCTGGGCTTTCTTCTAGTTATGTCTTTATTTTTCCTCCATGTCTTCTTTTTCCTCCGTGTCTTTATTTTTTGCTTTTGCACATTTAAATATTCTGGTCGATGGGGTTATAATCTTTCAGATCTCTCTGCCTCATGTGGGCCTTGAGTTTATTATTTTTCAGCAGATGGTACCACCACTGTTTTTATTACATAGGTTTCAGTTATGTATAGATCCAGGAAATAAAATAACATTCTTTCACAACCTGGGCTGAATATGATTCTACATCTCTGTGGCTTCTGGGCCAGGTCTAGTACGTAGTGGGTGACTTCTATTTTCATCACTTAATTCTTTAAGTTTTCTTTTTGCTCCTGTGTTAAATATCATTAAAACCAAGGCAAAATATTCCATTGTGTTTGGGACATAGATTTGTTAGTTTTCACATTTTGGTTGATTTACACTACATCCATTAATTTCCTCCATTTTCGCTTTATTTGTGACCTAAGTCTTGTCCAGATTTCTCATTCATTTTCCTGTTCTTTTACAGTGCTCTGCATATTCCTCGATGTTCTTTAAAACCTATCCACTTGTGTCAGAGGTTCTGTCCTCCTTGTTTTTCCCTTGCTTTAGGATACAGATGGGTTGTGCTCCTTTTGACTTAATGAATTTCCAAGACCACCTCTGATCTGAGTCCACCAGCTCTTTGGTTTATCTCACTGCTAGTTTTCTTCTTTTCTGAGAGGCTGCTCTTCTGAAATGGAAAGCCTAACTTAAAAACTAAAGGGGGGGTTTTGTTTGGTTTATCGTGCGATTAATTGAAATTGAATAATTTATCATTGCTCAGAATGAGATTTCATTGTTATTTGTGATTTCGAGACTAACTTTAGTGTCTACCTTTGCTGCTGGCATTTAGATTGTTCATGTAACAACAGAAAGAAATTCACATTATTCTTTGTGTCATGGCTACATGGAGAATTCACAAATGTGGCAGTGAAGGTAGGTAAATCTTTAAGCATAAAGATAAATTAATAGAATTGTGAATTATTGCCAGATAAGAAGACTAAAATGGAATTTCTTCACACTGAGAAGATTATTTTTGCAATTCTTGAGTCCAAAATGCTGTTGTGTCTTGAAGCTTACACTCAGCAGAAGCCAATACTGTCCATTGCCCTTCATAGATAACTCTTCTTGTTTTGATGATAATGGGCAATTAAAGGGATTTTTCCAGGCCTACCTTATTCATTGGTCACATCTGCAGCTACAGTTTTAGGACTGCGTGTAATAAATGACACAGAGGGTTGTGGATCAATAGAATTCTGTTCCTTTCCATGAGATTAATTCAGAGAGTTCTTTATGGCTGTTTGTGATGTCCCAGCAATAGGGCTGGTACACATTTTCCATCATCCTGGGAACTTCCAGCAGAGAAGTCCAGGATAATGCTGTCCTAGACAGTTCTCATAGTCCTCCGGGTTGCTTGTAAGGTCTGTTAATTGCAGCATTGATATCCCTCTTCCTTAGCTGATCCATGGATAATACTATTACAGTCTTTAAAATAGTCTCTCATCCTGCCTGAACAGTTTGCAGTCAGATAAGAGCTTCAGTTTGTGTCCCAAGAGTTACACTGCTCCGTGCATCGCATATGACAGAATAGGTGTCACCAACTGCAGATATACACGTGTCACTCTTTTTGGAGCTGGTTTAAAGTTACATGGACATGCAGATTTGGTGCTGTTCCAGCCCAGGCAATGAATTGTGCAGTTTTTCTCCAGGGTATTAGAATCACAGGTTTCCACATGTGCTATATGGGCCCACATGCTCATTTGTAAGAATTTGTTTTCTTTTACAGGGTAGCAAGGAGAAAATGGCACCTGTTGTTTGCAGCTTTGCCCTCTCCAATGTCTTCAAATCTCTCACTTTTCACCTCAACAAATTGACAAATATTGGTTGCCTTCTCTGAGGTGAAAGGCACAAAACTCCACTAAAAGTGTTTATAAGTTCTATAGAAATGTGGAGGAGAAAAGCGAGAACTAAAGCTACTATGACTTGTAGTATGGAGTTTGGGGGCATCTTGCCTTGTATGAATGAAATCTGTCTCTCTCACTCCTATTCACACTTGCAACTGCTTGAGTGTCATGCAAGCTGTTTAATGCTTGACAGGCTGTTTCAATTGGGTTATGTATTATTCTGGCACTTTTCTTGCAGATTTGAAGCCCTCATTTACACAGAGAGGAAACCTCTTTTTTCCTCCTTGGATATTTATTAGTAGAAACCCAATTTTTTTAGTTAATAATTTATCACATATTATTTTCTATTATTTCTTTTACCTGAGGCTGTTTTTCTGCTGTTCATATGGTGTTCTTTTAAATCCAGTTAGAATTTCTCAAGTAAAACGTTCATTTGGGAGTAGGAGACTGTAACCAAACCACTTATTTTAATTCCTGTCACTCTCCTCCTTTGTCTTCCTACCTGACAATTGAAAGTCTGAACACTTTCTCCAGCAACCTTATGTTGGAAGAGACTACCTCATATTTATAGTACTGAGACAAAAATCGAGCAGGATACCTGAAGTGAAAGGTGTCAGTTCTTTGGGCTGGGTGATAGAATGAAACCACACTGCTTGGAGAAAATAGCAAATAGTTTTTCAATGAGTTGTGTACATCCTTGCAATTAGAGCATAAGAAAAAATGTCTGATGTTCATCAGAGCTTTAGAAACATACCAACTTCTTACTTAAAGAATAAGAATTGTGCAGAGAAAGTTGAGAGATTAGTGGCAATATCTGGCAGCTAATGAGAAGCCTTCCTGCCTTGAGTACCCTCCAAGATGGCCAAACTTCCCAGAGAAATCGTATGTCTGGTAGTAATGGAACAACAATTGCTTTTTCTTGTTTACATATTAGAACACAAAGTTCTTATAACATTTGCACATAAACTTACCCTTTCTGGTGGCTAGACAGAGTATGGATATCTAAGCATGTACATTTACCAGCTTCATTCTGTAGTTAGGCTAAAGTTTGGATGGGGTTTTGTGTGTTGGCACGACATAGACTTCATTCTACATGACTCTTCATATAGAAGATGATTCTCTCTTACATAGTCAGTGCATGCCTTTAACTGTATTAACCTGGCTATTAGGTTTCAGTTTTGGTTGAAGACAATGGAGTGTGTTTACTTAAGCAAGATGAATTTGGTCCTGGTTATTTTAAAATGGTGACTATTTTTCCTGATCATTCTGTACAAATAGAATTGCTTTAGAGAAGAAATTTTTTCACTCTAGTCTGTTATAATCTGACTCTTAGAAATCAACCATTTCAGTCCTGACTGTTTCATTTTTATCTTGAAAACAGCCATTACTTCTTTATCTGAAGTTCAGTTTGTTTAATGAGTGTGTTACTCTTACAGATAACTTGTCCTGGAGTGCTGCTGAAAGACAAAGAGGAACTTTATCTCAGGGTCTTTGTACTTGGGCAGTGTAAAAAAACTCAGTGTGTCCCTGCGGTGTTCCCACTCGTCTTTCAAGAAAAACTAGTATTTGAAAAGGTAAGATATGTCAAGAGCTAGTACAGCTCAAATAAACCCCATCCCAAATTCCACAAAAACCATCTGCAAAACCCATGAACTCAAGCAATCATACTGAGGATGGCACAGTATTTTAACTGCTGCTTCCCTTCAGCACAAAGGAGGTGTGTGCCTGTATTATCCACATGCATACTAAAGATTATAATGTATGATGAGACTTCTTAGGTGTTTGTTCCTTCTTTTGTGAACTGTCCTTTCTCAGCATCTGTTTTGCTAGTTTGGAAGGAACTGCGTGTTGCTGTTCTAAAAATTATGGCAAGGTGAAGAACAAAGACCGTATAATATAGGAGACTCAATTTAGTAGAAGGATAGAATAGCAGCTCAAGCCTTTTTGGTGACATCTTACTCCCTTTGAGATACTTTTTTCATGGTTTGTCACCAGAATTCCCAGATTGGTACTCTGGCCCTGTAATTTATAGTTGTTTATCACATATTTGAGTCCCTACTAGCTTCATTATTAGTACCACAGGGATAATGAAACACAGTATCTCACAGATATGATCTGGCTTCTTGACTACCTATGAATAATAATACTTTACCCTTTCTAGTTCTTTTCCTTTAAGCATCCCCCAGCACTTTGAAAACCAGGCTGAGTAAACATCAGTGATGCTCTGGTGAAGTGGGTAAGAAACAAACAGTGATAATTCCACTGGCTACTGAAGAGTAAGAAAGACCATCATTCTTAAAAGGCAGACATAGCACAAACTACTTAAGGGAAATGTACTGAATACTCTTTTCAGTGTAATTTAGGGAACCTCCAAGACACCATCTACTTACAAAAGAAGGTGAACAAGAAAGCTGACAGTAATATCTGTCTTCTTACAAATAGCTATTGATTAGGTCTAGATACTTGTGGAGCACCAGTACTTTTTGTTTTTTAATGTTTAGTACCTTGAATAGCAGTGTGATTTACACCACTCTGCTGAGACTTTTATACAGAATTAGGGGGAAATCTATTACCTGCTGAATATCCAGTGCAACATCTTTCCCTCTTCCTTGCCATCTATTCATGTGAGATTCAGGTTAAAAAAAAAAAACCCTGAACGGGAGCCTGTACATGAAGAGTCGCTTCCATGAAAATTAAGCTTAAAGCATTACCAATAAATTAAAGAATATATTATTCATCTATCAGAATTGTAGTACTTTAAGCAATTCATCTTTTTCTCTTGAAATTTTCTTAGACAATACTTACCACTACGTCTTCAACATTTTACAATACCTCATAATTTAAATATGGAGAGGTAACTCCTAATGGCTGGAAAGCATATAACGATAATTGCTGGCTTTCAATGAATTTGATCATGTTCCAAATGATAATTGCAGTATCCTTTATTTTTCCAGTAGGGATAGGGCTCCTGAGAACCATCTTGGCAAGGAAGAATATTGATTTTGGGTTTTTTTTCCCTTCTCTTTCCCCAGAAGTCCATCTAATTATTTTGACTGTGCCATTGTTATTATTTATTAATTTCTTTTTCAGGAATTTGCTAATACAGTTGATCCTGGAGACCTTGTGAAGTTACTGGAATGTAGGTTCTGCTTTTTATGTATACTATGTTATATCCATTAATGTCATGCATGTGTGGGCTCTAAAGGCTTTTTGGAGGTTTAAAGTATGTGGTAGTTTTTCTATTAGGAGCCTGCTCTCTGAATAGCTAGTGGGTAAGCACTTTGTTGTCTAACAAAATGCCTCTAGAAATGTATGCTACATGCTTTAGAACAGGAAGAGGGTAAAAAGTCATAATTGATTGGAAATTCAGCTGGTTATCCAAATAGGTAATTCATTCCTTTTTATAGTTATTTGTTTGATTAGTTTTCAAATTATATAAGCATAAACCTCCAATTTTTGAAAAATTATTCATTTCATTATTCATTCATCAGAAAATTATGTCTTGCCACATGTGGAGTATAATGAATTGTAGTGAGAAAACACTGACCCTGAATTCAAACTCCAGGAATATGCACCTTCATACTGAGAGTTATCTGAAAAGTGGGCAAAGCTTACATAATCTTTAAAAGAGGACAAACCTGGCAGCAGATAGAACTTACCAAGTTCTAAGTCAAGTTAGAGTTGTCATTTGTATGCTGCTTATGCCATTGTGTTCATCTCTGATATTTATCCATGCTGCTTTTAATTTTCTCTTATTGTTGGTATGATGGAAATAGTACAGCAATGTATACAGTGCTGTGAAGCTTAAATCAGGGATCTGGGTTTTTTGGGCTTTGACTATGAGAATTACTTTTCCTTTTAGGTTTGGGTTGGGTTTTTTTTAACTCATGAAAAAACTTTTTTCCCTTCTAGTTGACACAGCAGTACTTGAACTAATACAACTCGTTCCTCCAGGTATTGTATCAGTCTCTTCATAAATTATGCAGTTTAATAGGTGAATTTCCATGAGGACGTTGCCCATTACAGCACAATCACTTTTTCCAACACACAAACAACATAGAAAGCTCTTCAACATGTAGTCCTCTGAATATAAAATGTTAATAGATCAAGAGGATCTCATTCTTGAAAGAGAATAATAACTGAATATTGAAATGTACCATAGTCAGACTTAGGAAAGTGATAATATTTTAAAAACGGAAAATAAACTGAAATCATCCAGTGCATACTTATTAACTACATCACAATTCACTTGCAGAGAGGCTTTCTGTGAAATTTCAGAGTGCATAATCTTGTTCTCAGAATGACATTTTTTTTCTTCCATTTTAATGGTGACCATTGGGAAAACTCTTATCCTCACTATAAGTATTACAGGTCTCTTGGGATATCTGAAGATAATAAATAGCGATTTGTCATACTTCTGTTATTGGTTTGTGTGATTATAAAAATCTATTTTAATGAAATTCAAGTGTTCCCATGAATAATGTAAATCTGCATTTTATTGGAAATAAAGTCAAGTTTTAAAGAGGACTCATTTGGAAACTGTGGTATTAAAAGCACTCTCAGTCACTTGTCCTTAGTACTTTCAAGGAAACAATCGCTTCTCTCAGGTGACTCACCAGACTGTTTACTTGAAGAAATGCACTGAATGGGGATTATTTTTTTTTTTATATGGGAGAGTAAAAGATCGTGCATAAGGAATTCATTTTCAGGGGTCAGAGATAGGTGTGATACACTTCAACAAGAGGGCTGCAATAGCACAAGTTAAGTTTTTTATAATATAAATTCAAGGCTTTCCCTCTAAACAAAATATATTTTTTTTTTAAAGTAGCAAACCAGGATATTGACAAAATTGTGGGGTAGTTATTTTGATGTTGCTTGTGTTACTTTCTTGCCACTACTGTGATATGGAATGATACAGTATTTCATAAGGGATTGGCTGCCATTAAAAAATACTGGTTTCTTCCGTGGCATGGAAAGGAAAGAAAGAAGAAACTACTGAAGAGTTGCCTAGAGAAAACTTCTCATATATCTCTTATAAAACAGTTAACACAATCTTCTTTAGGTTTTTTTTACAATAACATCAAAACATAGTTTCCTAGTAGATTCTGCGCGTTTCTGCTGCTGATTTAACTTGATGAGGTTATTTCCTGGTGTGATAGGAGTTTTGGAGCCATGCTGAAAATTTGTAAAGAGCAAAATTTATCGTGGTTTCAGCGTGGCTCTGTGTGTGGTGTCTATGCTATATGGCTTTGTCTGTTTTCCAATTAAAGTATATATTTTCTTTTTAGTAGGAAGAATTCTAGCTACGTATGAAGAAAATACAAGAGATTTCCTGTTCCCTGACCCTAAGCTTACCCGTGGGCACCGTGGTTTAGAGCGTGAGATTTTAATGAAGAGGTCCTCTTCTTTTACAGTGAGTGAATGTCTGTGGATTGTATTTATGACACAGTCTGTTTCTCTGAAGAAACTCCTTGAACTGCTTCAAATGAAAAGCGATTACTTCTGACAGGTTTTGCCATTTTAGGTGTTGAATGTACAAATCCACAGCTGAACTTTGGTGAAAGTATAATCTTTTCTCAAAATGCTTCAAGGAATTATTTAATGTGAAAAAGTAAGTTTCCACTTGGTTTGCAGTGTGGCACCATGACATGTCTCCATTCAGTTTAATCTGTGGTGCAGCTGGAGTGGTGAAGGGATGCAGGAGAAGAGGGAGATGTCATGTAGACTGCATGATTCTCAACAGATAAACCACATAACCCTCCTCCTCAGTCTCTGTAGAATTTTTCAGACCATTTTGGAACTGTTTTGGACTATGACAGTCACTACAAATTTACAGTGCTATCCCATCTGACCTGTGGGCCTCCCTGAAGTGCGAGGTTACCAATAAAATAGTAAGTTACTGAAATTTAGCTCAATGCTGCATAATTGCTTTTATGTTCCCAAACCTGTTTGTTGAGGTCTGTTCGGGTCATTCACTCTCATTTAGTAACTTGCCTTTTCTACAGTTTCAAAAAAGCTATGATAAACAGGAGATAATTGGCAGAATGAGTGCAATGAATTAATGTTAATTTTCTGGAGATAAGGACTCAAGTACCTATTAAATGAAAATGAATTCATCTCACACTGCCCTTTCATAAAGTTTGGCTGTTGAATCTTAAGTGTCAGCAGAATAACTCAGGAAGGCTCATTAATGATGGTGGTGATGGTGTGTTTGGGGATTTGTTTTTGTGTGGTCTATTTTGGTTAAGTTTTACTAATGGATTGGCAGGACATTTGGATTGGGAAGATAGGGACTCAGTTGTCCTGTCTGTTATGATTAGACTAAAAGCACATGGCAGGAGGGAAATGCTGATTAAAGGTCACTGGTATCTTTTAGCTGGTGTAATCTTTCCCTTGCAAGGGCAGCCTGGAAACTGCCCAGTCACTTGCAATTAAAAGTGCTAATTTGGTGTCTAATGCTGTGTTACATTTGAATGCATTAAAACTGTGATTTTGTGCTACAAAACGTATAATTCTGCAGCCCCTGCAAAAACAGCCATTATTTTTTGGCCACAGCACCTCTTTGAGATGGCTCATCCTACACATGGTAGTGGTGGCTCGGGAGATGCAGTGGAACTGTTTTGCTTTGATGCTGCTTATAGAATAGGTACTTTCCCGGTGTTGAGAAATAAGAGGGAGGTAGTGATAAATGAGGTGGTATTAGCTAAATGCTTTTAGATTTTTTGTGAACACGATACAGTTAGTCTCTGTAGAAGCAGAGCCACTAGAGAAGTTTGAGGGGTTTTTTGAGAGACTAAGTTCTTTAGCACAAAGGTTATGTATTTTCCAATAAAGAGAAGGTACCATGATTTGTGAGCTTTGAGAAGATGTGATCAGAGTGATTTGGATATGTAGCTGAATGATGGCACTGTAGTAGCTTTAAAAGGTTGATGTAAGACACGAATGTACTTCCATGTCCTTGGGAGCAGCATAAATTAAATCCATCTCTGCACTGGAACAGGGACTGCAGAAGCACCTGTTGCTCCATTCCATCTCCATTGCAGTAAGTACAGTTTGAGGAAGGATTTTGGCATAATGACTCCCTTTTTGGGAATAATGCAGAAGCTGTGTTTGATGGCGTTGGAGGGAGGCTCCCAAAAGGAATTTGTTCCTCTCCTTACTTGCTATATGGGATAACTGTGAGAGGAGTTTTACCTCCCGTAGAAATGCAGTCTCCAATGCCTCCATCTTCCAGTGTTCCCTGAGCTTTACTGGCAAGTATCCCCTGCTAACTTTGTCGGCACGAAGCACTGAATGTGAATGATAAGCAAAAGGGAAATGTTAAACAAGGTCGTGAGAACCTTCACATTATTCTTATGGTAGTGAGGCCATGTTCTTCCCACATGAAAAGTTATTTATAGCTAGCTGAGATGCTGAATACTTTTGACTGGCAGCTGTGCTTCAGTGGCACTTTGATTCCCCATAAATTTGTCTTTTATTAGAAAAATAAAGGTAGCAACAGCGAGGTTACGGTTGTGGAGTTCAGATAGGCAGCGACATGCAGTGTCTGCTTAACACTGCTAATCTGCCAGTTGGAAGGAATCCCAAGTTGAGAGGATCAGAACTCCTCCAGAAATCTGGCACTTGGCTGATAATGTCTCTGGCTAAATGTCTTATGAGGCTTACAAACTCAATACGCACACAAGACGTGCCTCGAGTTATCTCTCCTGGTCCAGTGTTGCCCAGCTGAGGCT
This sequence comes from Pseudopipra pipra, assembly GCF_036250125.1. Lineage (NCBI taxonomy): Eukaryota > Metazoa > Chordata > Aves > Passeriformes > Pipridae > Pseudopipra > Pseudopipra pipra. The sequence goes on from NC_087557.1 coordinate 25,018,084, forward strand.
CTTGCTGGCTCTTCTGTATTTCTCTGCAACCCTTGCCTTTCAGAATATGTTTATGCCTTGACTGTGGTAGTGACTTCTTACAGATGTTCTTATCTCCATTCCCCACCCTCATGCAGTATTTGCCATGTTACTTAAAGCAGTTTCTTTTTAGTTATGCTATCTCTCATTAGCATGCCAGTATAAGACCTTCTGTTATATTCATACATATTTTTTTAAGCTACAGAGCTGTAGTTACACTCCTTACAGTCAAATGCACATATTAAACGTGGGTTTGAACTTTTCTTCTTCTAAATATCTTCAGTTTTTCCATGATCAGGTTAGTGTTATGCCCATATCACTTCTGTTTAATGACTGGTACAGCAGTACTGGCAAGCCTGCTCAGGCCTGCAGACATCACTAAGCCAGAGGCAGAAGAATAGATCCCAAAAACTTTCTGGCTGGATTTTCATTTCCAGGTGTCTTTGGGGCTATACAAGAGTCTTTACATAATACTTTCAATACATATATTGAATATCCTTCAGCAATGCTGAGTTTGGGAACTGTGGAAATCAGAAGAACTCCTCTGATAGCTTCTGACTTGTAAGATACTTTCAGCATATCCATGCCTGTGTATGCAAGTGCCATCCTTTATTCCCTCTCCACAAACTATTTCTTCGAAGAAACCATGGATTTGTGCTTTTTTTTTCTTTTTAGCTATGAGCATTTAACAATTTTGTAATCATTTTCAGTCTCTGTAAAAGCAGTAGGTGCTCTATTGTTGCATTTTATAGTAGACTTTCTAATTCTGATGTGTCCTTTCTTACATTGTTGATAGCACTTGACAATTCATTAGTGATAAAAATGAGTTGATTAAAGATGATCAGTTTAAAACCTCTTTTATATGCCATAACTTGACTTGATTGAATCCTGGACTCTGTTAATTGCTATGACTGAGCTTTCTTGGCATTTTTGTCATTTCATTTCCATAATGTAACCTGTGGCTGGACCATATTCCCTGGTGGGAAATCAGTGTGTGCTTAGGCGGGTGGTGGAGGAACTTCACTCATGAAGTTCCTGCTAATTCTTAGGAATGTGGGACAGTGTCACAAACAGACCGGCTCCTTTTCACATCTCAGTGATTTTGTGTGTTCATGTGCACAGATGCCATGCACACAGATGCCTCAGGCAGCAAACTCTGTCCATGTTGAAAGAAGACAGAGTGGAAATTTCTAGGGGCACTTGATTCTCTCTTTGCTTCTGCAGAGCAGCATGCACATGTATGATTCCCACTTGTTTATAGCATATGTGTCATTTAGTTCTTTTATGCCTTTTTTAATGCCTCTGTTTTGGGAAATAATGCCTGTGTGTCATAATCCCTGCCGTTCACACCCAGTAAATTTTGTATACGTTGCCCAATTCTATCTGAATTTAACAAGAAATAGAGCCTCTGAGGTATTATGTTCCTAGCCATGGCTGCAGTGAAACAAGGTGAGTGGAACAGAAACTGTTGGCCACGTAAAAAGGGAACTGGCCACGTAAATGCTGGCCATGAGTATGTGTGTGCTGTGATTGACCAGGAGGCCCAGTTGGACCCCACTGATTCCAAGCTGGTCAAAGTCGGGCTGCCACAGGGGCAAGAGGGGATTGAGAAGAGATGGAACGTGGTTACAGACCAAGGGAGACAATCCACAGAAATCAGACTGCTCTAATGATTACAGAATGAAGGGTATTCTTAGTCCTACTGTTGCAAATGAGTAGTTATTTGCAGCGTGATTGACTAATTAAACAAAATGTTTTTACAAAAAAAAGTGGCACAACTGAGACTATTCATAAATAAGTTTACAAAGTTAGCGTTATTGAAACTCCTAGAGCATGACTGAAATTTTTATTGATGCTATGTAACATGGCATGAAAAATCTTTAAAAATGCTTTTGATAAAAAAAAGTATTGAAATAAAAGTCAGACCTTAATTGTTGTACGAAAGAAGTATAATCATCTGTAATTGAATTGTCAGAAATGCAAATGTTAGCATCTTGACATTTACCATTGCTGTTCTGTCTTTTCTAATTATCTTTATTAAAGGCTGAAATTAACAAAGGAAATGTCTGAAAATTAGGAATAGTTTGTTACATTAGGTGACATTTACCTCTTTGATACCATTTATCTTCAGTTGGAGCTTGATGTTCAATTATTGTCTCTCTTCTAGGGAATTGCACCAAAACTGAGATTTTCTACAAACTCCCTTATTGCAGAAAGTCTGTTAAGCTCAGGAAGGAGTCACATACAGGTTAGCATAATTTAATTGTTTGCAATTTAATTTCCAGATTTAATATTGATAGCCTTGCTTCCAATTTTTGCATGTGCTGCTCACTTCAAACTTTTCTCATTCTTCTGTTGTGGTTAAAGCAGTTATCATGGGTGCTTGACAACTTGATTAAATTTTTAATCAAGTATGAGTAAAGAGTGAGTTTGGTGCATGACAGTAAATGCTGAGAGTTCCTTGAATCTGAAACAATTATCAGCTGCTGTGTTCTGTGATCAGCTGAAGTGTCAGTCCCTGGTGTATTTGTAGGTGGGAAGATGGCTTCTCACCATTTGTTACAGGCACTTAAAATTAAGGACAATGAAAACGAGGTGAAGTCAGACAAGGTACATTATTAAAACCAAACCAATTAATTTAATTGTTTTCCATAACTATATCATTAACAGTCATGGAAATGAAGATTTTTATTTTTTTTTGAAATTTTAATCTGGAAATGCTGCCTCTGCAACAAGTGAAGTTAAAGGTGAAGAAGCACTCTTCTCTGGTCTCACAGATTGGAATTTTGGTTTGGTTTCCTGGCACAAGCTGTCATGTACAGTTACTCTTACATCCTTCTTTTTTTACCATATTATTGAAAAATGGTGCAGCATCATTAAAATGGAATGGTTGTTAGGAAGTGTTGCGTGCAAAGACACTTAGGTGAGTTTGACCTGTTTGTGGCATTGTTAATGAGTCCATGGAGAAGTTTCTTCCAAATTTAGCAAATGAAATATATTGAGACAGAAAAAGAATTAAAAAAATCAGTGAATATTGTCATTGTCAGAAAACCAGATTCTGTGAAGGTGACTTGAATAAGGGAATTTGATTTAAAATTTAGAATGTCCCTAAAAGTGTCCAATATGTTATGAATAGCATATCAGATTTGCTTGTGTTGTAGTGAAGATTTAGTTTCACAGCTGTTGTAAGCCAGAAGCAGCACAGCTTACTTCTAATGAAACTGAAATTAATCTTAAAGAATTAGGTCCTGTTTGTGTGGGCCAGTTCCATCCTCTGGCTCACTGTCAGCTGCACAAGTGGTAGTTCAGGCTGTGTGATGTCAAATTCAAACTGTGTTGATGCAAAACAAAGACACAACCTCAGCCTCACTCATGGTTGGGTGTAGAGAACTGAAGGCAAGCTGGACATTTTATTTTTTGGGTTCCTGAAGTAGTACAGGCAACATGCAGATTTAAGACTAATGCCTACTAGCTTGAGCTTGAAAAAGAAGTTCTAACAGGAACAAAAGTCTTGCTGTACCATTATTTTTTATCTTTTACAACCTGTGAAATTGGGCCAGATTTCACCAAAAAAGCCTGATTATCCATATTGCGGTATTCAAAGTTAAAACATGCTGCTGATTAAGTAGCCTGGTAAGAGCTGTAAAATCTAGAGGGTTAATTACCAGCCATGGTGGTGTTTATTCTAAGGTTGGACTTGATGATCTTGGATGTCTTTTCCAACTTTAATGATTCTGTTATTTGGGAAGATCTTTGGAGGATGGTCTTAAAAGTTTTGGGGTTATTTTTTGGTGGGGGGAAAGTATTTTTCTTGACTAAACTTTACTTCTTGATTATAATTCTTTAAAGAAACTAGTAAAATTCACCATGGTCCAAGAAAATATGAATTTCAGAGAATGTAATTACACTTTTTTTAGGGAACTCTAAATGGATAGAATTTAAACTGTTAAATAGGCTTCTATTTTAATTTATGTATGTTATTCTAGATGGTAAGAATTTTAAAAGGTTAAAATAAAAGTTTAGGCAGATGGAAATACGCTTCAAATCTGTGTATGTCCAATCCAGGTAAAGTTTGTGTAAAATACACTTGTGACAAAATTCAATTTCATTTTTTACAGTCTTTGTACACTAACTGTGTAAGAAAGCTAATTGAGTAAGTATCACTTAACCTTAACATCTAATGTGTAGTAATGTGTACTTTAACCTTCTGGTTTCAGAGAAAATGGTAAACATGTTGTTTTTTAAATTGCTGTTTGATTATAGTTCTGTGAGGGGAACTTCAGATGGCATGGCATCTATTTCTGTTAAATTATTAGTTCCTTGTTTGCATTACGTTCAGTGATCTTTGTTCTACAACGCTGTCAAATCAGATAATTCCTCTTCTTCGCTTTAGGCTGGTCTGAATGGGGTACATCGTTCAACCCCAAATGGAAAACTGCACACAAAGGTGCTGAAGAAAAACACTCTCTCACCCGAGAAAAGCAGGCACAGCTTGGCATCAAAGAACTACGAGCAGCCCACGATAGCTTCGAAATCACGCTCTCCGTCCCCGTACACCAAGAGACGGATGTGTGAGCTCTCAGAAGAAGCCAGGCAGCGCCTGGCCCATTTAAACCTGGGTCCTCACGAGTTCAGAAGAGAAACCGATAAACCTCCGTTCGTAGTTAGGCGGGTTTGTATTCGCTCCAAAGTGCTCCCAGCTTAAGCTCAGATCCAATATTGTTCTTTCGCTAAACACCGCTCCAAAAATTCATTCAGCTCTTAGTTTAGATGAATAATTTTTCTCTCCTTAGCAGTCTGTCACATAGTGATTTAAATGTAAAATTAACTAAAATAAAATTTCTTTTATCCGCTTTAGTAACAGACAAAGATCAAATTCTTTCATGAATATCTTGGTTAAATTCTCTGAGGCCCCATTTCTTTTCTTCCAGCGCACTAGACAGGATAATAGGTGTATAAATTCAGCTTGGAAGTAATTGATATTAGTATTAAAAATTCCTGAATAAGGCTTTAAAGAAAGGGTGTCTAGTCACATTATGAACACTTACACTTCCTCTCTTTCAACTTTTTTTTTTATGTTGGCATCCTGTGATCTTTGAAGCACTTCCCTTGCTCAGAGCTACATCTCGAACACTCTGACTTAGAGTTCATAACATAAGGACTTTTTGCCATACATGAAAAATTGTTCTGATATTAGGTACTTATTTAAAGAAATTGTGTGTAAGAGGTTTAAAATGAAGGGGCTACATTTCCCAGCCACCTGGAGGATTATATACTTCTATTTATTCTTTTTCCCTCTTAATTTTTCTTCTGATTGCAACAGTCCTTTGGTTTTAGTAAACCACTTTGAACGTGTAGAGGCAGAAATGGGGTTGTTCTTATCCTGTGCTCTGACATTATGATTTGTCTACAGTTTTGGACATTGTCCCAGGCAGTGAGATAATCTAGTGTTTAATTTGTTTGCTTCTCACTTTATTTTTTTTCAGTATCTGTAGAAATTAATTAGTAATATCTTGTCAAATTTCAGAATTCTTTTCCGAGTTTTATTCTACTTATAGGTACCTTTTAGAAATTCAGAATAGCCTTAATAAGTCATTAGTCATTTATTAATCAACTGTTTCTTTCTCTCAGATATTTTTCTTTCAACTCCTTTTATTCAATTCTTCTGGTTTTTGGTCTGTAGCTGAAGTTCACAGTTTAATTATAGCATCGTTAACACTGATTATTGATTTTCAATGCTTGGCTATGTTTGTATAAAAAATGAAAAAGCTTCTCTGTTAATTTAGCATATCCCGATTGTCATGGCCTTTCTAGACTAAGAATGCTCTTTTTAGGGCATCTTTACTGTTGAGGACTCTTTTGGCCTGGAGACTTTGTGTTACATGAAGATTAAAATTGGATTATGTCAAATGTAACTTTTTTAATTAGGAAGAGATTCAGATCTGTCTTGGTGAGATCTGAGCTGTTTAGAATAAATATGAGACACCAAGAATTACTTAAAAACACTGCAGACATTACAGATGAAGGATAAACTATCTGCATTTTCTTTTTTTTTTTTTTGGAAAATAGGATATTCAGAGTTTTCTAGACCATTCTAGAACTGTTTTGTTTTATGAACAGTAATGCTAATAATACACACTAGCAAAGTGTTATGAAAATAGTTTTAAATAGTACTTAAAGAAGAGTAAAATATTTTAGAAAGTACTAGATGTGATCTTATGAACAAAACCAGAAAAAATAGGAATTGATACATTTGATACTGAGTATTTTAACAGTATTTTTGCTTCAGGTTGAACAAAGAAGTCCTGGTGTTAAACTTCATACCTGGTGTTCCATGCGAGAAAGCGCAGCAGGATCCTGGGCCAAGGCAGACCATGGTCAGTATTTCCTACTATAGACCTCACTAGTGCTTTTGATTTCTGCAGTAGGTTATTTTGTTTGAGTAGGATTTGTTATAACATTGGGGTTTTATTTATTATAAAAAAGTCAGTCTGTAATGGACAAAAAGCTGTTAGTTCTTCCTAAGAATAGGAAAAATACTGAATAAACTACTGCTTCCAAGGGTGCCCTTGAATAATCCTTTACCTCCTGAAATGTGGGACATAGTTCTACATGATGTGAAAACAGGAGTAGAGAATACCAAAGCCAAACAGGCGAGTGCTCTGTTTCACTCCACTTGTTTTGTTGAGTGGATAGTGGAGCAAATCAGCACCACGGTTTGTGGGTGTGTTGACCAGGCTTGGAGTGCTGATTATTTTGAAGTTCAAGGGCTCTGTTTCTTCAAAAATGAATACTGTTTATTTCAGCAGTATTTGTGAGTAGTGAGATCAGTGACTTACCATTATTAATGAGCATCCAGGACGTGCTCCAATATCTGCTTCAGCATTCTTTGGTAACAGTAAGTGAGGGTTTAATAAAAAGTGTGGGACCAGAAATTTAAGGAAGTGCCTTAAAACTTGATTTTATTGCATGTGTCTGACAATTTGAGAATTTTAATGAGTCTCATCAGTATTTGTTTATGTTTGCTCTGCCTCATTTTTATTGCATTTCCTCACTAATTATAAATTGTTTACATCAAATCATTATGAACAGGTTATTTTACATTTGTTGTGTGTCATAGCACTGGGTGCTGGATTGTAAAGGTTTCACATTCCCTTTGGGAACAGGCTCACCAGTCTGTGATCTCTGAGTAATGTAACAGACCTATTATCATCTGATACCACTGCATACTTACAAACTGAGTTGGTGGTTTCTGGCCAGTAGTTAGGAGGCTGAAATCTACCTCAATATCCAGAGGATTTACTGGTCACTTGCCTGTGTCTTGAGGCTTATCTGTAACTTCTGAAAAAAAAACAGATTCCTGGGATTAGAAATCTTAACAGACAGTAGAGTTTAGTCCTTTTTTTGTTTTTCCTGGGTCACGGTGTGAGGGTTGTTCAGTACAAACTGATATAGCAGATCAAGAAGGCAGACATAATTTAATGTCAGTCCCCCAGGGTTGAGGTGCATATTGACACTGGTGAAAAATCCTAACCCAGTATGGACCTAAGAGTTTCCCAGTGTAAGTTTCCACGGGCTTCATACTCGTGTCTGTGGGTCAGTGGGGAGGGAAGGAATGCAGAGGTGATAGGAGGAGGGAGAGTTGGTCACAAGGAAACTTGTTCAGAGAGGATTAGTAAGGTAGAGTAATGTACATGAGAATTTTGGGGAATGGTAGAGCTTGATTTGATATTGATTTAGGCAATGAGTAGCATAACAAAATGTGCCACTTCTGTCTATGCAAAAAATGGTGCATACCCTGATTCATTATTATAAACATTGTATTCCATTAAATGTGAAGTCATGGTTTTCAGCTAAAGAAGGTGATTTCCTGAAAGATACTGAGGAGACTGTTTAGAATTTCACAGGGTATAATAATAATAATAATAATAAATTGCTTTAGTTCTGTTTGGGAGGAGAGGTAAGATGCCTTGTAAAAGCTTTTCATAAAATTTAGGACATTCAAATTTCTTTTTAATTTCTTCTGACATGCACCTTTTTTCTTTCTCCAGATCCTTCTCTTCTCAGCAGCTACAGACACAAGAAAACTGAAGTGAGTACTGTGAAGTGCTATTGGTAACACATTGGTTTTTTGTGAAGCTCTGAGCTTCCTAATCCTTCTTGGATTGTCTCGCATAGATATTTTTGAAACTTTATGTCTTTATCAAGGACATTTTAAACTGGTCTAACCCAGTTAAGGCCTGCTGATAGGTTATTTACAAACAGTAAAGGGAAACTTAGGACTCTGTAAAGATGCTCATGCCTGCAGGTACAGAACTTGGTTTTCCTTGGCATTAAGGCTTGCAACAAGGCCATAGAAGAGTCTTTAAATGCACTTTGCATTTGCCTTCCCAGTCATTCTGAGAGTATTCTTCCTTCTGGAATTGTATGGAAAGGTAGCACTGGTAGAACTGGCAAGCCAGTTGTGTTATTTCTCATCCTTTCTTTTTCAGATTTTAACTTCTTTGTGTATTAAAAGGATCTGAAGATTAATGCCAAGGTTCTTTTGGGTTTTGGTGGGCTTTATTCTTTACATCCTCATTTAGTTGTTTTTTGCCTGTGTTCCTGTAGAAATTGTGGGTTTAGGCATTTAATTATGTGTGCCCTAATAGATTTCCTAATGACTGGGAAAACTGGTGATAACAGGGAGGAGGAAAGAAGGGGAATTATAAGGATAAACCTTGATATATATTAAATGCACTTTCAGACTCTAAACTTTTATTACCAAGGATTACCAAGTTTTGTGTACCATGTGAGTCTAATGTATTGTGCCACTTCTGGATTGTTCCATGGCTGTAAATGAGAAACAGTAAAGAAAATAGAGAATTTCTACTAAATATGCTAAATATCTCTTCCTTTTTTTATTTTAAGGTCACATTATCACCCCCATCCCTCTGCCCCTCCCCACCTCCTTTGCCATCCAGTGGGAAAGTAGATTGTAGGAGCAGTCATTGGAGAATGCAGAAGATAGCTGAGCTACAGGTTAATTCATCATGTTCTTGATGCCACCAATCACTTGTGATTCTCACAAAACCAGGTTTGAAGAGAATGTATCTTTCTCTTGACAGAAATATAATATAGCTTTGTTTTAGAGGAGCTGTTTCCCAAAATTGAGGAAAAAAAGCCCTGCAGCCTGGAAAGAGCTAATGAATAACCTTATTATTGTTGATCTGGTTTTGGTTTTTTCCCTCAGCTTTGGGAAAGTGCTTCTGTAAAAGTCCCCATGCCAGGGAAAAGGGGGGTAATCCATGGCAACATTTTAGTGATGTGTTTCAGGTTAAGAGGAACTATGAAAGGTTTAACTAGTATAGTGAAGAGTGTGTATAAGATGAGTAGATGGGCCTGAGTCTTCCCTCGAGGAACAGCAAATTCTGAGAAAAAAAAAGTCTTAAGAATGAGAGATCTCAGAGTGAGGAGGAGTCTAAGATTTGAGTTGTTCAGACTCTCAGGCATTATTCTGAATCTGTGATTCCTGGAAAGGTTAAGCCTTTAAACTCTGCAGTCAGAAAAGGTGATAAAAGGGCTGTTACAGTAGACTTTGCCATAGGATGGTGTGTTAGTTACCAACAGATTCCTCTGACACTTGTTGATTACTTTAGTCTAGGGCTCTTTGAAATGAGGGTCCTTGTTCTTTCACCAGCAGGCAGATATTCCTGAGTGTATGTACAACCTTTAACCTTTTGAGTTGAGAAATAAAACCACGAAAACTGTACGTCTTGGTACTCATAATAAATTTTAGCTTGGCGGGGTATTTTTCAGGCAAAATCTGCTCGTAGAAAAGACTTGGACGGTTGTGTTGTTTGCAATGAGGATGAGCTCTCAGGTCCACCCAACAGACAGTCCCATTCTGCTGGTTCATTAGAGCATTCAGCACCTCCTGCATTTCAGGAGCATTCCCTGAGTTCTGTGCTGCATCGGTCTTCTCTAAGGGAAAGGTAATGACCTGGTTTTGTTTATGAAACTCTGGAATTATTAATGTGAACAGATGATAACAGTACTTGCATGTCTATAGTTTGCATGTGTGGAGGTGTGTGGGCTGAAGGGACTGAAAAATCATCTGCAATAATGATGTTGTTTGACTTTTCCTCAGGTCATGTGTTTGCCATCACCTCTCTGCCTAATGATTACAATCCTAATAATGTGGCAGTGAAAATCTCTATAACAATGACACCCCAGATTTCATGCTGCCAATGTCCATCTGAAACAGAGAATACTCAAATCATCAGTGTTTCAGAGGCAATTAGAATCTCAGGAATGTAAATACAGATACATGTCAAGTAGGTTTTACAGGAGGTACTTGGAAACCTTTTTCCCTTCTGACTTAGGACTAGTGTTTGTAAGCACATACTCGTTGGCTGTGCTGTACTCAGTGTGACTAGTGTGCATAACATGCTTGGGCAGCTTTAATCTACTCAGTGTATTATATTCCAATCTTTTTGCTTTATTGACGTCCTAAGATTTTGTTTTGTTTGAATTGAAGCGTGGGCCTCTGCAGCAATTGTGTGTACATTAATTGCTATATTTAAATTAGTTTTCTTAGTAGTCTCCGCTGACCCCAATGGGGTTGGGTTGGAGACAGTTTCTAATAGCCCTTAGTTCTGTGGATTTCCATCCCTGGATTAATATTTTGGGCACACTTCACAGCTTCAGTGTCTTATGAGGGTGGAATGGAAGAATTATCAAAAAGCAACAGATGGTTTAATGCTTAAGCCCTCCAGTCCTTCAAAGAGAGTATTCCCTACCTCCTGCTGAGTAGAAGGTGTACTTGGTGCTTCTCTTGTAAATTCAGTAAGTTACAGGTTTTGCTTTGTGGGAGCAGAAAAACTGTTTGCAAAGCTGGGCCTGAGTAAGCAAATACATAAGATAATTGGGAGAAACTAAGGATTAAAGTGATGTCTTGTCCTAAATGCTGAAGATGTACTTTGGTGGCTGGTTCATTCTCTGTTTGATCCCTGTTGCCATTGGTACCCCAGGTAGTCAGTGCTTGCAGGGTGCATTTTACAGCCTACACACAGCCTAATGCTTGTTTTCAAAATAGAAAAACTGTCTCAGTTTTTTCTTTAAAAAGAAAAATGACAGATGGCAGGTGGGGACTGAATTTTTAATACTCACAAAGATCAAGATGGTGTTTTAACATCTTCCTCTGCTTGAAAACTTGTTTGTTAGTTGTTCTGTGTAATAGTGTGTCTTGAGAAGTGTTTTGCGGAGATTAGGATGTATCTGGGGTTTGGAGGAGGTTCCTTTGTCATCTTGTCTGCCTCCCCACTCTCTTCTGACAATGTTTGTGCATTAGTTACCCATATCTGGGGAAGAGATACTGTCATGGTGACTTTTTTATCCTTTTCTTCAGCTGGATTTCTTATGGAGGGGTTGGGGCTAAATTATATACGCATTTTATTTAAAGCTGATGGGGCACCTTCTGTTGATAGCAGGAAAGCCTTGTGTGTTATGAGCTGCTGTTACATGCATAGTAATTTAGTCATCTGCAAGTTAATCTTGAACTTGTCTGAATGTTCTTGCTTTTTCTCTTTATGAGCCCCTCTCTGGAAGAGATTTCTGATCTTGTGAAATTATGTTTTTTCTTCTTATTAGAGCAAATGTTCTCAGCTCTTCTGAGCTGTAACATCTCTTTATGTAAAAGATGTAACCATTTACTTCTGTCATCAGAAAAAAATTCAAAATGAGAAATAAAGGGCATAGTCTAGAAATTTTGATCTCTGTTTCATGCTGCTGAGATAACAATGGTTTTAGCTGATTGTGTATTGAGAGTTATACTTGGAATGACAAACATGGTTGAGAGGTCAGTGTTTGGAAATGCATGCAAACACTGCTGTTCAGATCATAGAAATACAGGAAATATCAGCAGTACTGAAAGTATATCAGTGTTAGTGTAATTGAAAGAATATGGAGCCTTATCTCACAGCATTTGGTGTTTATTTCCTCAGTTTTATTTTGAATTACAAAGACAAATTGCTTAGCATATCCAGGCTATTTTTTTTAATGCTAGTCAATCCACAGTCAATATGAAACTTGACTCCCCACCTTGACCTTTAGTTCCCTCTTTTCCCTTTCTTTTTCTAAAAAGTAGTGTGAAGTGATGTCTGCCTTAGGAGTACTTCCCAGAGCCCTGCTCTGTAGTTCTTAAGCCACTGCAATACTTTTTAGTGGTACAGAAATTGTGGTCTTCCATATGCTCCCCTGAACCCCTTTGTCTCCTTTCTGGCAGTTTCCAGTCCCTTTTCTGTGAGCCTGCAGGAGACACCACAAATCAGTCCTCTTCCCTTTTCCCCACTGGGTTTGAGACAAAAGCAGAACTGATTTACTACTGAACAAGACAGAAAAGTTTTGCATATTTATTTTTCATACTTTATTTTTACATTTTTCATTATTTACATCACTTAAGGAAACCATTTGCTGATGCTGAAAGCTGACACTCAACAGAATGATGTGGCCATACAACCAGAGGTCCTTTCCAACCCCAAATATTCTGTGATTCTGTGATTTTTGGGTTGTAGCTCCTGTGCAGACCAGTGGCACATACACACCCTGGAGTTCCTGCCCTCGTGTGTGCCAGCAGTGTGTCAAGGCAGGTGACTTGCCCCCCCAGTCTGGTTGGTTGTGCAGAGATCAGTGGCCTCTTGTGCAGGGGTGAGCATCCTGAATGCCTTGGGAAAGAGCATTAGTACTCTGTTGTCTCAGTGCTGCTTCAGGAAAGCAGCATTCGAGTCCAGTCCTTGCTTTCATCGTGCACATCCCTCCTCATGCATTCCTAGAAGATGGTGTTTTTCTTGGGGACTTACAAGCTAAGCCTTCCCTGCAGCACTGAAACCTGCAGCAAAGTACCTTTCATAAAGGAAAGGAGAAATAGTGAGATGGATTCTGTAAGGTCAAGAAGTCCTTTGAGCAGAGCTGTGTGCTGGCACAAGAGAAATCCTTTTCTCAAGAGACCACAACAATCACAGGAGTATTTGACTATTTCTGTTATGTGAGAGGCAAAGCTACTTCTCATGCATTTGGAATCAAAGGATTCTTTTTCCTACTCTGGAAAGAGCACGCTTTTGCTTTTGTTTCCAGACTGAAGTGCAGCTTGATATCTTTTTTCATGTTCTCCTGGTTATGCTGCTGCTATGTGATCTTACCTACTATAAAATCTAACAAAAACCTAAGTTCTCTTTGAAGTGAGAGAGAGGTTAACTGTCTGGATCAGATGCCCTTCTGTAATATTCCTCTATTGTTTAACTACCATATTTTTATATTATCTTTTTCAAAGTAGTAGGGAAAGAGCAGCATGAAGTTAGATATTGCTAATGATAGATATAATGATAGATAACAGATATTAATGAAATATTAGATCCTACATGAAGTCCTTGAAAATTCCAGTTATCAGAATCAGTGATCTTGAAATGTGTCATGCCAGGATCTTGGGGGTTAGTTTTGTTGCACAGCAAAATCCAGACACAGGTAGTTCACCTTTAGAGGCTGGCATGCATCCTAAGACAGGGTTTGCTTCTGTGAGAGTGTGTATGTTTTCAGTGCTGAGAACTTTCTACTACAAAGTAGAACACTGAAAAATATTGCAGACTTTTTAGGAAAAAAGCTTGCTCTGGGGAGAGGCTGCAAACTAGGTTTCCTGTCTATTTCTAGCCATTTAAAAGTAATTATTTCTGATTTTTGGAATGCAGTTTGGTAGGAAGGTTGTCCTTGTATGGTTTGGGTTTATCAATCTCACCTCTTGGGGAAGTTTACTTATTTTGTATTCTTTAAGTTAGCTTCTGGAATCAGCACTTGAAAATCAGTTATTTCACACTATATTCTGCAAAACTGAGCAGTACCTGAGCCTTGTTTCATATTTTTGACAAACATCTGTACTATTTGTCATCTTCATTGGTTGGTTTTGCTGCAGCAGTAAGTAAATTTAAAATTGATTGCTGTCAAAGCCATTTTGTGTATAAATTAATAAATTCAGAAAAGATAGAAGGTAATGGAAAAGCTTCCAAAGAGCATAAGGAGGTGCAGCCAATTTGTGACATGCTAATGATTTAGTACCTGAATGGCTTCAACCTTTTGGGGGCAACTGCTCAGCTGGAGTATTGACTTTCATTGAAATCTCGGAAGCTGTCTGCCATTTAAGTTTCACTTTTTCCATGAGGATGATGTAGAAGGGCTGGATATGAAAAGGAGAGAAAAGAAAGCATTTACTAATTTAAGAACTCAGCACTGAATTTGTCACTAGGCTTCAAGGCCCAGTTGTAAACAGGGCTTTTGAAAGTAAGAAAAACTACGCAGAAAACATTGGAAATTTTTACCTTTTTTTTCATTTCTTACTGAAGAGGGAGAGCAAATTGGTACACAGCTAAGCTGTCAGCTTCTGCTTTCAAATATTTAGGCTTCTGTGCTTTGATTTAAGGCCTTGGCTGTGTGTAGTTGTTTCTGCTCCATAGTAATATTGTGCCCTGGTGAAGCAGCCTCCCTCCTCCACTGCAAATATTGTGAGAATGTCGGGGGGGTCTGTGTTGGTACAACTTCATTACAGTTCAGGGTGGTGTATACCAAGATAGTCTCTAAAACACTTCAGAGCTGCATCTGCACTAAGTTGCATAGCCATTGGTCATTTTAAGAAAAAGCAAAACAAAACTGTGTCCTTGACTAAACTGCCCAGAAAAACTCTTTAAATGTAGCCCAGCTTTTCTATTGTGCCTCCATACAGACTAGTATACACTGCAAACTAAGTTCATCGTACTGAATTACCACTTCATGTCCTCTTAAATGAGAATAAAGCAACTTCTTTCCTTACTGTGAATGCTGAATAAATGCCTGCATAGACACAAAATCTGGGAGAGGGTTTTTTTTATTTCAGAATCAAATATATTTGGCTTTGTTGAGACTCTCTCCTGTTCCATGTATAAGTTGTTGCAGATACTTTCAGGAGCTTTAAGAGCTCTTTGTCCCTCTTCCCCCCAGTTACAGTAGCGTTGTCTCCATTTGTGAATCTGATACTGCAGGACTTCATTGATTTCCGTCCTCTGATAGTTTGTCCTTGTGTGTGGTTTTGCTCAGCATGAAGTCTGTGTCTTTGAAGCTGATGAATTCTTCGTGGAGGCCACATGCACCGAATTGTTCACGAGGCGAGGACGTGCCATGGTGGGGGAAGGGGTCACGATAGGCATTGCAAATATTCTGCAGCAGGATTTTGCATTAATTCTGCTGATATGAAATGTATTAGTATCTCCTGCTGAAATGTGATATTAATGTTTTTGCTGTGTGCAAGTGGATGATTGGATTGTCTGACATTTAAAAGTTCCTATTTATTACAGCTCTCGAGTTTGCGAGCTGCTGTTTGAGTAGAGTGCATGGGTGGATGTATCCTGTTTGTATTTCTAATGGAGTATTTCATCCTAATGGATAAAATTATACATGAAAATAATCTCTAGCACAAAATCTACACTGTCTGCCTGGTTTCTTTTCTTTTTTTCATCGTGGTAGATGTTGTCTGTATGACCTTAAAAAAAATCCTTATCTCATAAAAGAAAATAAATGCCTTTAGTCACATTACAAGGGAAAATGGTTCTGTTTCCTTGATCAGATTCAACACAACATCTTTGAAATTAATCTTGAAAAGTTCTCTGATTGATCTGGCTTTTTCTAGGTCACTGAGCTATATTTCCAAAGTGTTTATACAATCTATTGGAATCAATAAACAATTTAAACTGATGTAACTGCAGAATGTTTGCAAGTCCCAGGGAAAATTGAAAGTATGACAAAGAATACAGCTGTAGAAGTTTATTTCGTTTATCAGGACAAACAGTCATTGAAATGAAATGACTTTCCTTTCAGCACTGCAATATGGTAGTGACACCTTAATCACATAAATAAGTAGCTAGTCATTTTAAAGAGTCGTTACTGGTGATTTTGGGCAAATGGAATCCCTTTATTTATGCTCCAAGAAGCTGTGCTATAAAGCCTGTTTTATAAAGTATTCCCAATAGGAGAGTTAGAATATCACAAAAAGGTTTCACTTCAGATTATAGTTGTTACATTTTAGGCATGATTTTATTTTAGTTTGCGTTTCGGTTGGTGTAAATATTAACATTATACTTTAAACGTGGATTAGACTCTATAGTTGTTACTAAAATTAGACAATAAAATACTAGAAAAGCTAATTAAAAAGAAGCTGATACCGTTTTTAATCACACTTAAGCTTTTGATTTTATTTTTTTTTTTTTCTTTGGTAAATGAAGTTTGGGGTCTGTGTGAGTGGCCAACGTTTGTTATACCACAGCGCACACTAGTGGATTGATCGGTAAAATCACCTGGAGAAAGAAATTTAATAGTTTATGAATTAAGTACTTAAATCTTCTTCTTCTTGCAGACACGGCCGTGTATTTTCTAAGTGAATACAATAGCTAGCTGGGTTTTCTTTTACATTACAGGTAAATACATTTACCTCCAAGGATATTTGTAAATTTAAGGTTAATAACAATGATCTGAAATCTTACATAAGAATTTCATAAAATTTATTTCCCAAAGGCAATATATTCCAACTTCTCAGAGCCAGCAACCTGAATGTTGGAAGAAGAGCAGCTGCTGTATAAATAAGAGAAAATGCCATGACTTCATGGGTCTATCTTTTATTTGTCAAATGGGAAATGTCTCACTCTTACTGCATCTAGGATGCAGATTTTTAAACATGGATTTCAGAAGTCCTTTAATATCAGTAAATGTTGTAAATCCTAGTGGGAAGTCATAAGATGATAATACCACTCCTGCCCCTTTCCTTTACCTCTGTTCTTTAAAAAAAAAAAAAAGAAAAAAAAAAGAAAAAGAAAGTTTTTTTTAGCAAAGCACAGGTGGTGATAGAGCACATGCATTGTAATGCAGTACATCAAACTGGGTTTGACTGCATTGGGGAAATGAATGTTCCTGCCTGCTTAAGGGACTCACACTTCTGTTTCTTTAAAGGCCATGCTTTTCTCCTCTTAACAAAATCCACAATCCATTTTACTTTCATTTAGAAAATGTTATGTGAGGTCTTTCAGTGCAACAAATCACTGGATTCTAGTGTGCAAGACAACTGTGCAGTGTGGATTTGCCATACATGCTCCTGGGCTTGAAATTAATTGTAAATGCTCAGGATGCCAATACAAGTGTTATGGCCAGTCTTGTGAAGACTCTTGCCTGTAATGATCTCAAGATAACTGTTAAAATCATTAGAAATATGGAAATACATCCCCCAATGGATTATATGTTTTGTCCTTTCAATATTGTGTCATTTCTTGGCACCCATTCTTGAAGAAAAATAGAAACATTCACGAATAGGTGATTTGATTTAAAGAAATTCATAGATAAGCTGAAAATACTGGGGCTGTTTAGAAACGAGAGAGATATCTGGGAAAGATAAGCAACAAAAAGTGCATCTAAATAAGTTGATTAGATAGAAGAAGATAGAAGAAAATAGAAGAAAATTACTCAAAAGCAGAGAACTGGTCACTTTCTACTAGTATTTCAGTCTATCTCTCTCATAATAGAAGGGCTGATCCAAAGGATAGCAAAGAGTTATGTGCCCTTCCTGTAACCTTCAAGGCAGCCTGGCACATCCCATTTTCAGGATCCTGCTTCCATTAATTTTAACACTGCCAGGCTACTGTTTTGTACTGAAGCTTTCTATGTGTATACTTGGCTTGTTCTTTTTGGAAGGAGCTATATAGTTCTTTAGCTGTGTTGAAATTTCTGGAGGTTTGGTGAAGGTGAACTAAGCCAGGCACGATCAGACTGGGGATTTGAGAGTGATAGACTGGATAACACAGGGAATGTGATAAACTGGAGAGAAGAGGGCAGGAGGACTTGCAGTCCCAGTCCCACAAACCCGCTCAGAGCCCACTGTGGAATCTCAGGTTCAGGGTCATGGTGTTTCTCCACTGCATTAAATTTGTGAAGGCAGCTGTCAAAGTATTGTTGCTGTTCCTGGTGCTGCTCGTCCACTCAGGGTATGGCAGCTCTGCCCTGCTGTTGGCTGCTGTTCCATGAGCTGGGATTGCAGTGGCATGGCTTTGCCAGCTCACAGCTTGCCCAGTGACCCCTGTTCATATGATGATACCATATCATGAGTTTTTATTTTCTTGGTGCAAATTGAAGTTCTCAGAGGTTAGAAAACACTGAAATGAAGGTGCACAATCTTCATTTGGCACCCAGTTTCTATCCATTGTGATGAGATTGAGTAAGTAAACATTTAATAACTTTTCCCCAATAATTCTTTCCTTATATTGATGTCCCTTTTTTTTTTTAAATACATTTTTTAACGTACTAACACGTGGTTGGTGTGTAGATGATTCTGTTCTTAAAATCTTATTTGCCTCCTTTAACAGACTGAGATTAACTATTGATATGAAATTTCTGGCATGTTCTGAACTTCTTGAGAAGGATGAGGGGTATTTTTTAGTAAATGGCAAAAAAATGTGATCCAAAACACAAAAGGGTAAAATCTAAAAGTAGCTGTTAGTTTCAAGTTACCCATACCAAGCAAGCAACCTGCTTTTTAATGTAAAAAAGCAACTTAAAATGTAGTCCCTCTTATGAAATAAAGACGTTGAATTTGCAGTTCTCTGACTCCATGTGTTTTCCAATTTGCACACACCAGGGTTATCTTCCTGTTGATTTTTTCCAGTGAAAATAATTCCATGTGTGCAATACTTCCTTTAAAGAGAGGAAAATGAAACCTGATCACTGGGAATAGTGTAGCTTTTCTGTTCTGTAGGGACAATACTCAAGTTACAGAACGATCAACATTTTCCATGTTTTGCATCTTCTGTTGGTGTTGTGGCTGCATAACTGTTTATGCAATGCTTTGAAATGTTTCTTTACTTGTACCCCAGAGGAGAAAAAGAATCAAATCTAAACACTGTGCATGTTCCAAATAGGAGGAAGTAATACATGCTTCATAATTACAAAAAAAAAAAAAAAGGAAATCTGAGTCGAAAGCATGTTTGAGCTTTTCAACAAGAAAATATTTCTTCTCTTTGTTTTTCTTCTTGCAGGTTTAGCTCTGGTTGGCCTTCACCAGCAAATGGAGATGAGATCCATAAAAGAGTGAAAAATATTTTAAGGACACACAGTGCTAGGCAGCGCCTAATATTTGTAAGTAAGACTGCAAACTCAATTCTTTCTTTTCTCCAAAGTGGCTGAGGAAGAAATCTGTGCCTATAGTCTTGGATTTGTTATAATGTTGTCCTTTGAGACAGCCTTGATTGTAGAAATACGGATTTGGTGTGTGAGCTCAACTGTTTCACACTGATTTCAGCAGCCTCCTTACGTGTAGCCTTTATGGGCAACTGGTACCTCTCATGGGTTATTGAGGACAGTTACATTTGGGTTTATTTTTTTTATATCTGGTTCTCCACTTCCAATTTAAGCAAAAAAAATGTTACAGATGTGTAGAACATCAAGGTTAAACATGTTGTGCAGCTGCACATCAGCAGCTGCTTGTATCCAGCTGTTTATAGAGCTAATATTATTCTTCAGATGTGTGGTTTTTTTCCCTAATTACCTGGCTTTCAGTGAACAGAGCTCTTTATCTAATGAGATTACGCCTGGGATCAGAATATTTTGCCCTTGATGGAATTTTGAAGTGCAGTTTAAGACAGACAAAAACTTTTCCTGTTGTGATTTTGAGAAGCGTGGTTGTGGCACAGCACAAGCCAACACATTGTACCAACTGAATAACAACATTGTTCATCTGCAGGGAACTTAGGGTCTTCAGTGTGAGGTGAGGTGAAAGACAGGTAAGATAAAAAGGATGTAAGGATGAGAGGTAGGTAAGATTATGATTAGGAGCTCTGGTGAAATTATCATGTCCCCAGATTTAGCCATGTTGGGCAGCTCCTTGTCAAACCTCGTTCTTGCCTAATCTGATTATTTTCTCCTTTCTGTCCAATCTTCATTTTTAGCTTAGTTGTGGGTTTTGTTTTAAACTCAGAAAAACCTTTTCACGTGCATACTAAGACTGTCTGATCTAGTTCTTGCTGTACCTCCCTGAGTTTGTATGTGAATGTTATGATTTTGTGAGCTGCTGCCTCTCAAACAGAAGATGCCCATCACATTTCAGAATAGGTACAAGTCATGTAAAATGCTTCTCTGATGTTTCAATGAACTTAAGATAACAAATTGGATTTCATGACAGTCCAGCACCTACCTTTAATGAAAGTTTGCACAGCCTGAACTATCTCCAGTGGTCCTTGACTACTTTCCTTGAACAGCAGACCATGACTTTACGATAAAAGATTTACTAGTTTGTTATGAGAGTTGGATGGTTGGTTACATGGTCTCTCCATACAGTTAAAAAGACTGTGAAATATAATGGGTAAAGGAGAATTCAATCATTTTTTCCTATTTACTTTTTTTGCTTATATCCTTTAAAAGTTCTACTCTAGAGTGACTTACACATAATGCAGCAATCCACTCGTTACTGCAGTACTGCACAAATGTGTTGGTTTCTGCCCTAAAAAATCCAGCTGTTAGGGTGTTGGCTCTTTAATTACCAATCTGGTCAGAGCAATGCTGGTAAAGGACCGTTTATCTCACTCCATTTTCTTCCACTGAGCAAAAGGATGCTACAGAGAAGTCTTGTGGTGTTTGATAGTTGTGTACAGCTGACTTGTGAGTGCTGTGCTAACAGCGGCTGACCCAACTAAAAAAATAGACAAAAATATCAGTTCTCCTTGCAGTGAGTACTGTAAAATACACCAGGATTGGCTGTGCTTCCCAGATGGCCCAAAATCTAGGCTGCGTTGGTGCACAGTGGGTGGATGAGGTAAATGGGTCATTTTTAAAGTGAGTGAATAGTAAAGCAAGTGTGCTCACAAAGTGGTGAGCAGATTTTGGCTTCAATCTAGAGCCTTTTCCAAACTTTGGAAGGTTAAAAAGTATCTCTTATTCTGTTTCATTCCAAAGATCCCAGTGCTAAATAGCCATTCCCCAAAGTACCCAGCTGTGTCTTCCGAAATTTCATTTTCATAGTGTTCTGTAAAAATAGTGTGACTGGAGCTCTGCTGCAGATTCCTTAGGGTGTCCACTGTAGCTTTCTGCTGTGACATTCTGACAGTATCGTAATGTTTCCATCTTTTTTTGCTTTCCTGAACATAATTTGCCTCTGGCAAATGCTGCAGAGTTTTATTTACCACTGTACCCCATTTCCTCTTCAGTGCTTTGTAGTCTGTGACTGCTGAAGGAAGAGAGCTTTCCTGTTTACAAACACACTTATTACCTTGTATTTCACCACAATAAATTCTCTTAGGTTTTTCCTCATCCATACACCTGCTGTTCAGCTTGCTCTGCATCTTATTGCCATCTACTGCTATATTTATTGTCTTCTCTCCCAGTTCTGTGTTACCAGCAAGTGTGATTATTTTTACTGCACAGTCTTTTTTCCAATTATTTCTCCTATAGCATGAAAGATGACTTTGTTTACTAATCCTTACAGCAATTGGCTTCTGCTGAAAGCATCACTTAGTATCACCTCTTAAGCAGGGTCTTTGCTCTTCAGAGTAGAGTGAACGTGGTTGTGTGTGGTGGAATTTCTACCATCCCATCTCGGGTGAGCAACTGGCTCCCTCCATGTGAGGTGTTTTGTTTCTCCCTTACTTAAGAGGGCAAATCTGGGTTAATTAATGTCTAGATATCATTTGGAAGGTAAGACTGCATTCTAACAACTCCTAAGAATACCACTGAAGGGTCATTAAGGGTATCAGATATTTTTTGAATAGGCGTGTACTCAGTCCTGTGTATGGAATCGAAGTATTCAGATGTGTAAAATGCTTCTGTCTGGTAAAATGCATGAAATGGATAATGAGAGCTCATTATGAATCATAATAAGTTTTAGGTTCTTTTTCCCCTTTTCTGCAAGAAGCGAAAGCAAAGCAGTAGGCAGTAGGTTTCATAACATTTTATCAACATGTTTGTTGGGGGTTATTGAAGCTTGTGCTGTCTGCATAGTACTCTAGATCTACACTGTCTAGAAATTCTTTCCAGTTTATTACCTTAAAATTATTAGCTGAATTGTACTGAACTTAATTAAAAGTGTTCACAAATGGCATTTGGCTCATTACACTTTGTCCCTTTCTCCCCCAAGAAATGTAAGTTACTTTAATAGTCTTCTAAATGGAAAGAAAGTATTTTTGAAATGAGATCATTGTAATCAGAAACCAAGGTAATGAGAATTTGATTTCTGGGTTTTTTTGGTTTTGGTTTGTTTGTTTTTTTAGGATGAGAGTAACTCATCAAAAGGAGACGTGACTAAGACAAGAGAATCTTCACATAATGCACCCTTATCCATGAGTGAACTGCAGAGCAGGTATGGAGTTTTTCTCTGACCAAGACAGAACAGTCATACTCAATATTGCCCTTTAAATGTAGCTAAAAATTTCTCTTCCCATTTTAGTCTGTCATATATTGCACAAGGAAAAGGCTTCTGTAGGAGTTAGTCATACCAAGCTTTTTCACCTAAAAGCAAAATGCAGTTAAATATAATTATGCCTCTGATGTTGTTTTGGCACTGTAAGTGCCTAAGCCAATATAGTCTTCATAAAACACTGATTTTGGAACTGGTCTTGGTTATAAAAGTGATTCTTGGGCAGTAGTTTTGGGCTTTTATCAACCAGAGAGCAAATGTCACTTTTAAAATAATCAATTGGTTATTTGGTTATTTTTTTAAACTATAGGAGTGCAAAAAGAAATTGAAGCTTATTTATTAATATGGTTTGAGGCTGTTGCTTTGGTTTGTTCCTTTTTTTTTCTCTTTTTTTAAACTCATATGTGGAAAAAAGCATTTTCAAAAAACACATTAAATTTATATACCATAGTTTAGTGACTCAGCATGTTATTTCAGAAGCTGTCTTGGAAACCTGAGGTCTTAAAAACCTGGATTATTTGGGTTAATTACTATATGTACAACTCACATACATGGCTAGGGTTTCATTTCAATATTATAAAACACTGAATTGATTTTGACAACTTCTGTAGCAGAAGTTATCAATATTGATGTTCTCTGTGTGTGCACACAGTATTTTGTACAACGTTTTGAGCACTTGTTGGAGGAAAGATACTAAGTAATGTAAATCTTTTCTGGGCTCCTATGGCTTTTCTGGTTTTCTTTATATTAAGGGAGAAATCCTAGAACTGTGGTGCTGTATTTGAGAGGTGTTGCCATTAGGAAAGAAAAGGTTTTCTTTTGGTAATTAAATGTGACACAGTGTTTTGTAACGAAGGCATCCCAAACCACCACTGTAATACCACTGAAAGGAGGGTATTTCAATATGGGCATCATAGTGAACTTCTACTTGCAGTTTGTAAGCTCCAAAAAGTTCATTTATGACTTGCTGCCTGTTTTTGCAGTTCCTGTGGTTTGTAATCACCTCTGTGCAAGGGATCTAGTTACTGAGATTTCCATATACATGTGAAGCTGCTGCTGCAGTTGTGTATCCCTGTACCTGTGCTCACTCCTGTATTCTACGTGTAGCCTTTTTGCTCCCTTTTCCTTTGTCCTGACAGCTGGTGCAATTAAATTGTGTAGGATGTGTTTGTGAGAGAGAAAGTGCAAGTTTTTGTTTTGAGGCAGCTTTGGGACTTTGAGATTGATGCTGAAACTGCAGACCATGAAAAAATGAAAAACAAACCCTAATACTACAGAATCCTGAAGTGATGGGATATGAAATGTGGCACTCAAGTTGGGAAAGGATTGCTCCTTGGGTTTAGAGGCCGGCAGCACTGGGGATGAGACATAAAAGGCCTCGAGGACAGTCTGATTGCTGAGTCTTTGCCACAGTGCTCATAAACAGGATACAAGGACAGAGACAGAGTTCATGGAAGGACATGGTACTGTCGACCAAATTTTGGCAGTAAAGTAGATGGATGATTGAAAACCACTGGGAGTAAGGAAAAGGTCTGTGTTTTGTGAAATATTTAGTATATGATTCACTCAGAAAAGAACTTCTGGGACTCTTAAAGGAGATGTATGAGGGAACAAAAGCATATGACAGGTATTTCAGAGCAGGGAGTTGCGTGCAGAAATCCTGCTGTTAATATGATTTGTGAGTGTAATTCCCAGATTGCTTAGCTCAGGTCGTCAGCTGGTTTCCAGCTGAGACAGGAGGACTCTTCCCTAGCTTGGCTGTATCTTTGTCCACACCAGTGCCAGGTATCTCATGCACAGGGACTGGCTAATGGAAACACATACAAACACATCCCTCCCAAAAGAGAAGGGAAAATTAAGTTTATGTTTTCTTGTACGTCTTTGTACCAGAATAAGGAACTTGTGGAAGTTACTGTTGGGTTTTGAGTCTTTCCTTTACTGCAGTGGTTGGAGTTTGAGTGTCTCTAGGTACATTCAGCTTTTAGGAGAAGAAAAGGCAAGCACAAGGCTGCCTGTAGGAAATGGATTCCAAGGAAAAGAGTCTCAGAGCTGTTTGTTGTACAGTTACAAGTGCCACTCCTAGTGCTGTGCTTACTTGCTGGCCTCAGAATTCTCCATCAGAAGTGAGGTACCATGAACTGCAGAAAGGAGGAGGTGAAACTTCAGTTGTTGATGAGTCCCCAGGGTATTGACTTGTCTGCATTTCACATAGGCCTGGATAACTTCTGTATTGATTTTACTGTTTGGTGTGTTGGTTTCTTTGTGTCCAAACTGTGAAGCACAGTTCACTTGGGATGATAAACAGTTTTAATTTGCTTCATGATATTGACTGACTTTAAATGTTGGAGCTTTTTTGAATAAGTGTGAAAGTGGTCTTTCTCCCTTTTTAGTATTGCAACCACACACAGGTCTTGTTGTTTTCATTGGTATAGGTTGGCATCACCCTAATATTTGAATGTAAGAAATATAAAAGCAAAAGCTATTCCTTCTTTTGTTTTTCATGGGACAGTGGAAGGTCAGGGATATGAATTTAGAAAACTAATCTTATATTTTCCTCTTCTTCCCTCACTGTTTTCCATTCTTGAAGTAAAAACCTTGTGTTTTGATGCAGTGAGGTACAAATGTATTCATGGGTCCTTTGGCATAAGGTTTCTTTCAATTTTGTCACATATGTGAGCTGATATTAACTTGAGGACAAACTTTTAAGTACTGCTTTGATCATAAAAGACACTATCATTAATAAATTATATGTATATAAGAAACTGTAAAGCTTCCCTGTAAAATGTAATCCATTTCCCGAGTGAAGATGGTCACTGTAAGCTTCACACTTCCAGTTTCATTTCCCAAACTGAGAACATTCGCAAAAGGCTGAAGATAACTCAGTCCTAATTTTTAAGTGTCTTCAGTGCCTAAATCTCTGAGCAGACATGAAAAACGTCACCTCAGTAGTCATTTTTTGCTGATGATTTTTGAGCTACTTGTTTCATGCTTTATTACAAGGAAATTGCTCATTTAATTATATGACACAATCCTTTGTTTTGAAAGTATCAAGAGGAGGCGGATAGTCATGATGTTTAGATACGAACGCTTCGGAGTTGTCAGTGTTTTGTAATGATTTTCAGAGTATAAATTTCACTTCATGGGTCTAGGAAATAATTTCTCAGAGCAACTGAAAGATGAGCCTGTATTTGTGTTTAGTATTAAAACAGTGACACAGAAGATGGGGTGTGGAAGGAACACTTGATTGCCACTATATCATAATGTATTTGGTAGGATACTTATTCCAAGACGCTTCCGATAGAGCACTTTACAGCTGCAACCACGGTAATTTAATATGCCCCTGATAGATTGTCTTCATATTGAAATAGCTCCTTGTGGTTACAATTTAACCTTCAAAGGACACAAAAATCCTACTGTGTTGCTCTTGCCCAGTCACACAGCCTGCAAAAATACAGCAAAATTACTGCATGTTCTCAGAAAATTAATTCTCTTTCTGTTTGGGAACCTTTATAAAGAGTAGTCAGGTAAGTGGAGGAGAATCTGTGTGAATGAATAACTTGTGGTTCCCATTTCTTAGAAGTAGCTGCAGTGCAGTTTTTGTTTCAGTTTGTACAAGGTAATATGTGCTTAGCAGCTCTGCATTTGTATTTCTGCCGGTTTTGTGCCTCTGATTCCTCTTCCATGTCTTGTTTCTTATCTTCTTTCCTTTGACAGTTCACCAGTGCAGCAGAATGCTCCTGTTCACTTGGATAATGGTGAATACCGGTCCAGTCGTGCAGCTGTGTACAAAGAGAAGCCTCACAGAGCGATCTTCGAAGAGAGCCTCGGAAAAATATACAAAAACATGTACCAAAAAGTTGCTGGCACTGTTTCAGACCAAAAAACACATTCCTGATAGCAACTCACCTGAAAATGCACAGTACACAGTGTTCACATTTGTAACTAAACCTATTTTTATATAAGAATATTTTTACTCTATTTTTAAGGTGCCATTATGGTTGGGCATATGGTTGGAAAAATGGGGTTTTGGCCTGTGTTGACATTAACATCCACCCCCCAAAACAAAGGAACAAGAAATCAAGCCCCTCCATGGTTAAGCAAGATGGTATTGTTCCTTTGAGACTATGAAAATAGAGTCATCTGAAGATTAATAGGTCTGCAGGACATTCCTGTCTGACATCAACTCAGGTTTCAGCTGCAGCCAGTTCTTATTAAATAACTAAAACTATTTAGTAACATAAACAGAATTGATTGAAGAAACAACCAATGCTAGTGGTCAGAGAGAGGGTCTAAAGGGGAGGGTGAATGTGAGTGGTGTTTTAAAAGTGACCCATGTGGGACAAAGGGAATTGTTTTCTAGAAGATTTGCCTTTGAATTGTTTATTTTGGAGAAGGGCAGAAACACTGGTACTGTAGGACCTAAAGGCATGTTTTTGAAGTGGTTTCAAGCACCTTTAGCAACAAATATTCTAATACTGTGAAATTTTAAAAGAAACCCACCCAGCCCAGCAGTCCTTGTGTCAGATGAAAGGTCATCTTCACACACCCTTTGCATTTGAAAGTTTCCAGGTTCTCCTGAATGCAGCCGTGACATTTGCCAATTTACCTGTAATTTTAAAAATTATGAATAACAAAGGAGTGTGCAGGGGGAAAGACTAGAGCTAGTGAGCAAGCTACTTGTGTTCTGTACAGGCCTTCTGAAATTCCTGCATCACAATCCCACCTAATTTGGAGCCTGTCCTTCCCAGTCTGCTGGGATCCTGTTGGCAGAAATCGCTTCGTTTTTGCTAAAGGCCACCAAATGTTCATCAGCAGTTCGATGCTTTCCCCGGGGATGGAACCTTTTCAGCCTTGCATTGAGCAGATCCCACATTAGCAGACCAGGGCAAATTGCCCATCTCTTGAAAAGCAGAATGTTTTAAAAGGGCAAGAGTGTCCATCTCCCGCTTCCTTTCAGAATGGGGGAAAAAACAAATGCCTGTTCTGGCTCCTTCCCTGCCTGAGCGAACAGATTCAGTTTCTCCGATGCCATTTTACCTGTTTGATTGGATAAAGGATAAAGCTGGGAGTACAGATGGCAGAACATATGACTGTAACCTGCCAGCATGCCTAGATAAACAAAAAGTTGGTCTACTCTGCCTTCTATCCTTTAATGCTGAGACAACATAATTGATTTGAGAAAGCAGTTGGTGAGCAATTATGCTGGTGGGAAGGCACGTTGAAAGGCTGTGTGCTTCTGTTTCAGGAAAGGGGACTCTCAGAGGAAGTGTCTCACATACAGACATTTCTATTCCTTGTAACTGTTAAAGCAGTTGAAGTGGATTAACACTGATAACTTCCTGTCCCTGATGCCATCTAGCACATTAGTGCTTTCAAAGGGCATTAGTTGCACAGTCTTATGCTGTGGAGAAGTGTGGAGTCATTCTATGAAGTGAAAAGTAAAACTTCCCCAAGCTGTGCCCCTGGTGGCCATGGAGTGTTGTTCTACCAGTACCTGCTGTTCATGGGCCTATTCCTGTGATCCCCTATTGGTCCATAAAGGAATAGTTTTCTTGCTGTTCAGGAAAGGTATATTGAAATGGATCCTAAACAGGTAGGGCAGATTCTGAGAGATACTTTCCAAGCTTTTGGTTTAAAAGTAATCTATTAAAATCTAAAGGTTGTTGCAGTTTCCTGTTTGTGTTTGAGCTGTAATATTCAGTGTTATTCTTATGGTATCCTGCAGTTTGATTCAATATTCTCTGTGTATTCCCTTCCCAATCTCACACTCAAGTAGAAGTTACAGTCTTCTGAAGATTGGCTGCTCCCCTTTGGCCTAATCTAGTTCTGTGACATAGAAAACCTGTTCGATTTTTCCTTCCCCAGTAATCCATCAGATTTTAGTCCCTGTTTGTTTGATGTGCAAGAAAACCTGAATGCTGAAGCTTTGTTTTTGGGAGTTTTTTTGTATGGATGAGTAAGGACACATGTTGCCATGAATTTGAGACATAAGGAGGAGATGAGGAAGGTTGGAGGCCACTGTGAAAAAGCAGAGTAGTGTTCTCAAGGGGTCCATAGGAGTATCTGGGGTGTATTTGTTTAATTCCCCTAACTAAAGAAAGGAAGCATATAGTAATATGTCAACTTTCAGTTTTCATCAAAGATGAAAACATTTTCAGCAAAGGTAAAAAATAGATGGGAGAAAATAGTGTCATCTATTGAATTTTGACCAGTAGGAATATTCTCAGGGTAGCCTTCTTATGCAACATAACAACAAATGAAGCAGACAGACTCTGTGTTTGGCCCTGGTCCAGCTGTGAGGGGAGATGGTGTGTATAATGTCTCTCTGAATCAGCTGCTGCAGGATATGTTTCTCTCTTGGGTCAGTCATTCCACAGCTTATACGCCGTGATACAGCAAAGAGTGTTCTCTTCCAAGTGCTGTGCTGGAAATCCAGTTTGGTTGACGGAAAACTTTTCCCTGAAATGTGACTTAAGACCCAAATTACTCCAATCTGTCCATAAAATCTGCAAGCCACTTTGTTTTCAGAAGCACTTGGCCCCTTCCCTGTTTGCTGAGCTAACCCTGCCATTAATACACACACGAGCACGGCTGTTCCTGTGCTACTGCAGCATGTGATAAGTGAAGGTTCAGGCAGTGAACCAACACAGTAATAAACTGTAATTGTTTAGTGCACCTTGCCTTCTAATACAATTTAAATCCCTCCTATCAAATGCAAATTTCTAGGTTCCTAAGTGGAGCTTTAAATAGCATTTTCTATGCTCATTCCTTATCTTTTGCCATCCACAAAGTTGTCAGTGACAGTGGGATGGCAGAATTCCACCCCTGTCATTTTGCCTCCTAAAGGAAAGCTGCCTACTCAAATCTAGAAATAATGGGCTAGATTAAGAGCGAATTAGTGTTTTTCTGTAGAGTCTGTGTCTTTCTCTTGCCCTCCCCAAGTTATAATAACCCATGAGCATTCTCACCAAATGCTGTTCAGCATACAGTGATGCTTGCAGGATGCAACCAGTGCAAAATTTTATCACTGTCATTTTAGTAAGTCAGACCCTGCTTTCTACTTGTTCCCTTCCATTCTCCTGTGACTGACTTGGTATAGTTTAGGATCTTGGGGTGGCTTTAGGCAAACGACTTGCCTGCCTTCAGTAGAAATGCAAAACCTTTGCTGAGTAATAGTTGCTTTGGAAATCACTCGGTCATTGACCTGCTGTGGATTAAAGGCAGAAATGTCAAACACTTTAATGATTTGCCTTATCTAAGTTTTCAACTTAAGCTTAAATTGGTCCACTGGGGACAAGAGGCATAGGGATGGCTGGAGTAGTGGGAATAGCTTTGTAAGACAGATGGGAAACAGAGTGTATACTCCAATGCTGAGCAGCTTGGGAAGTGACAAGGGCTGTTCTTTAGATTGTGCATCACCTTTGAATTTTACTGGTACTTCAGATGCTGACAAAATTGTGGGAGGAGAAAGAAATCTACCTGTAGGTGTTGGGAATCTATTTTTGGGGTAAAATAACAGAACATTTAGCTCTGCTCAGTATTAAATAGTCTTTTCCAAACTCCCTCTCATTGTTACCTCAGCTGTAAAATAGGGAGTTTGTGCTCTGTTGAAGCTTAATTAAATGACTGTGAAGTGCTTTGGGATCCTGAGGTGAATGTTAAAGAAATTATTTTATGGAAGCCTGGCTGAGAAGTCCCATCTCATCTCCAGGTTACTAAAAAGGCTTTATTTTAATTTTCCCAGGTTTATTATGTTTTAATCAGACAATTATTAAACAAGTCTTAATCAGATTTAATAGATTTCTATCCTGATCAGAGGGCCAAAAAAAGATAATGAACTGCTTTACTACATGTGCTTTTAGGAGCTAATCTTTACAGTTGGTATCTTGCTCAACTTCTGTCTCCTGCATGATCTGGGTTCATATACTCATACTGATTGCTCTTATGATATGGAGGGGGGGGGTAACTATAAATTATTTCTTTCATCCTGATATCTTAGTGCTGTTTGCTATGTGTACTAACCAGCACTATTAACATCTCTCTTAACATGAGGGTTTGTTCTCATCCTCTACCCAGAAGCAAGGGATGCAATGGTGTGAGCAACGTGTCAGTGGAAAATTTTGTGTGTTGTGCTACAGGTTTGTCAGAGAAAGTAAGTTAGAAGGAATCTCTGCTTTTTCAGTCTGTATGCAACGAATAAATTAGTATATAATTCTTCTCTTTCTAATTTTTAAGCTTGAAATCTTTTCTGAAACAACTGAACTATGCAACGAAATTCTCAGCCATTTAGCAATGGTCACTTACTGTATAAATTGGGTAATATAGAATCTCTGGGTCATAGGAAAAGTCATGATGTTATTACTTCAGTAGTTGTGGGGTGTTCATTATCAGGATGCTGAAAATATCTCAAGAGATTTGTTTAGTAATCAAGGAATTTGAGAAAACTTTTGAATCAATGAAATTTAGCCTCTTGGTTCCAGTGAAAGCACTTGAAGCTAAGAGAGAACAGCACTTCTGTGGCTGATCTTGATGAGCTACCTCACTGACAGGAGGGATGTCTGGCTTAAATGATGGTCTCTGGTAGCAGCAGAGAACTGGTCTTTGCCCAGTTCCTTTCAGTTTCAACAAATAAACCAGCATTGTGAGAAGTGATTGAGAACACCTGATAGTCCTGTTTCTATTACACAGTGAACTATTAGGCACAAGCCTCCTTGATTGCATTGGTTTCTGCTGCTTTCCCCATGGAATTCAAAATAACATCAACCAAAGCCCGTAAAAGATGTGGCTGTAGCTCCTTTTATCAGTGTTGGCTTGCCAAAGACATGCAGTTTGTTCCCAGTTTGTCTTCAGTGAGAAATTCTCTGAAGTGTGGTGATAATTTGTCTGGATGGCAACATAAAGGAACTGTAATCTTTCTCTTTGCTTGATCTATGTGGAGATTGTGCTTTTTCTTCATGTGCATTTCCCTTCAGTTCTGGGTGATTGCTTCTGACCTAGCAGAGAGAACTCTCTGCAGCCTGAGAAGTGGTGATCTGAGCCACCTTCTCACCTCTTCAAGGAAAGAAGTTTGCTGTTGCAAAACATCCCCCCTCTTGGTTCATAAGAAGGTGTTTGGGTAACCCTGTAGAGCTGATGCCATGGACTGAACAGAGCTTCACATAGAGTGGGGTGGGAGGCTGAGAGCAGGGGAGATGCTGAGAGTGTTTGATGCTTGGTATGCCATGAATTATGCATTTCTGTACCACGAATTATCAGTGTAGAAAATAACCTGTGAAACTCACGAGTAACAAAAGCACCATTTACGTCACTGAACGGTGGTGAATTCTACTGCTTGTATTTGTGTTGTTACACTGACTTGAATTTTTGAATGTTTAGCTAATTGTGTTGTACTAAGACTATAGTTGTAGGAACTGTTTCATTCAGTACTCCAGTAGTAAACACTTGCTAATAGGTTGCTTTCCCTGCCTGCCTTGTTTTCACCACAGTCATCTAGTGTTTACATACATTTTAGCCTCTGTGCCATTTCTGAAGGCTTTATTTGTCTCATTTATGTTTTTGGTTTGGATAATACTTAAATATGAAATCCATCTGGGAAACATATTGTATATTCACGTTGAGGGGTAAAACCAGTTTTTAATTAAAATTTTATACAGCACTTGTATTTCACTTTGTCCTGTTTTATTATGAAACACTTCAATCTTCTTCCTAAAACACATATGTCTTGTGCGCTTCAAGATGTTCCTTGTTGCTCATGCAGAACCAGTTTCGGAGCTCTGTCAGCAGAGTGCCATATGTTCTGGGGTTCATTTAGCTTCTCTGGCATTTGTGTAGGCAGCATATTGGATGTAATGCAGCTCAGCTCAGCTCCATTCTTCTCTTTGTAAACTTGTCAAGAGATAAAAAAAAAAGCAGGGAGAAGGAAAACACTGAATAATACTCGAGTGATTTGAATTATCAATAAGTTACGGGAACGTGGCCAATCAAAATTGAGGTTTCTCGTGTGCTTGAGGATTTTCCTTAATTGCGGCTTATGCAGAGCCTATAAAGTGATGCATCCCTCGGTGCTACCCAGTATTACACCCAAAACAAGTGCTCAAGATTAAGATATAACCCAAACCACTTGGAAATGACAAGCATTAAGTGCTCAATTTTGCATTGATCTGCTAGTTTAAATTAAAAAAAAAAGAAAAAAGAGTACTAGAAGATGGGCATGGGAAGGGATCATACTCCTCTTTGGTGTCCTCTGGCTTTGGGGAAAATAACTCTGCACTCTTTAAATGCCTGGTACTGAAAAGAGAAATCTCAAGGCTGATGGTGCCCTCCTGTAAAAAAAAACCCAAAACAACAAAAAGTCATTTTTCTACCAATCCATTCCTGTTTCTTCCCCCATAATCTTGACCATGAACCAATAGGTGCCATCAGTCTTTAATAAATACCTGGTGTGTAGGCACAGCCCCAACTGGTTACTGGTGGTATCCAGGTACCTGCTCTGCTCTGCCAAGAGATCTCAGAACCATCTTGGTGTCTGTGACAGAGGCCCAAAGTATTCACAGGGCCAAAGTATTTCTGGGATTCTGTAACGAGAGTTTAAAAACAAAACCCAAAAAAACTACAAACAAAGCCGAAAGAATAAGGAACTAGCAAAAAAAGAATCCATATTAATCTGTTTCCCCTTTGCTGAGGTGTGGGACTGGAAGGAAAGGGCATGAGTGGCTGCTGGAGATGACTGTGTGGAGGAGTGGGGAGGGAAACTTCTGCAGTCGTGACCTAAGGGCGGTCAGAAATAACCAGCTGGAGTGACATGAGTGTAAACCTGGTTGAAGTGACAGGCAGCTCAGCTTCTGGGACTCTATTTACATATGTTTAAAACAAACCAAAAAAAAAAAAAGAGGTGCCTTTGTTCCCAAGGAAAATCTATTTACTTGGCATTCAGCTCATGTATAAGCTGGAACTTCTTTCACAGGAGATGTAGAAACAAAGCGACTGACATTTCTGCTTTGATGTGAGGCTGAAGCTAAGATTTGATTTTGAAATATGAAAGTAAACTGAAACTATCTCCAATTTAAAGGTGGATTTTTTTTTAATGACCTTAAAAGTTTTGAGAAGTTTTTTGTCCCCCCCCCTTAGGGACCAGAAGAATTTATAACAGTAATCTTACTTATAGCTGTAAGTCTACAGAGACAGTGGCTGTAGGTTAATGAAAAATTGACACTGCTACTTGCCTGTGCTTCCAGCAGAATTTTTTTTTCTTCAAACTGAAGTGAACTATTGCACTGTGTGAGCTGGTTATGAGTCTCACATATTAAACTGAACGCTGCATTTGTGGAACTACAGGAGCGAGTCACAGCTGAACGTTCTGAA
Source organism: Pseudopipra pipra (assembly GCF_036250125.1). Classification (NCBI taxonomy): domain Eukaryota; kingdom Metazoa; phylum Chordata; class Aves; order Passeriformes; family Pipridae; genus Pseudopipra; species Pseudopipra pipra. The sequence goes on from NC_087557.1 coordinate 25,051,901, forward strand.
CATGTTCCTGGTTTGAACAAATGCAGCAATAATTACAGGTTTCTTAAAATGGTTACTCTGGTCCTTCCCACACACACTCAGAAATAAAGCCTGCTGGGTTCGTCTAAACCAGAGAGTGGCAGGGGAATTGTCCCTGGTGATCCCCATCCCAGTACAAAATCCCAAGTGCTGTCAGCCCAGCTCCTGTGGCACTGGGGCTCCTCGGGGGACACCCTGTGGCCCACAGAGAGTTGTTCAAGTGTCCTCTCCAGGAGCCTTTCTGCAGTGTCTTTTGGGACAGCTTATTCCTGGGAATTGTGCACAGAAATGGCACGAACTCGGCAGCTCAGGCTGACTTTGGTTCAGAGTCTGACAACTTAATAACTGTGTGTTGTCCTTGACATGGTGGTGCCATCTGGTCCTGCTTGGACAGCTGATCTGTAATACTGCAGTGCATGGTATTCCAGCTTTTGCTGATGGAATCTTGGGCTGTGCTGGAATGGCACACGGATACCTTGATGCCTGCCTGTGGCCAGGTGGCACGTGCTTAAATCACATCCCCCCTGTGCTGTGATGGAGAGGGACACACAGGGGGGTTGGAAATTGCTTTTGAGACAAAGGGAGGGAAGGCATGAAGGTGGCTTCAGGTATGATATAGGATCCCAGATCAGGAATCAAAGAGCCATTGGAAGTCCACAGCCTTCCCTTCTCCCCTTGAAGGACTTTAGATCTGACCAGACTCTGAAGAGTGCCCAGTGCCACCACAGCAACACAGTGTCGGGGCAGGAGCTCAGCAGCTGGCTTCTTCACTCATGTTCAGCTGCTTCAGAGGAGGTTGTACAGAAATCTCAAATTGCTGTGACACCAACATTATACCTGTGCTGAAAAAAAATCACTTTCATCTCTTGCTCCTTGTGTTGCCCTCACAGCACACTGTATATCGCTCTTACTCTTCAAGGAAAATAAAAGAAAGAATGTTCATCCCTGACTTTGGGGAATCCTGGAGGTTGGATGGGACCTCCCACATTATGCTGGCATTAGTCTGAAATGAGGAAAATAAATGTACCTCATTAAATGTATGTAGAGGACTGTGAGAGGAGAGGCTTGAATTTGGTTTTTGCATTCACTCCATTTTGTCCTTTGCCACTTCCTTTTGGCTTTATCCCCTTTTTTGCCTTTCCATGATTATAAAGCCCTATTTCTCTGCATGCACTGTCTGTGATTTTTATTTATGTGGTGTTAAGTTCATAACAGACAAGTGCTTCATGAACAGAAGGGGCTTGATGAAATCCAGCAGCTGAAAGCTGGAGCAGAATGCAGTCACACCAGAAGTAAGGTGCAGATCCTTTTTTCTTTCATGTAATGAGTATTTAGCTTTTAGGACACCTTAGCCAGAAACTCGTTTCTTCTTAGCTTGCAGTCTTTGTGCCAGGATTTACAATGATTCTAAAAAGAAGGTGGCTGAACTGGTAACATAATAAAGAAATAAACAGAGATGTTCTGCCACGTGCACTGTGGTTATTGCTCAGTCAAACATCACAAATTCTACCAGTAAATGCCAGGTAAAAGTAGCAGATTAGACCTTTTAGAAGTTCAGAGTCTGGTCCTGCTTTGGTATGTATGGCCTCGACATGTGCAGCCTGAGCTCTCAAATCAAACTACAGAGTGTCCCCAAAGTCACTGGAGATACAGCTCCAGTTTTAACAGAGGGGCATCCTTCTTCTCTTATTAACTCATTTCCTTTTAATCTGCAGAGGAGCCAAACCCTGCTTTGGGGTATATTCAGGTTTGTCTTATTTGTCATAAATTTTTCAAGACCTGTGCTACACTGATGACTTTTTAATTACAAAAGAAATCCAGGATACTTTGTTATGCAGCAATGAGATATGTGGTTAAACCAGCCAGTTTAGTACATGTGCTTTTGCTGCTCTGCAGAAATACACAAATGCACACTTGGAAATATGTCAGCATTTTGAAACTTCTCCAGTGTGAGGTTGGCAAGGTTATTTTCCTTTGTCTGGGGTTTAAAAACACTGTTCCCAACCTGGTATCTGGGTAAGATAAAATTAGTCCAATGAAGGTAGGAAGTTGACTTTTTTACCTTAAGCAGAAACACTTCTTGACTGCGTAATTCAAAATTGTTTTAAGCAACCTTCTCCTTCTCCCACGGCAGGGAAGAGCAGTAATTTCCCATTGCCAGAGGTGACACAGCCCAGAGCCAGGCATATGGGAAAAGGCCTGTGGAGAGACAATGGTGAGCATCTGCACAAAAACGGGGCTCAGAATATAGGTTCATGGGTCCAAATAAAGTAATGCAAAAGCAAAGCTGATATGAAGTTTTTGCATTATTATTTGCAGTAAAAGTAGGAAAGGGATTCTGATAGGTACTTTGGTATTATTATATTATTATTATTATTATTATTATTATTATTATTATTATTATTATTACTATTTTGCTGAAATGAAGGGAAGGGACAGTAAGAAGAGGGTGAGAAGAAAGGTAACTAAAACATGTAAATTTAATGAGTTTGTTTCTTTTCCTCCTAAGGGACCAAAAATGCAGAAGGGTGCTGGTACTCTGTCAGCCCACGTGCCCTCCTCTCCCCACCAGCTTCACCCTGGTGAAGTTCCCCTTTTTAGGAATGCAGGGAAGGCAGTGCTCCCTGCAGGGATGAGAGCTTGTGATCCTGGGTAGGAGCCACTTTAACCAAGAAACAGTGACTTCCAGCTGCAATTCACCTGGGCAGGTGCCCATCTGTGCATGGCAGGAAGCCTGTGGGTGCTGCTCCTTCCTTGGCCCAGAACTCGAGTGTGAGGAACCAGAGAAAACATAGTGCCCTGTTTGTTTACTCTCCACCCTGCTAAAATGCATGTGGTTTCACTTCTTTCCTTTGTAATAAACTGTGCCCACCGCAGCGTACATTGTTTTAAATAACATTTTAAAATATTTTCCGGTAAATTAAAGTGATGACATGTTTGTAGGGTTCATTGTTAATTTCATTTCCTTTGGCTCAGCCAGCCAGATAAAATGCAATGTTATTAATCTTTGTTTAAAAGAAGATCCTTTGCCGAACAGTAATAAATGATCTTGATAGATTTGTCAGGAAAATGAATGATAATCATTTGCAGATAGACACGAGCCTAGTATGGAAGATTAATAAGAAAATATGTATTGGCGTCATTAATAACATCTGCTGCCAATGGACTCACATATTGGTTGCAGCCCTGAGAGCGATGTGTTCTTGTTAGGCTGCTGCAATCCATCCTGTGCTGTGAGGAGCTGCTCGGTGCTCCTGGGGCGATGACAGCCTCCTCCCCAGGAAAGCCTCCCAGGATCCCGACGCCGCATCCGCCGTCGGATGAGCCCGTCATCGCCAAAGCCTGAAAGAGCAGAGGGGCTGAAATGAGGAATAACACGAGAAGGAAACTCACCCCATCCTCAATATTCAACCAGGAGGAAAAATGTTTTTTTTTTCTTTTATAGATCTTTTTTATTTGGTTTTAAATTATTTTTTTTCGGCTAATTACGTTGCTTTCCTTGAAAATACAAGGAAAGGTCAGGACGTTTTTGAGACAGCTTTGGTTTATTTCAGTGAAACATTTCAGACTCCCCCTCCCCAATAATTCTTTTTCCTTTTGTTTCACTTCAGTGGTTCAAAGCAGAGCAGTAAGTCAAATAAATTTACCAATGAAATGTGTTCCTCCTGTGGGGTGCACAGCTGGCTGCATCTGGCAGTGCGGATGTCTCCATTCCTTCTCAGGGCCAAGCTCAGAGATGCAGTCACAGCTCTCAGGCAACATTACTTTAACTGACATAGACATCAGCATTTTAAAGGAAACTTCATCTTCCAGGGCCCAGGAGGTGAGATGGGGAGGGGAAGAAATCAACATCATATAACCAAAGATCAAAAATGTTTGTGCCATTAAAAGAAAAACAAAAAAACCAACCAAACCCAAAAACTTAGTCAAATTCAGTTCTATTCTCTGCAAAACTGAATTTTTCTTGGGGGAAAAAAAATAATCTCAAGTGTTTAAAAAAAAATGCCCCAGTTTTGCTCATCCTGTCCTGCATTGCTTTCCCCATGGCTTTGGCAGATGTGTGGCCAAAATAAGCCAATAAGGCCATGGAGCCAAGTGCTACTGAGGGTGTCTGAGGGCTCTAGGCAAGGAGGTGAGAGCCCTGATATTTCTAAATGCACTAAAAACATACCTGTTATTATTAGACATTTACCAGCTCTTAATCACAGCTGGTAACTTGATATCCTCTAAATGTTCTGAGGCACCCTCTGATCCGGGCACTACCTGCTTGAAACCGAAGAGTGGAAAGGCAGAACAAATTCTGTGTTGTATTCCTCTTCCCCAGGGATGGGTGGGCAACCGATGGGGCTGAGATCTCCCTTGTTCAAGGGATATCTTCTTTTTCCTCTTAGAATAAGCAAATGCTTATACTGACCTGCATAAAGCCAGCACAGACCTCATCCTGCATGGCCAATTCAGTCTCCTCCATCCAAACTGAGGACAAGCAGTGGAACCATGACCTGGGCTTCCTGAGCCAGGTGGAAACAGAGCCTTGTTTCTTCTCTCCTTGATGAATCATGACTCATTTTCTCTTCCCTGCACAGCCCATGCCTGGTGACCTGGATGTGTCCCTCGGATGCTGGAGTGCAGGATCACATGCCTGTGGGAATTTTTAGCCTTCTCCAGGTGAGCATCCTAACCACCAGGCACAGATATTAACAGGGGTTATTGCTGTCTCTCTATGGTTTAAAAGATTATGGCTGTGCCACATGACATGGTGGCACCAGGATGGGTCAGAGAAGCCCGAACTTGCTCAAGAAAGCGAGGCCCTGGATCAGGCCCCAAGGAAGGATATTTCTTTTCCCTGAGACAGCCGGGTCACCTTGGTCCCAGGGAGCCCTTTGTGTGTCAGTGCAGGACAGATCACCACAATAACCCAAAGTCAGGATTGGCTTGGTTACTAAGGCACCTTTATTGCTGGTAATGCTGTCAAGGGGCAGCATCAGCCTGATGAGCAAACAGGCTGGGGCTGTTGTGAGACCCACTGTCACACAGCAGAGTGGGCAGGATGGGGGGCTCGGGAAGCAGGAAGAAGCTCCCTGTTCCCACTGCTGATGCCAGCAAGGCAGGAGGGGTGGGGTGGAAGGGGTCCAACACACATCCTGGGGTTGCTGGGGAGCCAAGGTTGTCACTGCTGAGCTAATTCAGTGGTCCCCCACTGACCCTATTTGAATTTTAGCCATATAAAAAAGCTGCAGAGTGTGTTTAAGTCTCATTCTGCACACCAGTGTAAACCAGAAGTCCTTCCCCCAAATGCATCAGTGCAAAGTCAGCCCTGAGAGAGAACCCAGCCATAGCTGGGCTTTCCAAAGCCTTTGCTCCTTGCTGGGCTCGGCTTTGCACCTTTAAACTGGACCCCAGACCTCCAGACTTGGCCCACATCCCAGACAGGACCAGTGTTGAGTCTTGGTCTCACCCTATGGTGAAACTGAGCCCCGCAGTCATTCCCAGCAAGCAGTGCCTCCAGGGAAGGGCTGTGCCACAGAGTGCCAGCGGGTCCCTCCAGGGACCATCACCAGGGGCTCTGTCACCTGATGCTTCCAGCTTAGACAGGAAGGTGAGAGAAACCAAAGCCACCTGTTTCCTGACCCCACCTCAGCTGAAATATGCCCACAGGAAGACATTAATGGCCAGCAGGAGAACAGCATTGGCATTGCAAACAGTCTTCCACAGGGGCTTTTCCTCAATGCTGGTGAGTCTCTGCTCCAGGGCAGCTCTCTCCTCCTGGGACAGGGTGGGCGTGGGGCTGGTGGACAGACCACAGAACCACAAATACACCATTTTCCAGCAGGGAGGCTTGGCTGCTGCGAGAGACAGACCAAAAAATGGGTGTTAGAACCTACTGGGACTTTCCCTCCCTCTTCCCACTAGTTTGGAGGTGCATTAGCCAATCTGCAGTGGGGTTTGAGAGGCACCTGGGGTAGGAGATGCAATACCAGAACGGGAAAGGGAAAGAGAAACGGAAACTTATCCCTCAACCATGTACAGCACAGGCTGATTACAGTCAGTTGATTGCAACACCAATCACTCATTAGTTAATTAAGAGACCTTTTCCCCCTCCTCCCCAACCCAGCTTCCATCCACTTTCAAAAATTCCTGACAGCATGATGGTCCATTTAGAGATATCCTGGCTTGTTTATTACACATGACATGCCAGGTGAAGTGTGTGTTTTAATTGTCAGCCCGGTGCTGTGTGTATTTCAGTGGCTGTTCTTTCCAAATATAACCTTTTTTTGAAATGCAGGATGTCATAGGGCCTTGAAAAAAGGTGTTACTCTGAAAAAAAACTCATTAAACTGTCAACTGCTGTGTTTTGCATTTCCTTCCCCATCATTACTAATTACCAAAGTACCAAGACACTTGTTTATAAAAATCTGAGCTAGTTAAGTGAAATAGGAATTGATAAGAACTAATAAATAATGCTGAATGACTGCAGTCAACCCAAAACTTATTCTACTGGTCAAAAAAAAAAAAAAATTAAGAGATTTCTTTAGTTGTACACTTCTGTTTGGCTTGACTGTAATTGGTACCAGTGTCCTTTGGACTGACCAGCTAAAGGAAGGAGTGAAGAAATCTTGTGTATGTGCCTTTACTCTGAGGTTTCTGCTCTGTAACCTTTGAAGGTTAAGCTGAAAACCAGAAAGCTGCAATTTTAAATAGATTTGCAGAATAAAGCTCTGTCCACTCTGAAAAGAACTTGCCTATGTAGCATCTCCTGCTACTGTTCTATCTCCTGACGACTCCTTAAGTTCATTTGACCCTTTGCTTTCTTTTTTATTGGATACCCTTGGCAGGACACACAGCTATCTAAGCTCTGAGTTTTAACCATGCCTCATATCCTAAAGGAAGATGAAAGATACTGCTGGCATTATGTAAAAGAGAGAACTGAGGCTTGTAAACATCCACAAAGTGCACAGGTCTGCTCCCTGGGTCTCACGGTCCCTTCAGATCGCGATGTTATTTTGACACAGCTTGTGGCAGCATCACTGGGTGAGTTTGGTCCCAGCAATGACGAGGACAGGAAGGGATGCCGCTTTCACATGCTGAAAGTTGCAATTACAGAGCCTGCCATGACTTTCATAGTGCTACTGGGAGCTGCTTGCTTTGGCTAAGGCTGCAGTAGTGCTGTGGAGCTCAGGGGCATCTTGGTGAAGCACACAAATTGATGCAGTGTCATGGCACAAAGCCCCAGTGTCAGTGGGGTGAGGGGCAGTGTCCCTGCAGCACAGACTTCCACCCTCCCAAGGGATGTTCCCAAGTGCCCATGAAACTCATCTAAGGAGTCCAGCAAACAGCTGAGTGTCCAGGCCTGGAGTGCTAAAATCAGCCTGTGACTTGGGCAGAACTGGACCAGGGTAGTTTGCATTTGTTCTAGGGAGGAGGAGGGAAAGCACTTTACTGAGTGGTGGGTTTTCTTTTTTTTTTTTTTTTTTTTGGCAGCTCTTCTGAACCATTTAGAGAATTGTAACATGAAGTGATGTTGGGAGGACCAAGAACCATAACTGCTGTACCTGTAAATACAAGCCTAGACTCCAGTAAATGCAACAGGTGGCCTCTCATGAGCTTTAGGGACTTGCACGAGGTCCTGGCTGTGCCCTCACATGCACATGAGCGTGTCTGTTCACAGACAATCACCCTACCTGTCTCCTCCTTGTCGCCTGACTCTGCACTGTTGACCAAGTTGTTCTCTCCATTGGCTGAATTGATCTGTGCTGCCTCACTCTTGCAGTTTTTCAGGTCAATGGCAGGTGCTTTTTTGTGTCTGGTCCACCAAGTCAGGCATGACAGCTGCAAAGTGGGACAGAGAACAAACAAGTTATTGCCTTTCAGTCCCAAAATGTCATGACAGTCACCTCCCTCTTTGGGGAGCACAGGTCCAAGATGGTGCTGAGAGCTATTTGGGATGATCTCCCACTGTCCCTCACTTCCCTTCAGCACAGGTGGTACCATCCAAACAGAATGAAAAAGCTGAGGAAAAGTGTGAATTAATCTAGTTTCTTTCCTTCTATTTTTTTTAAATAACCTGTTCCATCCCTGTCTCTATCAGGAGTAACCTTTTAGTAGACATTGAAGAAGCAGCTTCCTCTCTATTAGGCTCACATGATTGACATGAAATAATGATGATCTGCATCCTGAATGGCAGCCCTCCAGTGGGGAGGGGTAATAAAATCAGTGAAATAACAATTAAAAAAAACCCAAGATATCTCTCTGGTAACAGTCACAGACAGCAACTGTACCATTAGAAGATTTTGTTTTCAATTCTAGACTTCTAGAATTGGGCCAATACAAGATATTACCTCTCTCTGAAGTCTTTCAGTGAAAGAACCATCCAAAGCCACAGAGGACGATCAGCCCTGGCCAGGCTGCTGTGGCTGCAACCTCCTCTGCTTTACAAATGCGAAAAGGTCTGAAACTCTCATCCCAGAAGAAGTCTGAAAGTCTTCTCCTTCCCAGGAGTGCACACAGGGAGTGCACAGGAGGCATCAACTTTGCAAACCTCTCAGTGGTCCTCTGGCAGCTGTGGGGTGGAGTTACCCACCCCAGGGGCTCAGGGCTTTGGATTTAAGCTGTGGCTGCTTTGGCTGACCACAGCACACCAAGGAGGCTGAGGGCATCAGTGCTTCCCAACCCCTGCCTGCTCTGGCCAGGCCAGGCAGCAAGGACCACGCTCATCAATCCCTCTCAAACACAGCTGCCCACTGGCCTGTCCTCCTGTTCCACCCACAGCTGCCTGGCAGAGGGGTGCAGGATGGCACTGGGACAGTGGTGACAACAGGTCAGGCAAAGTCACACGTGTGCCTGAGCAGCAGCTGCCTCCCTGCCCTGCCCACATGGAAATGAACGTCTCAAATGGGTCACTTCCAAAGCAGCATGAGTTTAATCTTTGAATTTTACACACACAGATCTAGGCAGGAGTTTCCAGCTGACACAAAATGTTGCATAATTTCCAGAAGATTTATAGCTTTATTTAAATCATTTTCAACCAAGATGAGCACTGGGCAGGGCTAATCTTTCTTGTCATGATGTGCTAAATTGCTCTGATTTGATGATCCTCATCTTTCTCAGGGATTTTTTTTTTTTTAATCACTTAGGAAATGTCACTGGAACATAGCAAAGTTTCAGGGTACTAAAAGATTTCCAAAACTTTTTCTTTTCTCTTCTCTTCCCTCACATCACTGAATCACTCTCCCTTTACACTACAGCAAAATCTGGCAGGGCTGGGGTGTACCTGGGGCTCAGACTCCACCAGATGGAAGCAATTCCCAATGGAAAGCAGTATAGGCACACAGGTAACCTCATGACATATCATCCCACTGACCCACCCAGGGGCTGGTGCATCGATTATGGCCAAACAAAGCAAACCACCACCTTAGAGAGCTCCCTGGTGAAGCACCTCACCAACACTCCAGCTTTAAGCTCTCCTGTGGTGGGTTTTGGCTGACTGTATTTCTTGAGATCCCTCTTTCTCCTCTTTGCCACTACTAGAAGGACACATGAAGGGCAGAGCAGCAGCTCTGTGTGGCCATGGAGGCCTCCACAGGGCTGGCTATGCTTCCCTGGCACAGACTTCCAAAGGGATGGGATGGGGGAGGCAGATGATGGTGTTTCGCGTGCCTGAAGAAAGCAAGCAAAAGCATAAGAAGAATTGCTGAGAGGGGGGCTGTGTCAGCATAACTGGCTTGGACCTTGGAAATGCTGCCTGAGGCCACCATGCCCAAGGGCAGGGGAGTGGGAAGGAGCAGCTTGGTGGGTCCTGGGGAGCCCTATGGCTCTGCTCCCAACTGCAAAGCCTTGTGTGGACACTCCCTGGGAAGCCCTGTGTCCCCTCCTTAGTTTGCTCCTCTGTGAGTGCCTGGTTCCCACAGGAGCTGAGCGAGTTTGGCTCTCAGTGGCACTAAATGATGCTGTGGGAGCTTCAGCTGCAGCACCTCAGAGTGCACAGGGTGAGGTCAGGCCAGCCAAAGGGGGCTTGGTGCTCCTCCTCGGCTACGCACCAAAAGGAGCTACTGAAGCCAGACCTCAAGACACGGGGAAAACAATTCAACCCCAGAGTACATCAGGTGGAACTGCCAATCCATCAGCCTGTCTGGGTGAGCCCTGACACCTGAGGAGTTGACCTGCTGGTCCAGCATTTGTGCTTTGTGGGCTGTTCCTCTCCCTTTTCACCCTCACAGTCTCCTTGGATAAAGGAGTTTGCAAGAACTCAGCAAAGTTTTTCTTTTGTTGTTCGTAAACTAGAATAAATCCTTCTGTTCCAAAATGCCATCTGGCACCTGACAGTTGTGTTTCAGCTTCACAGTCTCAAATTTAATTGTAAGCTCTTTTGCAGGGTTTTCAAGGACAGCGTGACACAATATGGACTACCTACAATGAAGACATATGAACTCTGAAGCATACCAAACAAATTCCTTGCATACTTGTTTTCCAGCACAGCATCAATCACCACAGGGATGGGAGAACGTCCAAAACAGCAGGAGAAAATGCTACAGCTTGCAGTTCTCGGATTGTAATTCATTTAAAGCCAGGAACATTAGCTGTACCACTAAAACATCAGATACAAATCTCTTTTCTCCTTTTGCCCATTTACTATCTCAAAAGCATTGAGACTCAATATTTAAAGTTGTCCAGCGTAGATCCTCAGCCGGTGTAAAGCGACATAACTGTGCTCAACAGCTGTTCCTGCTCTTTGAAGGCAATGGAGCTATGCTGATTTACATCTGCTGAGGTATGATCTATCACTGTATTTCCTTGGCTTTGTCTTTTTGGCTTGTTTTTCTTTTCTTTTTGCTTGACAAAACAAATGACACAATTCCTAGCTCTTATACCATGTCTTCCATCATTCCACCTCAAAGCACTGCGGTTAAGAACTAGCAGGACTAGCCCTGTGTGATCCTTATGGGAGAAATATCTGAGGCTCACAAAGGGAACTGACTAACACAGGGGACTGGGAAGCACTGGCACTTCAGATATCCTCACCCAGGACACCCACTATCAGCCCATCAGGGGGACATACAGGCTCTTCCCCACAGGATTGCCCACTTCCATGCCACTCGAGGGAAATAATGGCCAAACACAAAGGCCTGTGCCAGTTTCTATCCAGAGAGCTGGAGCCTGACATGTCCACCCTGATTTCTACCTCCTGCCTTTCTTTCTGTCTTTGAGCCACCTCAGCACAGCCACAGGCTCACTGGAGATGAGGAGACAAGCCCTGCTTGCAGGGCACCATGAGAAACCACCCCACCAAGAGCGATGGTCCAAACCTACACCTGCACTCATGTCTGGGGTGAGTCTGACTGAGAAAAATAAAAAAAGCTGGTCTTAGTGCTGGCCACTCAGATTCCTGCCAGACAGGCAGTAACACTGTCTCCTACCTCAGCTTAAACCCCACACCTTCACTTTGACTGTTCTCTTTAGCAAGCTCTCCTCTCTCCCTGGCTCTCCAGATGTGCCTGGGGGGCCAGCCACCGCCCCTCTCATCCTTTGTTCCTCTGGGATAATTACATATAGCTGTTTCAGACAAAATCCTGTCCTCCCTGACCTTTTTGGCTCTTTGAAGGATATTTCAAATAAGGTGCCTCATATCCAGCACCTATAAACTCACACATTTCAGTAGAAATACCACTGAAAACATCCTCCGAGGAATCTCTTACGATCATAACCTCTCTTTCCCTAATTCTATTACAGTAGGCCTTCATCCTGAACTGCCCCTCCCGAAAGATGCTGTACATGTTTTCATACCTCTGAGGTCACAGCAAAAATCCTGTAGGTGCTGTGGCCAGTTTCTTCATTTCCCGGACTGTCAGTGTGATGCTCCCTATTCGCCAGTGCTGTGTTAATGCATCTTATCTTGCTGTTGCTGTGGGCAGGGAGCACTGCACATGTTTAGTTATCACAGGTCAGATGATGAGTGGGAACTCATTAAACCACAGTAATTAATTGCTGGCAACCATCTGGCCACCCCTGAGCAGTAGTGAACAACGTAAGCGGCAGAACTAATGCTGCCTCCTTGCCAGTATTTCTCTCTCCCATGTGGATCCTCTGATAGCTAATAAAAGCTGAGAGTTTATCTCCAAGCAGACACAAAGACTCTCTCTCTCCCCTCATCTCCTCTATCTGAGCACCTGTTTTCATGTAATCTTTAGGAGAGGGGTGTCTTTGACACCACTAACATTCCCATCAAACATTGATGGAACTGGTTAATGCTTTACAGGTTATGAGGAAGCAACAGATAGAAAATGCATGCAGTTAGACAGGAAAAAATAGGTCTTTTAAATCGATCCAGTAACCTTTGCTTAGAGGTGGATGGCAGTTTTGTTATATTGGCAGCTGCTTTAAAACTTGGGACTGGGAAGAGTTGCTTTAAGGTCTTATTATATAAAGCCTCCCAACTCTGCACCATTTTAATGTGCTAAGTAAAAGAAAGTTATGCTTCACTCAAAGTTATTAAATTTAATTGAGATCACATTGGGACAAAATGTTATTTTCCTAAATGCCCATGTTGCAAAAGATATTAATCTTGTTTGCCTGCAAGATTGATGCTGGCTCCGCTGAAACAGGCTAGATGCTACAATTAGATATATTTAATTCCTCCTCAGCAGTGCTCTGTAATATAATTTCATCTCCTTCCCTTTCTTCTTTTCTTTCTATTCCAGTTATGATGGGCTGTGGTGTCTGCCCAGCTCCAGGCACAGCATGGGAACTCACACTCAATTTGAAGCACTCAGTGCCCCAGAAGCATTAACACTATGCAACCTGGGGAATAGAAAGCTGAGGAGCAAGGGCTTCTTGGCAGCATATGCATTACACACCATTTCTTAACCATGGGAGGAAAAGAAAAGGGCAGATTTCAGAGATTTTTGGTAACCAAAGGGGGGCTCTGAGAAAAGGGTGTCACTGCAAGTCACTTACCTTTTCTTCAGGGATCGGTGGGGTGCAGACACTAATAAGGACGATGACAATCGCAGAGAGGACACAGAGGATGAGGGCAAAGTAGAGGTAGTGCAAGTCCTTTAGCACAGCTGGTCTTCTGTCCTCCTCACCACAGGATGGTGTGCTATAAATAAACTCGATGATCATCCGAACCAGACCAACAGCCAGCCCAACCATGAGGCCCCAGAAAGCACCCTGAGAAAAGCAAGCACAAAGAAAAAGTCACTGCATGTTACCTTTGGTTGTAGTTTTCCCTCTCCTCTCCCAAGACTTTTCATGCCTGGTGGAAATCCACACTGACATGCAACAAAGGGGGATTTTTTTTCAGTTAAAAATCCTCATTTTCTCTCTCTGTGCTTGAATGTGGGACAGATAGAACACGAACAGTGCAAGAATCTTCTCCTATTTCTCTAAACAGACTTTAACACATCATCCCTAAATTGTAGAACAACTTCTCTTTCGTGCTTTCAAATGAGACTGCCAAGAAGTGCCACTTGCAGTGACTTCTTGGAAGCAAACACACGCACTAGAGACTGGGCTAAGATTCACTAACACACGCCAGGGAAAGGCTGTCTCATTGTCACACTTTAGCAGGACTGGCTCTGAGTTTAAAGAGTCTCAAAGGCTAAGTGCTGAGGGGAGAGATATTTACTTATTTTATCAAATTAAATACACATATCAATTGGTTGTTGACATTTCACTTACAGGCTCATTAATCCTCTTGCAGAAGATTGCCAGGATGAAGAGAGCTGTGATGGGTGGGGCCAGATAGCTGGTTATGGACTGAATGTAGTCAAAGAGCTTTCCACTGTTGGCTGATTGAATGATTGGGATCCAGAGAATACTGATGACCACAAGAATGAGGATAAACACTCTGAAAGATGATGATAAAACTCTGTTAGCTCTGCAGGTGGTGGAGTCCACCTGAAAATGAAGTTTTGCAGCAAAACACACTCCCAGTTACTCTCAGGATTTCCTAAGAAAAACTCCAAAGGTCACTCTCAGGAACCTTTCCTTGTGTACACAGGAAAAGAGAAAATTGTTCTCTTCTAGGAAGTAATTCAACTCATTCCCAAAGGTAACTTCACAGTCTGAGAGTGAGCTGTGCTAAGACTTGCCAGTCGACATGCAGGAGAGATCCACAACAGCAGTGGACCCACAACCAGCCCTTCAGCCTGGTGAGTCCTAGAGAGAGAAATGATCTTCAGTGACCTTGCTCTTGGATGAGACAGAAAGAAGGAGCTGGAAGCTTGTGGAAACAATCTTTCTGCCACCTTTCCAAGCAGGTAATGTGCTCAGTCTCTGCTTATTAAAATTGGTTTTGGGTCTCAGGTGCATATTATAACCCTCCCTCACCTTTGCACTGTATGTTACAGAGGTTTATTCATATTGCTGAACAAGAGATAGAGCTGGGAGAATCAGCTTTGCACTTTTCACTGAAAAAAAAAAAAACCACAAAACAAAACAGGAGTAATTGCAATGTATCACTCCTGTCTGATGCAAAAATAATATTCTTATATAATATTCTTAAAGACCTCTGGTGTCAATGACCCCAGAGCACCTTTGGCTTTTCTAAAAGCTACATTTGAAGCAGTGTTTATAATAAGTTTAGAGAAGGCAGAGCTAATGGTCTACCCAGCTCAGTGATACACTCAGTGTTTCTCTCTGACCACGTCTATCCAAGATGAACCTGGAAAGCATAATGCTCTTTCCCAAGCTGTGTTCCTGCTCTATATTATAGGCACCAGATTTTTCTCAGTGAGTCCAGCCTGAAGAATTTAAATGCTGCAGTCAAAACAGATGATGAGAGGAATAAGACATAAATAAATGTAAGGACCTGCCCACAACCATCAGCTCCTGCTCTGAAGCCTGTCTGCGGATCCGCTGCCAGATGTCTATAACGAAGAGAGTGCTGCTGCTGTTGAAAATGGAGGTGAGGGAACTCATCAAGGCTGCCATCATCACTGCAATCATCAAACCCCGGAGCCCTGGGGGACCAAAAGAGGGAAGGAAAATCAGCACTAGACCATGGGCCCCTGAGCACTGGTATTTTCATCCCGATGTCTGGTAACTGCAGTAAGATTTCCACATCCTTGGGATGGATAAGGGCAGTCTGGTCCCCTCGTGCAAAGCTCATGGACACCTCCCCAGGTGTGTTTCTTACCATCAGGCATGAGTTCAATCACCAGTTTGGGGTAGGCAATGTTGGAACAACCCACTGCAGCTCCACAAACCCTTTTACATATGTCTGGGTCCACGCAGCCCACTTCATCTGTAGAAGACAGGAAAACAACAAGAAGTCAGTGTAAACCCCACTGAGCCACAGGTTGTTTAGTTAAAGGGAACAAATCCTGATGCTTTCTATGGCTTCATATAAATTCAGAGGTGCAGCTGGAATGCAGCTACAATGAGGGGAGCTGAACAGTATTTTACATCCTATAATAAAGGTAAAGCTTTGAGATGACATTTTGCAATTCTGTTCAGGGCACAGATAAAACTCTCCTGGATGTTGCATAATTGTAATCCTTCATAATTTGTCATTTGTGGGAACTGGATTGTTTCCATGAACCTGTCAGCTGGGTTCCCAGGGATGTTGCAGGCTAACTAAATCCTATTCAGGAAATCTGGGAGATAAGCACTTTCCTCCAAGAGTAGTCCTCCTAACCAAGGTATTCTTCTTGGGAATAGGCATGCTCTGGAGAAACCAGCAATGAGAGTGCCTTGGGAGATAACAGAGGGCTCTTTTCTATAATCCACAAGGAACTGAATGAATTTGTGTGGTAGATTGTTAAAACTCTCCAAAATACCTAATGAATGTATTTCCATAGGACCTGAAGGACAGCCCTCAGTGCTCCATGTATTTAATTTCATTTCACTGATTTCCTCAGACAGATCGATGCAAGGTCCACAGGGATGGAGCTTTATGGCCCCAATGGAAAATATGCCCCATATGGATACTCCTACTGACTTCTACCACTGTGGGAGAACTGGAGGTGGAGGAAGGGCGTGGGAACACTAGGGTACAACAGGAATCTATATGAGCACATCTGCAGGACAGCAGTTCCTAAAATGTAAAAATGCTGGCAGACCTGTGTGGGATTAGTGGTCCTGGCAGATACGAAGCCCTGTGGCAAGGAACACAGGAAGACTTACCTGGGTAAAGAGCTCTGCTGATCATCCCTGGCATGACAAGGAAAAACATAGGGAAGATTTTCAGATATCCTCCCAGCACCGATCCACCTTTGGCATGGGAAAGGTTCTTGGCAGAGAGAGACCTCTGGACTATCACCTGCAATCAGTGCAGAAAGGGAACAGAGAGTAAAAAGGAAGCACAACAGAGAGAGAGCAGGATCCATCCTCTGTCTTTCCTTCTCATGGATGACTTTCATCCGACAGGATCCCAGGGTGTTTCGCGTGCCAGTGGCAACTTTCCCACCTCAGTTGACTGCAGCCTGCTGCCACTGCTCCAAGCTCAGTGCACAGGCTACAGGAGAGGGCAGCGTGGAAATTTCCTTTAGAGGAATAATTTCGCCCTTGACTGAAATGAAGCCACCTTGAGGGCTGGAGACAGCAGCTGTATGGCAGCAAGAGACACGGAATGAAGCAGACTGTAGGTGATTTGGTGGTGGGGTTTCATAATTATCCCATCCTAAAGTACAGAAGCACCGTGTCTTGAGAAACACGTACAGATTTCCTTGTTTGTAGCTTGAAAAGGAATAAGAGACATGAGACATCTGCGAATATGAATGGCTTGTCTGGAGGTCTACACAAGGTCACTGCAGAGCCAGTTGAAGACCCACATTTTTATACCCTTGTCATGCTAACTGCATGAAGACTCCCAGTACTCACCAGACCATAGTGGAATAAAGACAGGAGAAAATAACCTGTTCTCACTGCATTAAGAAGTGCACAAAATTAGCAGCTTGCTGAGAAGGCAGAAGGAGTGAGATATTCTGGTCTAGACCAGTAAAATGGTAGTAACTCCTGCACAATGACACACAGGTAATTTTTCAGCTCATAGATCCACAAACTGAGGACTGGGCTGAAAGTAACAGCATGTTGGTTCACCTGCTGAGGGAAAGACTTTCCTTACCTGGTCAGTGCACCAGCACCAAAGAGCCAGCACAGAGAGACCAAATATAAGGCCAGGCCAAGGAATGTCTCCTGTGATGGGATCCCTGAACAAATGAAAGGCATCTGCACGTGGGAGGTGACAGGTCGTGTTTGGGACTGTGATCTTGGGTATTGCTGTGCTGTATTTCTCCTGAAGTCCTTCATACCAGCCAACTTTCTCAAATCCTGAAAAGAAAATGCCAGTGATTTAAGGACTGGTACATCCTGCAAAGTTATTATCTTATCTGAGTCTCGTGATTACTTTTTTCTCTTATCTTCCTCTTATCTCCTTTCTTTTCATTCCACCCTTGCTTTTGGCAGTCAGGGTTTCTACAGAAGTCAGTTGGATTTTGCCCAGAGTCCTTGTGGTTTAAATAGTGCATCCTGGAAAAGGATCAATGCTGGAAAATCTCCATGATCCTAATCCTCACAATGTTCTCAGCATCTTGTCTTTACTCAGACACCCTCCAAGAGCAAGGTATGACATGAAAAAAGATATACCTATATTTCTGATTGCCAAGGAGGTTTAAAGCAAAGACTGATGATGGTCAGTCCCTTGTTGCTTTTTATTTTTTTACAGTGCTCAGTTACGCCCACATGAATCCACAGTAACTCCCAAAGTCAAGAGTGAAAGTCAGCAGGATTACTCTGAACTGACATGAGCTTAATGAGAGCTGAATTTGACTCTGAGAATGTGATGTTTCAAAGCTCTTTGGCAACTCCAGCGAGGTGAAGTTATCCAGAGCCTCACCTCCATACAGTTAGTGCAAAGGATGAAGCAAGACTGATGACTTGGAGGATAAGAGCTGTGCTGGCACCACTTCTGTGCGTGGTTAAAACTCATTTCTGCACCACACATGAAAGGGTGAGGCACCCTGCTAAGGTCTGATGGCCTTGGGACCATTAAACCCTTACCTATGAACATGAGGACCAAAGCTCCCAGCACCATGATCACGGTCTGCAGCACGTCCGTGTAAATCACAGCTGTTAAACCACCTGCCAGGAGAACCAGAGACAACAGGCAGAGTGTGTCACCACGTACAGGGAAACAGGTACCTCACCCAGAAAAAGGCTGTCCTCGGCCTCAACTCTGTGATTTCAGGACAGACCCACTTGGAGAAGCTGGCACTGAGCTGGTCCCCAGGAGCCCACAGCTGTCAGAAGCCCTCCCATGAGGAATGGCCTGAAGGGCTTTTCCACATTCATGAGAGAACTCAGAGGCATTTTAACATCCTAATAGCTAAAGGTGGTAATTTTGCAGAACAAGAAAAAAATAGCAAATACGGGCAGTGGGATCTGAGCACCTTGTGCAGTGTTAGGAAATCCTCTAGAAAACAGTGATGTTTCCCCCATTCCAGTTTCCCTTGGGCCAGGAGGGAATAGCCATAGGTCTCCAACAGCTGGGAGTGATAGGACAGGTACTACCAGCAACCAGGGCAATCTCTCCCTCAGACCAGGCCCTGAACACTTTCCCCTATGTAGGAAATGAAAAACTTATATCTGAGGCTCCAGTTTATAACGTTTCCTTTAAAATCAGCTATTTACCAGCTATGGTGTAGACAGCAGTCACTGCTAGCAAGACCACAGTGGACAAGTAGAGGTTCCAGCCCAAAGAGATTTGGATGAACAATGCTCCGGAAAAAATGTCTGTCTGGAATAAAAAAACCCAAGGGCAGTCTGGCATTAGTGGTGCTTCGTGCGAGTGAAATCTAATAAAGCAGCTTGCAGCCCTCTGCGGCTGAAAGCGTCGACGAGGGAGGACGCCACGAAGGTGAAGAGGAGGACAGAGCTGTTGGGGCTGTTGGCTGTGAACCCTGTTCTGAATAAAAGGAAAAACTTTCCTTTAGCTCAGAGCTCTCGGGATCTGAGAGCTGGGGGAGCGTGAGGGTAAAAATCAAGGACCTATGCCAAGGGACCAAAGTGTCATCAAAATAGAGATGATCTTCATGTCACAGAATCCTCACTGGGACAGACAAGCACTGGTGGAAATTGTCACTCCTTTTGCTGACTGTGAAGACATTCATGGGCAGGAGAGCCCATGTATCCACAGGCATAGGATAGAAAGCAGAGATCACATTCTTCCCAGGACTACATCCTGGTGGGTTAGTGGCCAGGAGACACTCCTGCTTGAAAGACCCCTACAGAATCACTGGTGTCTTACACCACGATTTATTTATCTGAAAAGGTCAACAGCTTGCTTTTCTGTTCATGCAGTTCATCCTACCAGAATGACTCCAAAAAAACAGGTTATACCTGCTGAGGACCTCACTAGAAATACAGAGACTCCCATTGGCTGTGTTTTGTTTGGACCTTTTGGCAGAGAGAGTGGCACCAGAAACTGGGTGAAACGGGGAATTACACAGATAACATCATTCAAAACTGAAGAAGGTGATATGGGAGATATTTGTGTTGGGAAATCAGTTTGAAGGACACCGAAAATCTGGAGTGGAGTGAGATGCAGGTAAAGAGAAATTTTCCAAGGGAGACAGGAGAGACAGGGCAAGAATTCCATTTGCTGTGCCTGAAATTAGCACCTTAAAAGGACCCAGTGCAACCCCTGCCCTCTGCAAACCTGAGACAGGACTAGCACAGCCAGTACACCACAGGAATCACGGTGCCTTCTGGGGTTTCACTTCCCAGCAGGAAACACAAACACCTCTGTAGCCAGGCAGGATCAGTCCTCTGACAACACTGCTTATTGAGATACTCTGTTTTCTTTGCAAGCCAAGAAGGCTCTGCAATGCCCTAGTTGTTAACCTATGTTTGGGCAGAAAGCACAGGGAGAAAAATCCTTCTTGTAACCAACTGCCTGCTGTCCAGCCAGCCGCTAAATGAGCTCTGCACAAACAATAGCACCCCTTAATAGAAAGCACCTGTCATGCCCATAAACTCCACCAGCCACATCCATCAGCCACGCGTGAATTGGCTGCACGGAGGAGAAACCACTGAGATGAAACAGCACCGAGGGGGGCCAGGGTCCTGCTCTGAAAAGCACTGGCAGATTCTGCTCTGCTGAAGGTCATTCTGAAAGACAGCTCTGCTTTTGCCACACGGCTGTGTGGCTGTGCACACTGTGGGCTGTGGCAGGAGAGGTCTTCCATTTACCCCCCAATGGGTAAGGAGGCTTCAAATGCCTCTTGGCAAGACTTCACCCAGGGCAGTGCTCCAGTCTCAGAGAGCAAAGCTCCTGGTGGCAGTGGTGACAGCAATGGGTGACATGACCAAGAGCTGCCCATTAGAGGAGCAAATCTATCCCACCCTTCCAGCCTGGAACTCCTCTTCATGTCCCTCCCAGGACCTGAGACATGATAAGCCTGGGAGAAGGACTGTGAAACCAGCTGCAAATCTCCAGTCAGTGCTTCCCAAGGCAATTTGGCAACTAAATACCGCAGTAGGGTCTAGTGAAAACCAACTTGTACTGGCCTTGGGACAATGAGCTGGAGACAAAGGACTGACATTTTCAGTCCCTGTAATGGACTCTGAAATACCGTCCTCTCCCTCCAAGGGCATAGGTAGTTCTTAGTATCTGAGCATAAATTCTGCTTCTGTATGAATGGCATTTAAATGGGGAAATGCCCCGTAGCTTACACTGCTTTTTGGTTACCAGCAGGGTACAATGCTACAAGCAATCCAGAAAAGATGCTGAGTTTTGCCTTAAGCCGGAACACTGTACCCTTTTCGTACAACATAAGTGATAGAAAGAGAAAGAAATAGCTATAACATACCTAAATGCTGAAAACTCAGCTACAAGAACAGCAGCAGGTTTATGATAATTTAATAGAGTTTCACCTCTACAAGATGCAGCCAGCCAGATTCTCAAATGGGGTAATGCTGCCCTTCCTCTGTCTCTATTGCCTCAGGTTTGATCTGATAGAAGAGGAAAAGCAGGCAGACAGCTCGTGGTACTTACACTGTTTAGTAATTAGCTGCACCTCCCTGTAAAGTTCTCACTGTGTGTTGCTGTTTAATGAGGGCTCTCTCTCCTAGGATAGGTCTCCGTGATCAATACAGAGGCAGGTGTTTACCTGAGCAGAGCAGCACAAACACACTGCTGTTGTTTCTGGGAGCTAAGCTGGTCCTTTCAAGGACATCTGAGTTCTCCATGAGCAGCCCTGAGTTGTACCAGGATGACCTACCTCCGCCCTAGACACAAGGGTTCATGTTCAATTGGATACATACGGATATCTTGGTGAATATGTAGAGAATCAGGGACAGTATGGACATGTAGATTTGTATCCTCTGCCCTCCAAATCTCTTCTGCAGGTACTCAGGCATGGTGACTACTCCTGCTGCGATGTAAACAGGCACAAAGATCCAGCCAAGAGCCAGAAGTGCCCAGGTGGCCTGTTAAAGAGACAGAACATAAAGGCACATGATTCAACATATGGGAACAGCTTTTCCCTCTGTTCTGTCAGTGGACATCCTAAGAAAGCACAAAGGTACAGTGCCATGCAATGTATTGGAGAAGCAGTCCAACTTTTTCTTCCTCCACTGGAGGAATTATTACAATTCAGTTAGAAGCTTTTGAAGTTCTTCTCTTAAGCCCTGTGTCTCTCTGTCATGGGTGGCACATCCTGTTCCATCTCCTGATCTTTCGGTCAAGGTGGTGTGTCTGTTTGCTGTGGCTCTCTGAAAGATGGTGCTGTATTTGGTGGCCTTTGAGGCCACTGATGCTGTGTCAGTGAAGAGTTAAGTGATTCAGAGCAGGATGGGAGCATCTGTTTATTGCTTGATTAGCAAGTGATGAGGCTGAGGCAGCAGACTGTCCCTGCGGAGCATAAAAATAAGCAACAGCAAGACTCTGCTGGGATGTTCTCCTTGCAGGCTGACACAGATGTGCTTCTGTCACTGGTAGATAAAGGGGCAGTTCAGTTGCTCTGCCACAGGTGAAGAGTCTTTTGGAAGGTGTAAGGGCATCTCCCACTATGTATTTTTTCTCTGATTCCCAGCAAAAGCCCAAACAGGGGAACTTGAAGGTAAAAAAAAGTAATTGGATTATCAAACCTCACCCTCTGGCTGTCTTGGGCCATTACCTTTCATCCAAGTACCTTACATTAGTCCAGATTTTATTTCAATCAGTTACTTAAGTTTTCAGAAAAGAAACTGATCCCTGTGAGCAGAGATTGTGACTGATTGAGGAGAACAGCCATGGCTCCTGCAGTGACAGAGACTGGCTGAGGTGAAAGATGCTCATATGATCCCTCTGGCTGAGTGATGTCCCATGATAAAGGCAGAGAATAATGGCATATCTAAGGTGCCTTTCCACTCTGAAAGAAATTAATCTAAAGTCATGAAGTTAGATTTGCCCTGACATACAATCTTGTCTTCATGGGCTTCTAAAGTGACTTGAATAGATTTCCTAAATTACAATATTGGTATGTCCTATGTGTACCAGACTGAACATAGTCTCTGGTTTCTTCACAAAGGACTTAAAGGTGATCTTAATGGTCCAGAAAAAAAAACAAACAGTCCAGTGAATAGATATCCCAGGAAAGAGCTTTCGGTGGGCCCTGCCTGTGCTGTGGCAAGTACCCAGCACCATTAGCACTCTCTGCTGATGTAGACAAGAGATTCAGAGTTAAGTGAGTGATGTTTATTGTGAGGCTGGCACTAATCTCACTCCTCATCACTGCAGCTGAGAAATTTCATTAGCATTGCACACAAAGGGCCTGGTTTTCATGCTCTGTGTGGTGTCAGTGGCAATTTTCCAGGCCACTTCCACGGGGCAGAATCAGACCTGCCTTCACACCCAGATGTTCTCCCCAGAGACGCCACATGTTGGCAGCTGACAGGTGAAGGCAGTGTTGCTGATTCTCATGGATTTACACTGAATTTAGGAGAACATGCTGCCTTTTTTTTTTTTTTTTAACTCCCTGTACCCAGAATCCTGTGATTATCCAAGTACCTTTCCAGCATTCGTTATCTTTTATTTTAATCTTCATAAGTGCAGACTAAAGCTTAAAATTATGGCCACGTGCTTCTGAGAAGGTTAAAGAGCTAATAATTCTAGTGGATTCCACTTAAACTAAAATAAAGATCTCACATTTTCAAGGCCCTCAGAATATCTGGAGGCTTCTCTCATGAGGCTTGAGCACTTGTTGCTGCTGATACCGTTAAGCACCTGATTTTGGAGACAAACACACAGACAGTGACATCTTAGTTGACAGCAAAACTGACTTACATTCCACTCAAAGGCCCCAACAGCAAGGCCCCCAGCTGCTCCAGTGCCCGCCAGGCCGATGAATAAGCCACTGCCCACATTGCTTGACATCAGGGATGCCCCAATCTGAAACACATGGCACAGGAACAAAGCCCACAGAGTCACCCTGAGGAACTTCAATATCAGCCCAAGCATTTTCCCCTTTTCCCAGGACTTCATCTCCTTGTAGTTAGGTAGCTGGATGCTGATGGACAGTTGAGTTTTCCTTCACCTTCTGAAAAAAACCCCTACATTTTTGTATCTTAAAGTACGTGTGCCTGCTCCCTTCCACTGCCCCCACCCCAACACAAAGCTTAACCTCAGAATCAGGGCTCACTTTGTCAGTGGTTCTCCTGAGACACAGGCCCGTTGTGGGGAGAACAGCAGGGTGAGGGAGGTCTGGTGTCAGCCAGAGATACCTCAGTGTCCATGAAACGTGACGGATTTCTCCATTCCCTTGTTAGTCAGCCAGCAACATGCCTGCTCCGACCTTGCTGACCCTTGCTCTACCTCCCTGTGTCTTGCTGACAGCCCCTTTTTAAGTCTTGCACTGAACATGGGTGGTGGTGGTTCTCACATCCACGGTGACAGGAGCGCTCCCTCAAAGCTCCTCCTAAGGGAGGAGATCCCTGAACCGTGGCATGGATGGTGTTAGAAACATGCAGGTCTTCTGTGTTCAGTGTGTGTGTTCGAAGCGATCCAGCTCTGCAGGAGGCTGGAAAATGCTAATGGCTCAGGTTAACTTCAACTGCAGCTGTGGGCATGGCAGGCTGTCCCTGCCATGGCTCATTGACACCCTAATTGGGAGAATGCCAGCTCTAAGGCTCCTTAAACAGGGCAAAGGCTATCTGACTGAATTACTATTTTTGTTGGCACAAAGCCTCACCTCCTTTCTTTATGCCAGCATCAAGTCTCTCTCAGGGTCAAATGAGTTATTAAAAGGACAAGTCAAGCCCTTTTGTCCTAAAGTTTGCTTTTAGGCACATCACCTAGGAGGTGCTTTTCTCTCCTTAGTATTGCTACATGTGAAATAAGGAATGATAGAAGTTGATCTGATTCTCACCTTTGAGCAAGGTAAAACATTAATATGACATCAACACCCACATTGACTCCTGCTGGCAGCTCTGCCTCCTTGTCTGGGAAAGCTCTTGATTAGAGAGCTGGCTGCTGCAACATGAATTAGCAACTGGTGTTCTCAAGAAATGTAACCAGTTTTCCTGATATGTAGATCAGACACAGAAATAGAGAAGATACATGGCAGAGGAGCAGCAATTTAATATCAGGGTTCAGTTGAGGTTGCTTAATTCACAGCTGAAATCTGTCACTCCCATTAAAAAAAAATAATAAAATACATGTAAGCCAGCCTTGAACTCAAGGTGGAGGCCACAAGGAGCTGAGCCTGCAGGAGTGCTGCAGAGGTGGAATCAGCTCTGACAAACAAAACTGGAAAGGGAACAGCATTAGAGGTTGCTTTGAACCTAAAATTGTTCCAAAGAGCCAAGAGCTGACCTGTACCCAACAGACTCTGTGGCCACCTGTGGCTGGAGCCAAAAGCAGTGAGAATGTTTTTGGGTTTGTTTTGGGGCTTTTTTAATAGAAGGGGGAAAAAAAAAGAAGAAAAAAAAAGAACAAAATTGAGGAAAAAATGTTTCATTTTAGTATCTTTTAATTTTCCCCCTCCTAATTAGAGAAAACCATCAAGCTAAGTATTTTCAATTAAATGTCACTTGGCTGAGACAGTAGAATAAAGAACATTTAAGAAATGACAGATTTTAGAGAGGTGTATGTGTCTCTGATGGAGCAGACTGAAAATCTAGCCTAGTGAATTTATGGGCAATGCACAGCCAAAGTTAAAAAAAAGAAAATAAACCAGTGTTTTGGTTGAGAAGTGCATTCCGTAACCCACGACTCACTGGAGAGAGATATATGGGTTATACAGAGTCTGGCATTGGCTGAGAAGAATCTTTATTCCTGTAGTGGTTTTATTCCTTTCAAACTTTAAATTATCTTTGTATGTACCTTTCACTCCCAAGAAGAGGTGCCTTCAATCCATTATTTTTTTCTTCATAGTGAAGATTTATACTTCAGTGGTTTGAAGTTTATATCCCTTACATTGTTAGTCAATAAACTCAACTTTGCTCTAAAGAGCAAGGGCTCAGAAAGTCCTGGGCTTTGGGATTATTTTTTCTTCAGTCTCTAAATGCTTTTTTACTGGATAGCACATTCCTAGATTACCTAATGCTCTCTTGACTTGGGTATAACTATCTGTGGTGGGTTAGGGCCGAAGAGTTTCAAACCCAGCTAGGCTGTCAGCACTCCCTCACTTCCATCAACAGGAACAATTTCATTGCTGTCTTTAGCAGAGAAATTGAGAGTTGGAAAAATGTGAAGATGCTGAGCTACCCTTTTAGCCTGGTAGCCCATTAGCAAAGCTGAATAGGCTGATCCCTGATGGATCCTTCATTTGTCCTCTTCAACTCGAGAATATAGTCAAAACATGTAGGGACTGGGTCTCCTCACCAGACCTGCCCTCCTTGCATCTGGAATTGCTTTCAAACCCTGAGAAACAGAGGGGTGTGTTTCACTCACAGGCCACCAAGTCATGGACCGTCCAGCGAGGAAATAGCCTCCAATGGTCCCCCGGCTTGCTCGTATCGATGACTGGAAGCACAGGAAAAAGAAAAGTGTTTTCCCCCATTCACCCACCCTCGAGTCAGACCAAGCCAGGAGAATCCTTAATGCTTGGTGTCAGCATCAGCTCCAAAAGTTTCTTTGTGGATCTGTTAAATACACAAGGGTTTGCCCACTGCTTCTACTACTCCCTGTCTAGGTTTCTGATAGTCCAACTTCTTTGGAAAGAAGCTGCTTGTCACCTGTTTAATAACTTCTCCTTGAATGTACCAGTTGGGAAAGAAAAAGCAGTTCAGCCAGCTAGAACACTACATGTCTCCGTGACAGAGGCCTTCACCAAACAACATGAACAAGTACTTAGCAACAATCTTTCCAAAGATTTTGAAGTCCCATTTCAGTCTTCTCCATTCCAACCCTGGCTTTTCTTTTGCCTCCTGTCTGCTCACGCCCTGATATGAGATTGCTCTGCAGCACAGGAGGTAAACATCATCCCCAGAATGACCTCCAGGGGATGATCCCTTGGTTGTCCCCATGTGAGCTGGGAGCGAGGGCTCACAGGAGGGTCACTGCCACCCCTAAACTTGCTCAATAGGCTCTGGGATAACAGTATGAGCAGAGGATGCCATTTGCAGGCAAACATCTTTGTACCCAGGAGGGGTCCAGGGAGGATCTAAGTGTCTCTGCCTCGGGTAGACCCAAACCCAGTCCCCTCGGGGACTCACCCATATCCCGACGGTGAGGACGAAGGCGAAGTACAGAACCAGGACGGTGATGTCTGCCACTCCAAAGGCTGCTGCCGTGTCCCCTGGCAGCGCAGGCAGCTCCGTGGTGGCTGGGATGAGTTGGCTCATGGCTCTGAGCAAACTGCTGATCTTCTCGCTCAGACTGGACTTTGCTGCACACTGGCCTTCATTGTTTCCCCTGTAATAATTAACAAGCTGAAGAAGGTGGGAGTGGGAGCCAGGCAGGGCTGTGGCTAACGTTTTCCAGTAGAGGCTTAGTCTCCATGGTTCATCAGTGAGGACCTCAACATAGCTCTGTGGCGTGAGGATTCCTCATTGGTGACATCCACTCAGCAAACAGGCAAAGGTCACATTGCCTTGTTCCCCACCCCAGTTTCACATCACTCTCCCTGCAGCATCCTACAGGAGAAAGTTCCTCCTAAGAGGAGCTGCCTAGAGGGGAGTTGGTCTTTCTTCCTAGTGGGGGTGGTGAGAATGTGGTTCTCTGCAGGCTGGGTCAGCACCAGCACCCACATCCCAGGGACAGGACCAGCTACACCAGTGCTCCCTTTCCTCACTCTGTGTGCTGCCTCCTTCCCCATCCTGTGCTGCAGCTCAGGGATTTGTCTGTGCTGCAGAGACCTGCAGCCACAGTGGGCAGACAGCAGACAGAGAGCAACAGGGTAAGTGGAGGGAGGAGACAGCTGAGTTTCCTTGGCAGGCTCTCCAGCGTGCACGTGGCCAGCAGAGAAGGAGTTAAATGGATTGTATGACAAGCAGAGCCCAAGTCAGGTCACCTGCATGAGTCGGGGAAGCTGCAGTGGCAGCAGGAGCAGCAGCTGTCCTGGGGCATGGGCAGGTAGGAGGGGGCTGACCCCTGTCACAGAACAAACTGTGAACCATGGGTCCTTCTCACTGTCCCACCAGCTCCCAGTGCAGCAGAGACATTTCTCTGCCTGGTATGAGACAAGATGGGGGGACACCCCTGAACCAGGGCACAGGATGTGAGTCACACAGCCCCTCTGCTCCTTTGCTGGGACAGCTTGGGGAGGATCACCCACCGTTCCTATCCCATTTGGCAGAGTCATTCCAGAGCTGGCTGTGGGGCACAAGCCTTCTCCAGGCAGACCCCAGACCTCAAAGCAGAACCATCTCCTACCTCCCCCACCGTCCACCACCCATGGTCCCTCACCACATGACATACCACAGAGGACATTTTAAACTTCAGTGAGCTTTGCTTGTTCTTGGTTTCAAGGGAGGCAACAGAACCTTTCTCTCATTTTGCTTTATCCCCCTCTCTCCTAGAGTTTTCTTGCAAATGCTGGCTACCTACTTGCTCGTTAATTGCACTGCTAACATGAAGCCCACATCCACCCCTGCTCCCCAGTCTCAGGCTCCCTGGGAGCAGTGCCTCCCCATAGTCTCATTATCCACAAGAGGCTTTTCAAGACTGAAATGTTTCAACAAGCTGAAGTACAGTTACCAGAAATTAAATATCTGGAAGCCTAAATCCCCAGGTGTAAACAGGCAGCTCTCTCTGCACAGAGCTGATTTACACTCACCCACACACTTCTGCCTCTTAATACCACAGCACCTGAAAAAGACAGTTGCCTAATCCTGAAATGCATTAAATACCTGCTCAAGAAGCAAACACAGCCAGTATCTCCAGTCTTCCCAAACCAGGAATCCTCCTCCACATAGCAAGCCCAACTCACAGCACCTGCATGACCCAGCCCTTCAACCCACCTTCCCAAGGTGCTGTACCAGCACCAATTAACCCTTGCAAACACTTGCAAGCTTGCACCTTGAGCAGTAAATGCATCCAATAAGCCATTCCCGACAGCTGTGAGCTATCACGAGTCCATTTCACCCACCAGTATGGCACTGGCTTGTGGTGGCAGGATGTTGCTGCACTGACTGGGTCATCCCAAACCCTAGTGGCCAACTCCACTGCTGGTGCAACTGGGTGGGATTGCAGGGGCTGCACTTTGAGCACAGGTGATACCTTCAGTGCACCTGTGGCCGTCCCTTCCTTTGCAGCTCCTCGGTCCTGTCCGGGCAGGAGCTGCTCCGCTCCCCGCTCCTGGGACAAGCTGCAGAGGTGTGCTCCTTTCGGGGTTTTCTGTGGGGCTGTGACTGAGTCCCTGCCCACATCCAAAGGGATCATGCATTCCAGTGTTGTGTGACACTCACCCTGGCTCCTGGCCCTGCCGCAGGAGCCCCAGGCAAGAAGCACAGAACACAGGGTGGGGTGCACGGCTCCGCGGGGTCCCGGCAGCAGGACAGTGCTTATCTCCTGCTCCATGCTCTGCTAAGTCAACACTGGTGGCCATCCACCCCCAGGAGATGTGGTGCTCCTTGCCCTGGGAACAGAAGTGGGAATTCGCATACCCAGGAAACAATAAAAATTCGGCACAGCTGACAAACAAGCAGCCCTTGGAGTCAGAGATACGACAGCAGCGTAAGCCCGGCAGGTGCAAGCAGGCACATCTCTGTTGATTCAGAGGGTGGCACACACTGCCTCTCCCACTTATCTCCAGGGGCCTGGTGAGGCACCTGGAATGTGGTTACCTGCCATGGTAAACCCACCTTCCTCAGAAGGCAGAGGGCTCAGAGCCCCTTGGTCTTGTAGGCAAGGCTGCATTTTGGTTGCCCAAAGCAAAAGGACAATTTGGTTTATGTTGCCTGCGTTGGTGGGAGTGGTGCTGGTGGCAGAGGAAGTACCAGGCATGATGGAGAGGGGTGAGCCAGTGAGCACAGGGCACAAAGATGTTGTGGGGTGTCACCCATGGCAGGAACAGGCACTGTAGAGGTGTTGGCTGTACTCAAGGGGGTAACTGGCAAAGAGGGCTGAGCTTAGGAACACAGATCTCCCTCTTCTCCCCTTCTTCCTCCTGAGACATCACTCTTGTAACTTCCAAAGAACCTTTCCTCCTCCCTTCAGGACTCACTTCCTAGTGCATACCTGGCTTCATGCAGTCTTTCTGTTGTCTTTGTGACGGCTGAGAGCAGGTAGAGCAATCAGGGGGCAGAAGGCAGCCCATGAAGCTCAGATGGTGGGGCTGGGACTACCTTGTCTTCTTGGCACTGAGCCCCGCATCCACAGCTTCTCCCAGCCCTGCCATGATGCCTGGCAGAGGTGTGGGGCAGGCTGCAGAGGAGCAGCAGCCCTGTAAACCCCACAGCTTAAGCAGTACCTGGGAGCTGCAGTCAGCCTGCAGCACTGTTAATACGCTCTCCTCTCCTTGCAGCAGAAGTGACAGGACGTTTAGTGTCCTCTTGTGGAGTGTGAGCCCTCGCTGCTGTCACAGCGGCTGAGAATGAGCCCTTCAGGGACTGGAAATTGTAAGTGGCGTTTCAAAGTGTGCAGCTCGAACAAAAAATAAAAAGGTGCTGAAGAGCAAGTGTTTTTAGGGCAAAGGATGCTCGGTGAAGTGACAGGTAATTATTTTCGCAAATGCTAACGAATAAATGGACTTCCTCTTCATTATCAGGCTACTTCACAGTCGTCAGCAAATAGCTCCAATGACAATTAGTGAATTTCTAAATGGATTGAGAAACTGGCTTACACACAGATACCGATGCAATGAGGTGAGGCGATAGCCCAGCCTCGCTTCTCACCTTGCCTCCTACGGGGGGTTTTCCTGCGTGCTGGATGGGTGAGGCATTCAGCTAACTGTTATTTTCTTCTCAGCCCTTTCTCAGAGGGAATGACTCTTGAATGAAATCCAGCAGTTTAATTTTGGTTTGATATGAATGGGCTTTGAATGTATTTAACGTTTAAAGGCAGCTATTCAGCTCGGAGCCGGTGCCAGAGGAGCAGCAGGAAGCAGAGCAGACCCCCGGGAAGTGCAGTGGTGCTACCATAGCTCTTTTCTTCCCTCTGCAGGCCACGCTCTGATTTTCACTCCTGGATCGTCCCATAAACCTGGAGCAAGACCATGACTTCAAGACTCCCTGTATTATTTTTGTTTGTTTTGTTTAACCTGGGTGAGTCAGGGATACCTGTGCTGAGGCAGTGATAAAATGCCATGCAGAGGAGTGAGGGAATGTGCTGGTTTCAGCGGGAATCTCAGTACCTGGTCAGGATGCTTTGTGCTCCATCACACCAGGGGAAAGCTCCCACCTCCATGGGCTGGAAACTGCTGCTGTCCATTCCTGGGGACAGGGAGAGGTCCCCATGCAGGGTGCATGTGCTCAGTTTCAGCCATGCAATGCTGGTGCAGAGTCAGGTGGGCTCACATGGGAGGTGCTTCATTTGGGTTTTCCCCTCATCAGGGAGCTGCAAGCAGGGACCTCTCCCAGCAAGTGGCGCCGACCATCACTTGCCCCCTCCCAAAGATCTCCTGTAGCTCCTGCCTGAGCACTGTGAACCCGTAACCCTGTCATCTGCATGTAAACTAAGGACAGCCTTGACACACAGGACAGTTCCAAGTTACCACACAGCTTTTGCTTCACCTAATTAGGACAGTTAAGTTAGTTTAGTGAGAGGAGAGGGGTTACCAACCAGTCACTCTTGGCTGAAGTGAACATTCCTGAGAGAGAAGCCTCATCCCAGCTGCCTTTATCCAGACAACTCATTTCCTGCCCCGAACAAGGGCTTGTGCCTCCCTGTTCAGCTAAGCAACCTCCTCTGGTTGCCCCCTCCATCCCCACACATCTCACTGGGAAACTTCTCTGACTGCTGGGAAATTAAGGTGAGAAGTCACAGAAGGAGTTTCAGGTCATACTTCCAGCCATGGCTGCCTAGAAAAATCATTCTAGGACCAAGTAGACTTAGGCTGGATAAAATATGTCACATCTACTGAGTGACTTTTTTGACTAACAGCCAGACTTTGAAAAATATTAGCAAGGGTAAAACATTAAGTGACAGAACAAGGACACTTTAGATGAAGAATGTTGTTCTCCCTTTAATTTACTCCCCTGTACAGCCTTGCAAAGATCTCAGCAGAGTAAGTGTCCTTATTGATGGATACGCTATCCTTGTTAAGATGGGACAATATACTTATTTACAGCTTTCATCATTGTCATGAAGGCACAAAGCAAACAGATATAACTAATGAAGATTTAGCTATTACATAATGTCTTTGCCAGCTCCATGCAGAAGTCTGAGTAAAAACCCTGGAAAGAAATCTTTATATAAGAGCATTGTTAATGAATTTAAGACACGAAGAGATGTAGTCGTAGTTTGTATTAGGACTATGGGTATTGCTTTTCTAGAAAGACGTCTCAGGTTTGGAGTAAAAATGAAGTGAGTCTGAGAAACAGCAAGGAAGTGAAAGCCACATAAGCCCTACGATCTGAGCTGTAAATTAGCACATTCCTGGTGATGCTCCACAATAAAGGTGTTGTGAGCTGTGACCATTAGCTGCCACCAGCGAGATGGAGATTCAGTAATAACAAATCAACAAAGCAGAAGAGATGGAGGAGTTGCAGTAATAACGTGTCCACTTTGTTTGATCCTCTCTGGGTCCCTCTGAAGATGACAGCCAGCCGTGGGGGAGGCAACTTGTGCTACCTGGGACAGTGATGCTCCAAAGCAAAGCAGGCATGGTAATGCTCACAGACCCTGCAAAACACATGTTTTGTAGGTAGCACAGGAACAACCAGATTCTCTTGATACAATCCATTGTCTGAGAATCACATGGAACTTAGAGCAAGACTGGTAAAACTGGAGGTGGTGCATGATCACCTGGAAAGCTCCTGCAGGGCAGGGAATAGAATGTCTGTCTCTGTTTCCCAGTATGACCTTGCACAGTCCTTTCACAAATGAAGCAGTGGGGGAGAAAACAGTCCTTGCTGAATGATTCTGACCCGTGCTTTGTGAAAAACTGAAAAAGCACTCCCTAAACACAACTAAAAAACGATCCAAGGCATTTACATTTTCACTATGTGGTCCATTTCAAGAGAAAACGCCCCATGACTAAACCACAGATGTCAACAGCCTGGATGTTTTGGAACTGTGAATTCAGACAGGTATCAGCAGCTTGATCCATCTCCGCTTGGTGACTGTTTAAAAAAATCCTTCTCCTTCATGTCAGGAGAAAAACAGCAAGTAAGAATTAGATCCATCAATTTTAGAGTTAGGAGGCATAACAAGGGCATTCTCCCTCATGACAGATCAGTCAGTGTTTGGGGGTTTGGAGGTTCCCCTCACCAGGAGGTGAGGTTTGGTACAAACCTGCTTGTCTAGAAATAATAAAGTCCAATAGAAGGAATGAAGGAAAGGATTCTTCCCAGCTGGAACTTTGTCTCAGAGCTCTGCAGAGCTTTTAATAAAGTTACAAGGTTTCCCCCATGATATTCTGTTCTCCTTCTTCCCCTCCTCACGTCCAGCTCCCTCACTCAGTGTCTCTTTCCCACATCTGCATCAGGGTGCCAAGGAAAGTGTCTCTGCCAGCACAGTTCAGCTGCTGACCCTCCCTTGAATGCAGCCTTGAGTGTCTGGGGCAGCAGCTACTCTTGCTCTAGTGAGTGGCCTTTCCACATCCAGGCTCAATGAAAGACAACTGTATTTCACTGTCATTTCCCTGTAGTCACTGTGTTACAGACAGTGGAAAGGAAGTCCATGCCTTCGAGTCAAACCCTATAGCTGTAAGATCAGCTGTCGATCCACTTCTAATTGAAACACATTTCAAAGCAAATAGGACAGACAAGATACTTTTTTTTGTAGAAAAGAGAATTTTTGAATTGATGCTGAATTTTCTTTGACTAGTCGATAAAATGGGTGTCAAAAAGCTCTGAAGGTCAAGGACATATATGAAGTGAGTACAGTCTTCAGAGTTACTATCCCTAAGGAAAAGAACCAGAAAGGAAGGCTGAGACAAAATGGTTGCTGAAAGAAAGAAACAGGGGGAAGGGGGGTGGGGGGAAGCAGGAAAAAATAATAAAATCAAACTTAATGGCTTGCTACAGTTTGTGGGGACTGAGGAAACAAAGTCTGAAACTGAAGGAGTTGTCAGGCAGTGAGATAGGGTTACACATCCTCCACACACAGCCCACAGTGTTGGCTTGATTAAGCAAAAGGACTTGGGATCACTACACAGAGGCGCCTTGCTCCCTGTCAACTTGCACAAGTAATCAGCATCCCAAAATGACAGCTCCCTCCAGGGCTGAGATTTCTTAAAACAAAACTAAAATGAAAAGCCTCTTCGGTCCAGTTTCAAACCTAGCTGCACTACCAAAAAAAAAAAAAAGAAATTATAAAGAGATAGAAAGACTATGACATTCTCCAGCAACATCCCCAATGCTAATCTTCACCGTGATAATAATAACAATAATAACAGTGACTTATATCATTCCTATACCGCAGTTGAGCAGCTCATATTCTGAGGAATACATCAGGCTTGATAAACTACTACCATCAACTCACAGTGTGATGAGACTTAGCGTGGGAGGATGCTGATGTTTCGTGATGCCCTGGAAAAGCTGAGGACAAAATGAGATAAAGACTCCCCCATGCAGAGCTGGATTTCCAGGGAGGGCTTTGAGCATACGGAAGGGGAATCATCCAGTTTGGGCCACTGGCAAGGACACAAGAAATAATGCCCTTGTTCTTTGCCAAAGCATCAGCAAAGCTTTATTACTGCCAGTTCCAAGCCTTAAAAATTCTTGAGTTGGGGGCCAAAATTGAATGATATTGGCTTAGATATCATGAGGACTTCTTTTTCAGCAGAGAAGTCTTTTTGCTCTTTCTGGTTTCTGTTCCCAGTGGGTGCATTTTTATACTCTTCTCCACCATAATGAATTCTAACAGCAAGTCTCATATTTGCATGAAATTTGGGAAGTTTACTGCAGTCCCATGACTCCAGAAACTGGGACTTTAGGGAAAACAATAAACCTCACCAGTTTCACAGGAGAATTGCCAATGCTGGTGCTCAGCTGAGGCCCCTCTCCACTCTTACACTCCCACACTCTCCTGGCACAGCCTCTGCTCTGAAATGTGCAGCTTTCTAAGCTGCAGCTCCAAGGACGGGTTTCCAAGAGGGCCCCCAGAAAAAAGCTCTTTAGAGAGCAATTAAACTGATGAAAACAGCTTTTTTTTTTAGATGTACATCCTGGTGTAGGAGGCTGTGGTGTCAGAGGAAGGTGTGAGGTCTCACACATCCATTCTGAGGGTCAGAGCACACTGCTGCTGTGGATTCCCCACTGACTATGGGGGTTAACATCATACTTCAATTTTTCCTTTGTGGTGGGACTGATAGATTCTTTCTCTTCTGATCCATCATTTATCTTTATAAATCTTGTAAAGACTTCATATTCAAAGCTATTAGTTCTCTACCAAACTTAGTCAGTGTTAACCAATGCACCCACTGGGACATGATGTTCAGAAGCACCAAGAGATCCTCATCACCTCCTCCCTGTGATCACCCCAGGAAATCCCCCTTCCAAGTCCAGGGAAACAGATTCCTCAGATCACTCCTGGCAGTATCTGTGGCTTTTCTCCTCCCACCTACAAGAGTCCTGCATGCAGGGAAGGCAGGAATGGTGTCACAGGGCCACGTACACACCTATTAGCCTTGTGCTATAACCCAAAGCAGAAGGGGTGACGTGTTGGGGTGTCTGCAGAGGGGACAGATCACTGCTGGCAGGTCACACAACAGGTCTGCCCACTGTGTTACGTGACAGACCTGACAAGGTCCAAGGGAAGAGGAGCAGTGGCAGTGCAGGCTGTGGGCAGGGGAAGAGAGGGTGTTTCCAGCCCAGACAGGGGTGCAAACAACACTATGAACCTACAGCTCACACTGTGAGGGACACTCAGTATTCATGGAAGCTGTTTGACTTGTATCTTTTTTTTGGCAAATATGCAGCAGAACAGCTCTGAAGTTGCTCAATTCAACTAAAAACGAACAAACAAACAAAAAACTCCCAAACCTCACTAGTCAAAGACACAGGCTCTCAAAAACCTCTTTCACTTTTTGCTAATTTGCCTTTCTGTGCCCAAGGTTTAATAAGGAAGGTTTAATATCTCTCCAGAAAAAAAATTAGTCTCCAATGAATCATCAAGTTTATTGCAGCACTTAAACCCTTCTTGTCCTTCAGTGCTCTGCTAGAACAGGATTGATTCACCCCTGCAGACCTCGAGGCGAGGCCCCTTTAGCTCATACGGCTCTTTGCCCCCTCGTGTGCCCTGCTTTGCCCTAGCTGGTGTGGGAAATTGGTCCTGGTCCCCAAGGATGCCCACCCAGACCTGGCATCATCCTGGGACGGTGCCGGCGCCCGGCTCTGCAGACGCAGTTACCAGCAGATGGCAGCTGGAGATCGCGGAGGGAAATTTGGGTGTTCTCTGCTCTTGAAAGCGCAGCCCGCAAATCCTGGGTGACCTCGGCGGGGGCATGGCCTCACTACCGAGCGGGGACGTGACCTTCCTGCTTTTCACCCCAAGCAGGGTGGGGGATACACCAGGAGCCCCAGCAAGGACAGAGAGAAGAGGCTGGGAAGAACACAGTGGTTATCCTTTCAGATATAGGAAGTAGGAGAGGGGGGAAAACTACAAATTCACAGGTCACATCTCTCCTCCCTCCACCCCAAGCTCAACCTCTCAAACTACAGAATCATTTAGATGTCATTTTCCAACCTGATCCCACCCCTGATTTGCTCATGCAGGTCCCAGCCAGCCCTCAAATGCATTTTAGACAGAGTCACTCAGAGCAATCCCTGTTCTCCCTCCACACCACACTGCTGGGCTGCAGAAATTCCCCAGAAGCAAGCATTAGCCTGTTATTATTGCTTGTTCCTTTCCTTTTCAGGTCCCACTGCTCAGAAAAGTCCCTCCCTCCACCCCAGCCAGTCCTGCCACAGGATTTGCTCACTGCTCCATGCCACAACTCCTGCTCCAGCTCCACAGCCTCTCCTGAGATATCCTCTTGTTCTTCACTCTATTCTTCTTCCTCCTCCCAGCTGAAGGCCTAGGTGGGCTGTCTTAGAGAAAGGAGAGATGCAATCCCAGCTCACAGAAGACAGCTGTGGGAAGAAACCATCCTCACCTGCTCACGCAGAGGAGCTGGCTTGGAGGAGCTGCAGAAGTGAGAGGATCCACCCAGACCCTGATACATTGACTGAATAATTGATTCCTCGTCAAGAGGCCACGATGGGCTCTGCTAATGCACCTGCTTGGGTTACCCTTTCAGGCCAGGCAATAGGAATGCTTTATATTAAAAGTATACCAAATTAACAGATACCCCCATCAGCTGAAAAAGGTTCCCCTTTCTGTCCAAGGGCCCGATCCACATCTGGCCCCGAGTTATAAGGAAGCACTGTGCATCATCTGGGCCCCCAAATGCGTAGGACAAAGCTGTTTCCCACCAGGGTGACTTTTGGGCAGCCTATGCCACAGCCCAGTGTGGGGTCCACTGAACCCCTGAGCAGTTTTTATGCCCAGGAGGGTGTAAAAGAACTTCTTGTCCCAGCTCCTTGCACAGGCTCCTTCCACAGGCAGCACAGAGATTGCTCACACAGAGAAGCTTTTCTTGGCAAGGACAAAAAATGCAAGAAGTATTTTTTATTTCCCATCCCACCCCCAACCCTCAAAGCTTCAGTTCTGCAGAAACCAATGAAGCTAAAAAAGGAACTAGACAACACATCAAGCACTACCTATTTAATCCAGCCCCGGTTCCTCATTTACCAATGTCAGCCTCCTGTCCAAGCTTGCTTTGGCTTTCATCTCTTCTCTTATCTGTGTGCTGCCTCTGGTTTGCCCCTTCTGGTTGCTACTGCTTTGATCTCTTGAACCTCTACAACCAGACCCAAATCCATGATAGCTTATGCTGAAGAGTTTCCACTTTTTTCCTTTTGTTACAGTCTTTAAATTCTTCCTTTCCTTCTCCCCTGAAACCTTTGGCAGATTCCTTCTGTGCAGAAAATGAGCATTTTAGATGTCCATCCTGGGCAAGTGACCCTTTGGCAATTCCTTAGACCCTTGGACATTTGCACCCCTGTGCTGCTGGTTTTTCATTTCTTCCATCCCAGTACAGCAGCAGTTACCACGTGCAGGCTGACCTGGCTTGGTGAGGTCTGCAAGAGCCCCAGGAATAATCAGAGAGGTTTGCCTGTGCCATGTTATCTGCTTCCTACATGGCACAGAGAGTGTCTACTGTTCCATAAATAAATCCATCAGACAAACATGGGAGGCACAGTAGGAACTCAATTCTGTGTGTTAACTCATTTGATTGCAGCTGTATTTATTCAGAGGTGGGTGGTGATTCTTTATTTCATCATGAATACAGTGAGAAGAGGAAGAAACAACAGTAAGATGAACAGGGGTTTTGCAGAAAGTTTTGCTATTCCCAGGTAGAGAAGTAGCCATCATGCAGTTATGGGAGGACTCATCTTTCCCATCCTGGACAGTGCAGGAGCACTACAGTAGAGCCAGAGCATGGAAGTAACTGTATTCCATGTGAATGGCACTCAGCCTGCTTGCTCAAAAAGCAGCCACTCATGTTGTTCTCCAGTAGTTTTAGAATAGCTATGTGCAGAGGAAGTGTCCTCATTTGTAGTTAGAAGTGTGGGAGAAGAAAAACATGAAAATACATGGTTCTGCCTTGAACTTCCTAATTCTTCACCCTAAGGCACAGTGTCAGGGCAGAGACTGTCCAACCTCTCCCTTGTGGCCTCTGGCTGACACAGACCACGCTGAAAAGGAGCAGGGTCACTGTACTGAGCTGTCTGCCCCAGACCTACCTGAGACAGCCACCTCCCCCATCCCCAGAGCCACTGCAGGGTGGGGGCTCTTCTACCCCAGCCCCTGAACTGCTGCCCAACTGCAACTCAGCATCAGGGACAGCAGCTGAGGCAGCAGGATCTGCCTCCCCCTCCAACCTCCCCAGCTCTGGGCCCTGCTCCCTCTCCTCAGGCTGATTCCTTTTGAAAGCAAAGCACATAACGTAAGACCTGTGTTTATTTTCCCCTTAAATTAGGGCAGCTTGATTTTAATTGAGAGATCTACCAGAATAAGGCACATTTGTGCAGCTGTCATCAGAAATGCATACTTGCTCTTTTCTCTTTCATTTTCTTAGTTTTTTCCTTTTCCATTTCCTTTTAATTTTCTTCTTTCTCTTTCTTTTTTTCTCTTTCTTTCTGTTCTTTCTTTCCTTCTTCTTTCTATCTTTTCTTCTTTCCTTCATTTTCTTCTTTCTTTCCTTCTTTCCACCCTCATTCCTTCCCTTCTCACTTCCCTTCCTCTCTTCTCTCCTTCATATATCAGGTTGCTTGATGAAACCCTTTCCAGGCTCAGCTGCCCTACTTCCAAACAACAGGATTCCCAGGGAAATCTCTGGGAGACCCAGCTCAACTGGAGGTGTCTCTTTCCTCTGAGGCCAACTCTGTCCTCCCTATCTGATGTGCAAAAATGTTGCTGTCCTTCCCCATCCCCTCTTCATGGTGATCAGGTGCATTTGTTCTCATATACCTGGCCACACACTGGCAGAACTGGGCAACCTGTGCAAAGTACCTCCAGAGACAGGGCTGCAGGGGACAGTCTGACACAGCCCATGTCTCACAAGGAGTTTTCCACTGCTGTGGCCCAGATCTCCCTATAATAATGTGAAGTTTGGGAATTCAGATGCTGAAGGGAGGCTCTAGGTTTGTATTGGTCCCAGACCCGGAGCTGAACAGCACAGCTGTTTCAGGACTCTGATGGACAGTAGTCAGGATATAGGATATAGGACACTGGGAATGGCTCTGAAAAGAGTCAACTGGCCAATAAAGAGAGGGGTCTTGCTGGTATCCTGTGTGGCACCACCACCCCAGCATCCTCTAATCTCTCTAATCCCTTGCTTTATATCAAAGAAGTCTACTTTACATCGTGGAAAGCAACCAGGGAGATCCAGCCCCGCCTGGATGAGAAAAAGGATCCTTTATCTCATCTTGAACAGCTGGAAAAAGCCAGTAGCCTGAGAAATTGGCTGACCTTCTCGATGCATTCAGCTGCCTAGCCTTATATTTGCCCTTTAAATAATTTGTCAAAAAAACAAACAAGCCCCAAACAACCAATCAGCAGGAATATAGGAGCCCAAACAAAACAAGAGACTTCCTTTTCCATCCTTGCCCTTCTGCAGTTGCTGGTCTGAAGCAATTTAATCTAAACCAGGCTGCAGCAATTGCTGGAGAAAGCGATGTCCGTGATGGGTACTTAGAGACCGGGGCTCGCCTGCCGTACACTGTCCAGGGGTTTATTACCTGCTGAAAAAGCTTAATGTGATTCAGGTGCTACGTGATGTCCAGATGGCGTGGCAGAAGCTGCTTGGAGAGTGCTATTGATAGAAGTGCTGCTGGGTGACTGCAGAAACATTAGTGCCGAATGTGATATTCGGTCCCAGTTCATCTATTAGTGCAGAAACAGAGGAATGGCTGAGCTGGTCAGGACCAGAGGTCCATCCATCCCAATATCCTGTCTGTGGCAGTCAGCCGTAGTAGGTACTTGAGGCACAATATCAGAACAGGGCATGCAGATCATGGCTCGGGGCCAGTGATTTGTGGTGCTGGGATTTCCGGAGCCAGACATAGTGTCTTTGTGTTTAATAGCCCCTGGTGAGTTTTGCTTCCAGGAATTTACCTGGCTAATTCTAAGTCTCTTTGTATGCACGGTTTCCTGTGGCAAGCAGTTTCACAGCTTAACAACACGTATTGTTTAGGGTTGCCCATTTTTTCATGCCCTGAAGCTGGGTGAGTGTTCTCTGTTGGATGCCACTCAAGATCAGCCCCGGATCCAGCTCACACATGAGAAATGGGTGGATGGAGTCTGAAACAGTGTGACTGCTGTGATCAGATGGGCAATTATCAGTAGGCCACAAGCACAGTTGTGTTTCAGGAGCCAAGGCACAGCTCCTCACCTGCCTGGTTGTTAACAGGTCACATGGTGCTGTCTGCATTATGGACAAAGCGAGTTTTTGAGAGGGAACAGGAACAGAAGAAGTGATTTGTATGCACAGACTTGTAAGCAAGATCTTAAAGTGGGAAGTCCTACAGGGAGAAAGGACACAGCATCCATTGTTGCCACACATGAGAGAACTGATTTCTCTCTGGAGATCAGTGAGACTGACCTAGAAGACACAATTGTTCCTTTCATCTGAGGACTGACGGCTTTAAGGCTAAAGCCCACCAAGTGGCTGGGCCTTGGCAAGGTAGAATAGCTGTTTTTAAATTAGGTCACTCAAGAAGTTCAACTTATCAAAGCCACCTGCATCATTTCTACCCTTATCAGGAATAGTAGTTGATGGGGATTGTTCAGCAAGCCATGGCTCAGGCATGGGGGATTTAGAAATTATTCTCAAATCCACATATGGTAAAAGCATCACACTGCTTTATTTCCCCACCAAGAAGAGGGATGCAGCAGAAGTGGGAATGTTTTCTACTTAGAGTCCAATTTCCGGAATTGCTCAGCTCCCATTTAGGCAACAAAGTCATTGGCCAGATGTGGTAAAGAGCCAGTCAAAGGGTTGGTGCTTTGTCACCCCTTTCTTGAATGAGGAATTCAAAGCCTTCTCAGCTGACTGGCAGCCTTATCCAAGGGCTATTTATGGATCTAGAGACTGTTTAAAAGCTTCATGGTTTACCTCAGGCACACACTGGATGGTCAGCACATTTTTGGGGGAAAGCAGAATGCAATTCAAGATTTTCTGTAGCATTTTTGTTCACCTGACACATGCGCTCCAAAGACAGTGAAAGATGAGAAAATAATATGGGCTTGATAAATGACCAAAAGAAAGTTTCCGACCTGTAGTGGTTCCCATTATTCTTCTTATTTTTGGCATCAGCAGAGTTATGGCAATCTCCCCCTTTGCCCCCCTTCCCAAGCTCTACTCCCTGTTCACTTTTTTTTTTCCCCTGTCAAATTCACAGGAGTGGCACCTGGGAGCATTTTGGCCAAGGGGAAATTGACTGAGCAAAGTTGCCTCTTTTCAAATACATTTTCTTAAGGGACTGGAATGAATGAGAATCATAGTCATAACATGGCTAAACACTCTTTGTTTAACTTAATGCAATATAATAACCTAAGTGTTGCAACACAGCTCCTTGCTGTGACATCCTTTTTCCATTTGCTTAATTTTCACCCCAAACACACGCTGTTAATAAGCTGCTGAGAAAATACAGCTCTTGTGACAAAATCCAGAAACTGAGCCCCTGTATGGTGTGTTAGATACACAACTCTTATTTGGACTGGCAAGTGGCACCGAAATTGGTATTGCAAAATAGATCCATGTTTCTTGCTGCCAAATGTGATGGGCAGATGAAAAGGGAGGGTTGGAGAAGTGGATGGCAATGAGCAGAGAACAAATAAAATAAATTCCCTGACAGAACGTTACATGTGAGTTAGAATAGACATGTGATTGCCAGAAGGGAAATGCAGGATGCGGGGTGCTTTGTCAACAGCCAGAGTTAAAATAAATGTCACACTGGCACTGAAAACTGCGAGATTAAACTCCTCCTGGTGATTTATAATTCAAGAGAGAAAAAGGCAGACAGACACCCAGTGACTGGGCTCAAAAGAAAAACTCCTATTGACTTTAGTGGGTTTTGGAGCAGGTCCAGCGCAGTAAAGGTTCAGATCTGATCTCTGGAGTCAGAGTGTGTTTGGCCAGTGATTTTAATCAGCAGAATCAGGCTCTCAGTCACAGTTTGGTTTACATTTTCTGCTTTTGTACTCGCTTTGTAGCAAATCTGGAAGTCATACTTGTTTTTTAGGGGCTAAGTGAAAGTAAATAAAGACTGCCATAAAATTTTGTGACATCTTTAAATTAAAACACAATTTCATTAAGGAATATGAGTAACCCTTTCCCCTTCATTTTACCAAACCAGCCTAACGCTTTAGAAAAGCCTGAAATAAACCCTGGTTTTGTACAAACAACCATAGAATGAAAGTTTTGCAAATTGTCCTGAAGATTACTGAGGAAAGGAGGTTTTCCCTCAGAAAAAATGCAGAAGTCTTACTTAGTGAATGCTGCAAAATGCTACATTTTATATAATTTATAAAAAGTAATTTATACAAAAATGATATGGCACCATGTGGAAAATAGGAAATAAGACACAAAGACACTGCTTCCAAGGTCTTTATCCTTCCCATAACTACAGCATCCTGTGACTTTTTCACCAGGGATTTCCACACCTCAGCTGAAGTGTCCATTTGCCAGGCACTGAATACTGAGGTCCAACCTCAGTATTCAACAGAATGAAGGACAAGAAAAAAAAATTCAACTTTGGCTACTTAAACCTTTTTTTAAGAGTCTCAAGCATGTCTTAAACAACAAGATCAGTTTCTGAGGAAGAATTAGAAAATGAAATGTCTTACTGAGGTGTCCACCTCTGTAGGAGGAGATGGTTCATAAGCCCACAGAAAAGAAAACAGATAAATACTGTTGAGGCTTTCCACACACTGGAAGTGGCTGTGCAGATGTTCTGTTAGCCCTGGGAAGCTTGGCATGGGCAAGCCAAAGAACAGATTGCCTGTTTGCCATGCTTCCTTCAGGAACACAGCTAGTGAGGGAACCCGAGGGAGCCGAGACTGCAGCCTTACCCAAGTGATCTACCAGGGACGGTGAATTCAAACATACTGTATTTGGTTATTGGTGGTTTTACTCATTCATTTACTGGATGAGAAAGCTTTCCTTTCAGTGAAACACTCTGAAAGCTGGAGACACCCAAGCTATTTTTAAATAACATGCTGATTTCAAATCTCAGAAGCCTGTGGCTTACCAAAAGAAGAAGCAGTTTGTATGATAACGAAATTACTTTTCTGTAGCCTGATTGTAGTTTTCTGCAGAATCTCTTACTTTTATCTGCTAAAACCAACTCAAATGGATGATTAAAAGTTTCCAGTGTTTCAGAAGTTGTGTCAGGAATTGTCAAAGAGCTCCTGGGAAGTTCAAAGGGCTGTCTGAAGGGATTACAGCTCTTTCTAGTTAATAAGATCCTCTTCATAGAGACCTAGCTCAACAAAGCTGAGTCAGACTCATGGTTTTGTGAGCAGAGTTCTTTCTAAGAATAGGGAGAAAATCCTTCTCTTTCATGGTTCTACCTCTTGCATGGAACTATAGACAATTCTGGAGCAGAAATTCCTGGTGGACAAGAGCAAACATATGGCACAAGCATTGCTCTGGTCCAGAGACCGTGGCTGTGATCATCCAGGAGAGGAATGATTGACTCAATGAGATAGCTGGAAGTCACATAGCTGAGGTGGGAAGATGTCTTGACAGCAACACTAGGAAAAGAAGGAGAAGCCAAAGACATAAAAGAGTGCAAAAGGTATTCCCTTCAGTTGGAAAAAAAAAAAGTTCTTAGAGCAGTTGCTGTAATGCACGAACATCAGAAAAAACCTGAAAAGATCTCTACTTTGAAGAATGGAGACAGCTCCATCCTTTGAGGGGATTTCTTGCTGCTGGAGATGAGAAGTGAGCACAGCTGCAAGGCTTTTGATTCAAAGGACAAAATTAATCAGAGAGTATGGGCAAGATTGCCCATATAAGCTACAAGCAGAGACAAACATGAATCACATGGACAAATAAAAACTCCAAGGAGCAATACCCAGAAATGTAGTGATGTCT
Organism: Pseudopipra pipra; assembly: GCF_036250125.1. Taxonomy (NCBI): domain Eukaryota; kingdom Metazoa; phylum Chordata; class Aves; order Passeriformes; family Pipridae; genus Pseudopipra; species Pseudopipra pipra. The sequence goes on from NC_087557.1 coordinate 25,096,090, forward strand.
GTCTCTGTCAGACTGGGATTAGATCACATATTAATTGTGATTTTTGTTTGACATTAAAAATGCCTTTGGAGCAGGCTTTGTGTAACAGCATCATTGCTGGAAAGAAAATGTCCTGAAAAATGTCTTCATACTTTTCTGTGTATGTGTATAAATATTAAACTGCCTTCCTTTCAGACATGCCACTGAACTCTGTGCTTGTTTGGATGTTGAACCTGGAAACTTCTCAAAAGTTTTGCCTACGGATAATTCATGAGTTAAAGCCCAAATTGAAATGCCATGTTACAACTTGTAGAAATGTTAGACAAATATAATGACCATATTTTCCAGTTACCTAATACCCACTCAAAATATAAAACCCAAAAGAACAGAATTGTTTTCATTGCTGTTAACCAGACAATATCACTCCAACTAAATATAGTATGTGATGAAACCAATTTAAATATTGTCCAAGTATTTAACACTGTAAATATTAGACTTAACACTCCATAAAAACAGGCTTTGATGATGTAGGCTGACAAAAGGAGACTAGTTAATTGCAGATTACATCATGGCTAGGACAGCATCACTGCTAGGACAGCCACGATAAATGTGAGGTGCAAAGTAAATCTAATAAAATAAAAATAGTCTCTGTTCAGTGTTCACCTTTATCAGTTTTGCTAACCTTTCTTAGCAAAGATGTGGGGAAATTTTAGTCCTAGGTAAAGGAGTACCTGGAGTTCAATGTGCTTGTGAAGCTTGCATTCAGGGCCTGATTCATCAAAACATCCAAACCTGCGTTTGAGTTCTGTGATGTGTTTTCGTTCCGTTCACTGCAATGGGACTCATATATACTTCTGACATTTCCCTATGGTGGGAAGCTTTCCTGAGTTGGGGTCTGAACTCTGTTAAATCTACTGTAGGTTTCACAAGGGATAACTGCATTTAGTTGTAAAATGAGGCACAGGTCCATCGGGTTTGAGGAAACAAAAGTTTAAAGCTTTTGTTACTGATAACTTTAAAGGATTTCTTAAACTTCTGAGCTCAGATAACTATGTTAAAAATGGGGACAATTTCCTGGCATTACAGGCCTGATTTTCTTCTTGTAGCAACTTGCATACTTTTGTCTCAATCATTTTGAGTTAACTTTCCTTGGTATCTGCCCAGATATTAACATAAAGATGGATTCTGCCCTTTCTTTCAAGGACTGTTCCATAATGCCAGGATGTCCTCAAAGCCTGGAGGTGGGATGTTTCTACATGGGGTTAACTTCAGGTTTATATTAGTAGGAGATTCAGCTTCGAGGTGAAGCCTGGCCCCTCACTTGAACTCCTGAATAAGTTGGAGTCATCCACTTCATCATCCTCTCCCCTCCACTGGGGGACCCCAAATGTGCCATACAGAGGCCTACACTCTCACTTGCCCAAGATAACAGAAGTGCAGTTTAATGGACTACAAAAAGTGTGTTTATTTCCCTGAAAGGGCAGTGAATAACTCCATGTAAGCTCCCAACTTCTGTGGCAGTGAACTGACAAAGTATCTTCATTTATTGTTGAAATCACTGAAGGTGCTTCTGGTGGCTGATGCTACCAAGAGGTGGTCACCACCATATTTTAGACATAAAGCTTATGTATCTCCCAGAATGCTGTTTCCCTCTCTTATTTCATGGATCTTTTTTTCCTCTCCTTCTGTTCTATATGAGCTGAGCTCCTGCACTTTCTACAACATCCTTCAGTGCCCAGAAAAACACCTAGAAACAGTGATGCTGGAAAGACTCTCATGCTAACAAAAGGTCTGGTCTCAAAGTGGCTTGTGAGGCCCATTAACATGTCAGAGTAAAATCAAAATAATGATATTGCATAGAATAAATGAGTCCAGCTGTCATTGTTGACACTCTTGAGCCACGAAAGGAGAAAAGTGATATAACTTAGGATAACTGTGGTTTGTGCAGGCCCAGCTTCACTGCCTGGCTTTGCATTTTCATGCACACATGGATGGTTACCTGCAGAGATGCAGTGATTAGGTAAGTTCACCTTGAGCTGGTTGTCAGCATTACTTTGGCAGCAAAGCCAGTAACTGAAATCTTCAGCAGAGGTAAAAAATGTCTTGTGTGTGTGAGTGTGTCTTTGCTTCTCCTCCATGTTAGGTGATTACCTGCCTCTGTCTTGAGGGACACAGGTTCAGCCATGGTCCACTTTGTTAACTGTGGCTGAAGAGGGGTGTGTAGCACAGAGTGCAGCAGGAGGGCACATCTTCCACAGGCCAGGAACCCACTGGTCACAAGTGCAGTCAGGGATGGGATGCAGGCACCCCTCAGCTTCCCTCGGTTCCACTGTATTTGTCTTTCTTAATTAACCCTGCACCATGTCATTGACCCAAAGACATGGCAACAGCACTGTTGAGAACTTCAGGGATTAAGACATTTGTGTTATAATACCTCAGCCATGAGATCATAACTGCCCTTGTGCTCTATTTTGTTATGCTGGGTTGATAATGGAGGCTGATAAAACTCCCACTTTCTCTCTGTATTCAAGCGAGCTAATGTGTCTGGGCTTGAGAGATCCCGGCAGGCGGAGAAAGCAACAGCACAAAGTCCCCAATCTCGGATGTAATCAAATAATGAGGCTGTTTGAGGACATTACTTGTTAACATATTAGCAGGTACCAGGGGTAAGTGAGTGTTTATTTAGTCCTGGTGTAAAAGCATGTCTAAAATGATTTATGCTGGAAGCTGTTTCACAGCAAACAGGCTGCTTTCATGAAAGCGGGTCAATCACCATCTCCCGCCTGCCCTCATAAATCATATTCAGGTGCTAATGTAACCAAAAGGTTTATATAATCTGCACAATCAGCGTGGAGGTCTGGGTGGACACAGTAATAGCCTGCCTGCATAAATGCCTTCTTCGTCTAAAGGCTGATATTTGAGGGGAGTCAAATGATTGATTTAAAGAAGAAAGAGAAGAAATAAACTGCCATGACAAGTAACAAAGTGTACGTACAGTTTTCCAGCCACATTTTACACACACAGGAGTAACTTGCCACTGTGGAGATCTGCTGCTGGGGCTGTTTTTGCATCAGGATAACTTCCATACGTATTCCCTAACAGAAAGTAGACTGTGATTTTAATGTAACAATGACAGATACCAGAAACACAACACTGTAAACTGGGACTGGCTTTCTATGTTCCCTAAATTTCTCCAGTTAAAGGTTATTGTCACATTATCGAACTCTTTTTCAGGCTGGTGGAGGACTCCTTTGAGAGATGACATAAGCCTGGAAGGACCTCATGGACCTACATCCCAAACATAACTTCTTTAAATTCCACCTTGGAACTTGCCACAGTCTGCTGTTTATTTCTTTGTACTCCCTCCTCTTGTTGCAGAGTGTTACAAGACTGTGTTTCCCTTCTTCCCAGGTTTCAGCCTGAATTTATTCGTGGCCAATTTATACAGACAGCCAAATTTTATCCTGTTCTTCATGTCCTTTTTCCTATGCCAATACTGTCATTTAGTTTAAATAGCTTTTCTTTCCCACATGTATTTCCCACCAGATATGTTTCTACCTTGGGTCTCCATGAGCTCTTAGACCACAGAACGTATAACCCTCATAATATGTTCCACTTCCTCCAGACAAAAATTTTATTTTAGTTTACATCAGTCAGTAGTATCTTTTCTCAACCTTCAGTGACTCACATCAAACAAGAGAAACCATTTGTCACATAAAACAGTTTGGGCCAGTCTTACAATGGCACACATCCTAAAGCAGCACCGACAGCACACACACCAACTTACGAAGCTGCAGCTCTCCCTTTTGCTAACAAATCCATCAGCCAGCAATTTCACCAGCACTCTTAGTGCTGAAAAGAAGGTTCCAAAATATTGCACCATAATATTTTGATTTGGGAACAATGTTTTGTGAATATGAGTGGCAAACATATTTTTTTTTTCTGAGTACTGGCATCATATTACTTGCTTGCTGAAAGTGTCTGGAGACTTATTGATGGACCATGAAGCCCAGACTGTAGGTAATGACTGTGCTGCTAGGACTTCAATAGTTAATTGCTCTTCATTATTTCCTTCTTATGAGTCATATTATACCATTATGAAGTCAGAAAGCATTAGGAATTGAGTAAAGACACAGAGAGGGATACTGGACAAAATAAATAACCAGTCATGTGCAAAGATCAGCGAATACCTGGTATGAGCAGATTGAAGGTAACAAATAACGCTAAAAATTAGTATTTGGTGACTAGATGTGAGTAAGAAAGGATTTTGTGGGAACATTCAATAATAAAGAAATATTTCTGTGAGTGGCAAAGCTAATGGAGATGCCCTGTGCGGTATTGTGTGGGTTTTTTTCAATTTCTCTCCCCATCACAATAACCCAGAGCTTTTTGTTCTTGGTAATAACCTTCTACTAGGCTACGGACAGCCGAATATTTTGTATATGCTGAACTACTTGCAAAATCAAACTAAAAAGGATTAAGTAAATCCAGACTGTAAAACAGCTCACAGGGACTCAAGAAGGCTGAGTTTGTTTGGTGTGCATCATAGATAAGCAAACCTGAATCTGGAAGGTGTACAGTAGTTCGAGTTACAAAATACTGCATGTTTGTGACAATTCCTGTATTATGTCCCTTTTTGCTAATCTGTGGCCGACCAAAGCAAGCAGAGGTGCTGGCCAATTGTTAAGAAAGCTGATTTGTGAAGAGCAGGGGCACAGTGAGCCCAGGAAAACCCAGGTCTGTGGGTTAGGTGCATAAACGAGGTGTCCTTCTTTCTTTATTGGGAAAACTGACTTCAGGATGTTCCTAGGAACAGACACCTTCTAATGTTCCACTAAATGACTAGAAAATGTTTAGACAGTGACTTCTTCTACAAGAAAGCAGCAGCATCAGTCCTCCTTGGTTTTGTTTATTTATTTATTTTTGGCACTCTAGAGAAGACACGGGAATCATGGTCAGACCTTGTGCCACCTTGTGTTTTTCATGATTTATTTCCTTCCTGTTAATGTCTTGAATTAATTGGGGTAATGTGACAAGGGACACTGAAAAATAGGGTTGTCTTAAATATTCTTCTCAAGTCCCTTTGAGTTAGATATTAATTAGGGTGTGAACTTGGTTGGGTGTTGGTTTGGGTATTTGGCCATCATCAGGTGCCAACAGCTCTGTTCTCCTGCAGAGAATTGCTGTGTGATGCTGGGCAGGTCTCCTCACCCTTCCAGCCTGCTCTGTTTAGCTGGAAGTTCTTTGGCACTGACATTTCAGTCTGGCTGTAGGCATGGCTAACACTCAGCATGGGGGTAGGGGAGGGCCTCAAACTACACAAGTCTAGTACAAAAAAACAAGTTTACAGTTAAGACTGTTTATTGCACATAATGGACCAGCTTAACTGTGTCATTCTCGTTCTGAGAATCTCATTTAGGCACCAAAGCCATCACCACAGGATGTAAATAGTCTTTCAAAAATTAAGTAAAGATGACACATATGAGCTGATTTTCAATTCTTTTAATCCAAGTCATGCACATACTTAGGCTTTTTTTTCTGTGACAATTTATTTAAATTTTCTTCCTTTCTCCAAGAACCATTTATTGACCTAAGTCATTTGTCATTTAGACGATCAATGTGGTCTTGAATTCTGACTTAGAAATCAATAGAATATGAGACATAATTAATATATCTATTTCCAGTTATGAGGAAGGTCTAACCTGATTGTCCAGCCAGCAGTACACATACAAGGAAGAAAACTAAAAACTGCCTTTTGGTATTACCACTAAAATGTACAATTAGTCATGAGGCCAATGGGAATCACTTATTATTTATCTGTCCTGGAAAGGAAAATACTTAATACAGAATGGCACAAAAAATGAGACTCCCTTAGAAGTCTTTTAAATGCTGCTTTGCATAAATGAAATAAAAATGTATATAATTGCCATGTTGCTCTCAAGACACTGCTGTTGTGAGGTACAATACAAAAAGAGAAGAGAGTAAAAGTAGGTACCAGCTACCCAAGGCTTGTTTAGGTCAATCAATAGTCAAACTGACTTGATTAGACATTATGTACCTTGGGATGCATAATCAGAGTAGAAAGCAAGTTGTTCTGTCTCCTGTTCCACATTTCCCTGCTTGAATGTGGGCTAAAGAGACAACTTTATTACAGGAGAAACCACCCTTATTAAAGTCCAAGCGACTCTGTGATCCAAGTAACCACACAAACCCCGAGCAGGAGGCTCCTGCTGCCATGGAGGATGTCCAAACAGAGCACATGAAAGAAGACAAATATCAAGAATTTTCAAAGCAAAGATGACAAGTGACCTAGAGTCATGTGCTAACCCTACACTGTGGGTTGTTACTTTCAGGAGCAGGGCAGCTCTCTCTGTTTCCTGCCCAAGGACCCTCATCTCCCACCTCAGTCAGCCTCAGTTGCTGAGCTGAGTTTCACACCTGTGCTATCCATGATGCCTATGGTGTGACTCTCTCATTATGGGACAGTTCCTGGTAGGATTCCTCTAATCTAATTGTAGTCATGTCAAAGTTTGGTTTCTGGACTACGCCATTAATGGAAAATTCCATTGCTGGAACGTAGAGTGATGGGCATCTTCAGTTGGGATTCATCTATCATGTCCAAGATAGCTGAGATGAATGAAAGAGATATTGTGCAATGACCTTAAATGAGATACCTGTTGTTTAAAAGACCAAATTTAAGGAAACAAATTTCACCCTTTCACTGCAGAATTAAAGGTCAAATTACCTGACTCCTAAAACAGCGCCACTGAATAACCCTGCTGCCTGAGCCCCTGTGGCAGCTGTTCGTCAAGGTCATAGGATGAATGTAGGGTAATGTTTAACATAGCTGGGAAGAGAAAACAGAAGGAAGCGGGATGTGGTGCTGGGAAAGGCAGAAACATTATCTCTTTGGTGCCACTAAATAGGATTGCAGGGACCATGGGGACATATCCTCCACACCCTGGGAAAAGTCACAGGTAGCGGTCAGGAACAATCTCAGAAAATGCTCATTCATTTCCTTACCGCAGTTTAGTTGCTGCCCATGTGTGAAAAAAGCATTGCTGAGTGGCCAGCCAGGCAGCAGTCACAAGTTTTTTCAATCTATAATAGCATTCATCCATTAACCATAAATAATCTATATTTATTCGAGGGGTCTCTAACAAAGCCATGTGTACATTGCACAGAGCATTAGACTATCAAGGTATAAACTATTTAAAGCAGCCGATGTTTGAATTGTCATTTTTTAAGTTTAACATTATGTTGTTTCAATATCTAAAGCCTCCTTCCCAATGCAGCAAAAATGCAAAACACATTGAGAGAAAATGTAAAACATACTAGCTTGATTATTATGAGTGCTCTGGATTGTGTCACAATTCACTATTAATTTAGACCACATTCCAGTGGCTTCTCCCTTCCCTCTGCATTCTGGACTGATCTGTCAGAGAACTACACCAACAATTAAATAAAAAATGTATATGTGCATGTATGCATTTTAAAGTCTGCTGCTTGGAGGAAATGTTTTGGATATGCAGTTTAGGGAGTGTTGTTTTCCATTAGCAGCTTGAAATGATGGGCTGATTTTGAGGGTCATTTGCATAATGAATTTCTTCAGGGCACTGGGGACATCCACAGGGTCAGTTCTGGGAACGCCATCACGGGCTTAATGGTGAGGTCTTGTCTCAGCTCCACCCACCCATGACGGAGACCCAAACCATGGTTAAATCCCCTCATTGAGAAACTGTTGCAGCCAGAACCAATTTCTGCTTTGGGAGAGGAGGACCGGCCTTGTGGTTACAGCTCCAGAATATGGTTCGGCAAAACTGGGTTGTGTTTCTGTCTCTTTTACAGACTTCCTGTGTGACCGTGGGCAAATCACTTATTCTTTTCCACCTGTAAAGTGAACGAAACGAATTTTCCTATTTTCTCAGCTTAAGAACATAAATACTTTGGGGTAAGGGTAACCTTAGCTGGTGTTGTGACAGTACTAGGCACAAGGGGATCCTTGTCTTAATAGAACCGTTGTGAACATAGTATTTATTTAGGGCATTTTGAGATCACTTTGTCCAAAGCAGCTTTTGGAAGGTAATGCAAGTAATGCATGCAATCAGACCCTTCAGAGGGGTGTTTTTTAGGGGAGTTTTGCCAATTTTCTGGCCACACAGTGTGCAATCAGTATGGCAGGCGTGTATTAAAAAGGCAGCAACTATTCCTAGTCATCTCTGTTGCTCTTTCACAAAGCTGAAAAGCCAAGCTTCAAAACACCTTTTAGAAGTCTCACAGAAGGATTTCATCTCCCAGTGGATGGAAAATTGCTCAGAATTCACCCTACATAGCAACAAAGGGACTATGGTTTATCTCCACCAGAACAGTGGAAAGATCATTCTCGATCTGTGAGGTTTTGATGTACTTGCTTTCTGTGCTTGGTGGTGGTAGTAAATTTTGGGCAAGGAATTTGGGTTCCAATTTGTAGCTGGACAGCACAGCTGCAATATGTCTATCCAGTTTGTACCCAGAGGGGACCATAAAAGCCCATCTGAGCACTCCCACTCTGAGTTTCTTGCTTATGGGAGAAAAGCACGTCTCTCAGGGAGGACATCAGCTCTTCAAGTCACTGTCAATGTGCGTGGGACAATAGTTTGAGGGATTAAGTGAGAGACAAAAAGAAAAACTTTGTGATCTGTGCTAGGCAAATCCCATAGGTACCTCTCCTGAATAGCAGAGGTTTTCGAAGGCCGCCTAGGGTGGTCTAACTGCTGAGTCCTGACCCCAGGGGGAGCAAAGCTTAGCAAATATGGGGCTGAGGCTGGGGAAGATTCTTCTCTTGGTGAGCAGTTCTGCCTTAAAAGTGACCTCTTCTTTCTCCAGAGACCACAGGCCTTTTGTGTGCTGATGCTCAGCTGCTCCTCTGAGGGATAAAACCAGATTATGCAGGGTTTGGTCTTGAAAGACTGGAGCTGGGTTCCAGTCTGATAACTCAAAAAAAAGTTATTAGCTATGGTTCCAGTGTATCCTTGTTGCTTTCTGCCCTTTGTTGTGGTGTCCAAGCGTGAGGAGACTCATCAGCCCATGTTCCTGCTATAACCTACAGCCCAGCCGAGTCCCTCCAGCAGGACTCTGTCAACCCCGCTGATCTTTTCCACTGGCTGGAGAGGGAGCCTGATGCAGGTGTTTCAGTGAAACTTATACAATCCAGATGTAAATCCAGTGGCAAGTCCCTCAGGATTAGACATGTCTGGAAATGAACATTATTGGGCTGATAAGATTTCTGAGCATTTTTTCCACAGGAAACCCACTGATTTTCATCTCCAGGCTTGGCATGCAAGCTCCCTAAGGCTCCTGGAGAGGCATACCTTGGATTGCCTGTGACAAGATATGAACAGGAGAGCTCAAGCTGACATGAAGAGCCAGGCTGGGATGGCAGTTAGGAAGGAAAAAACACTCTATTCTTTACTCTCAGCTTTGAAAATGTGTTCAGGGAAGGATTACAATGTCAAGATTGCAATACTGGTTGCGTAAGAATCACTGTTTGGAGGCAGTTGCTTTTTGGAGAAAAAGATGAGAGAAGAGGCCATTCACTTCATTCCTGCAGATACACTAAATAGAAAGGGATCAGCTAAACCACAGACAAGCCCCTTTTTGCTTTTGTAACTGTTCATTTTTTCCCTCAGACTTCAGACCACAGATCTAAAGTTTGGTAATGAAAACCTTCCTTGCAGCCCATGGCTTTGCAGTGCCCTAGACCAGAATGAGATTGAAGTGGGATGGAGTCGATCCCCAGTTCTCCAAACTGCAGCAGGACATCTGATGGTCTGAGCTTCAATCTTCACACAGATGAAACTGCTGCTGTGGGACTGGTTTCCAGGCGGATGTTTCTCATCTCTCAGTTATTGAGAGCCTGAGAGGAAGCAGAGAAATGTTATCAATTCCCTCTGCTCCAGACCATCAGTCTTTCTCTGCTGGCATGCCTGACAGCTTGAAAATGATCAGGTAGCAGCTGCTTTTTGATTTCTTCTCTTATCTCTAACCCACTGTCTCATGAAATGGTTTGTTAATGCTTTAAGGACGTCCTAGCGAGAGGAGTGTGGTTTCCCCTCTAGCCAGCAGGTAGAGCCAGCAAGCCTTGCATTGTGTCACAGGTTAATAGCAATTTCACAGAGAACTGGATAAACAGATCGCTTCCTCTCTCCCTTCCTCCCCCAGAGAAAGCACCGAGTCTAACCGTAATCCTAAAAAGCTGTGCAGGGAATGAAACATTTCACAGTTGGAAAATACTTGCACAGGTGACCTTCTGTAATGAAGATTTGCTCAAGTGACTGCGCAAGTAAGACCAGGGGATGGGAATCTCATTGGATGTAAACCAGCATCCAAACTGTGCTCTCTGGATTTTTTTGTTGTTGTTGCTTTTTCTTTTCTTTTTTTTTTTTTTTTTTTTGTAGCAAAGCCGAAAAGAAAATAAATAACGCTGCTTTCCACAGGCCTGTTCCTTTTACTGCAAGAAGTGGTGGGTCCAGGCAAGGCTGTTATGGTGCACTTCTTTCTTGTTCTCCACTGCAATCGTGACTTTGAGTCATTATCTTCTTTCTTTGGCATTTCAAAGTGAAATCAAGGTGGTATGGCCCAGAATCTCGTTGATTTTGGGGCTCCACACCACAGGCAGCAGAGTTTCACACTGGCTGCCACCTGTTAGCTTCAGCTGCCATCAGAACTCACCTGCCTGTCTCACAGTCGAGGAAATGGCCTTAAACAATGTTTTACAAAAAACTACTCTTCAGCTTGTGTTACACAGTATTATACTAAGACAAAAGCTAAATAATTTTACAGGCAATAGTTAAATATAAAAAATATATAATTTCTCATGATAGCATATGTACACAAACAGCTTTGATCATCTTTGTGAATCCTTAGACCGTTCCATTTTAGGCTGTGATTACATTGCATTATTTAATTTTAATATCATTCATGACCAGAGGTTTAATTTCTTGTTTGAAAAACATAACTAACACTATCATCAACTTATACTTTTTATACAAAACATGTAGTCACTCTTTTTTCCCCCAGTGCTTTTAAAAAACCTTCTGAATTGCTCTCCAGTCCAATTTCTAAGCTTTCCCAGCACAGTCATTTACCTCTGATAGGCACAGTTTTTCAGAAGGAGGTCAAGGATGGTGAAAGTTGCTATCACATCACAAGAGTTGATAGTGCTACTTTCCCCTCAATGCTTTCTTTTGCTTGCCTTGCAAGGCCTCTTTCAGTTCCCTTGACCCCTCTGCCCTGCTCCTTTCTACTGATACAAGAGAATTAATAATAGAGCTCCGGTTTTCACCGGAGCTGCACAACCACTGGGATATGGCAGTAAAACACACAAGCAAAAGCTCACAACAGCTAACCCCTCCACCTCCTGAAATCCATTTTCCTTGATGCCTTTGATCTGGGGCAGGTGGGAAAGAAAGCAAAGGGCCTCTGGGAGAATTATGACCGCAGTGCCTTCCTAGGTGGCACAGCCGCTTCCTTGAGACTCCCTGTGCCATTAATGGCTCCTTTGTGCCAGCGTGTATCAGACCACCAAGGCATTTACCCAAAGGCTGTGTGTAGAATAAAAAGTAACATTTTGCTGCTTCTTTCTGAAGGTCAGATTCGTCTCAGTCACACAGCAGCCCGTGCACAGGCAGGCGGGTAATGGGGCAGCAGACTGGGGGAAGAAGCGGTTTTCTCCTCTGTTCTGTGGGAACAGCCATGACTCCTCACACAGGCATGCTCTTCTTCCCCAGCCCCCTCAAAATTTCCTTAAACCACTTGACAAATCCCCTTTATATTCACCTTCCAAAATTCACTAGCAAAGAGAAATAGCTCATCCCTTTGCACAGTGTCATTGTGGCCTCAAAGGCCAGCACTGAACACCCAGTGCTGCTCATGAATTTTTTTTTCTGCTGTTGCAGTTGTGTCTTGCCAGGACAGCCAAAGTTCTGGTAAGTCTTGCCATAATTTGCAGATATTACATGCTGGACAGGTGATATGGCTAGCCCTGCATCAGTTGTGTGCAGAAGAGGTCAAAGAACCATGAAAGTTCCTCCCTAATCTGATGAAGAATTTTAAAGCCAGACGCCTCCAGTGGTGGTTTGCATCTGATGGACACAAGTGAGAAATGAGTAGGTTGTACAAACTCCTTGCTCTGCCCTGTCAGTAGTATCAGGTATGAGGAAACTCTTATTGTAGCTGAGCAAGGGAAAACCAGATTCTTCTACAGAAATAACCTCCCTCTGCTTCTCTTTTCCACTCACCCTCTCATCCTGCTCCTGCCACCTCCTCTCCTCCCCTTGGGCCTGGCACTCATCCACGGACCACTGCCATGCAGCTGTGCCTGTTTCATGGAAGAGTGTGGAACCAGCTGTGCAGGACACATTCAAGAACACTTCCACTACACGGAGGGTGTCTCAGGGCAGAAGCCTGCTGAGTGTGCTCCAAGCAGCACAAGAGCTGTTTTAAACCAAAGGCAGAAATGTGACTATCTGGTTAATCTGTCCCCTATTCAGCTGCCTTGCTTTGAAGAAAAACACAGGTGCATTATTTCACCATTTTTCCTGAGTCTCCCAGAAACACTTTACAGTGAAGGCACAAGCACTGAAGTTCTGGGTGTCCAAGGCAGTGTTCGAGTGGAATTTCAATTTGCAGTCACCTTTGGATGGCTTTGGAAAAATCATCGTATTTTTGAAACAAAAGAGAGAAACAGAAATGAAAAATATCAAGGGCTGGTGATGTGTCTCTGTGTGATCTCTTGTGACAAATTCCCAGTAGGGTCAGAGAAGCCCATTCAGACTGAACAGAAAAAAATGTGCTTGAACCCATGATCGTTAGGCCTCCTTGACTTCTCAAATCTCCTGCATCTGTGAGTGAAGTATTGAAATTGGAAATTGAGAGCGAATCCTTTCCCCAGCTACCATTCTTAGACAGCACTGCTCTGTTGTGTAATCCCCAGAAGACATTAAAATGTCTTTCCCTTCCTGTAAGAAAAGATTTTCTTTTCCTTCCCTTAAGACATTAATTACAGGGTCACTGACTTTGGCAGATTACTTGCTAAATTGAGTTGCATCACGATATCCTATATTTTATTGTGATGACCACCCATCTTGACAGCCACTTGGGCTTGACCTGAGATTATCCAACACTGAAATCACGACTCCTTAAAGGGAGAGAATTAATGGCTGCTCTGAAGTGATCTAAGCCACAAGCACTCACCTTTCTCCAGCTCGTGGCCATCTTTCTCCACCTTCTGTCCTGACATCAGCAATCACGGAGCTGCATGGGGAGTTCAATCTGCTTGGTGATCTGTCTAAAAAGAAAAATCCAAAAATTGCAAATGTCTTCTTGTTAGAGCGGCTGAAAGCTGGATCAAAGAAGAGGACTGAGTCTTCCATAACTATGGTTGTCACCACAAGAAGGTCACAGGAGTAAATGCCTGCTCTGGCATCAGCAGGGTGAACCTGGTGAACTGTGGGAGAACCATTATTTTCTCATGGGTCTCAGGAATGGACCATGGAAAAGCACTGGAGATCTGTGAGCCTCAAATCAGGTCATTGTCTGCACGGTACAGAACTACCAAACCAAGGAATGGCACTCATCACCCACCCACCTGATCCAGGTAGGAGCTCAGAAGGAGCAGCAGAAGGAGCTCAGATCTGTCTCCTTAGAGCAGCAGTTGGTTCATGTGGATGAACACACAGAAGCTGGCCCTTGGGTTCCCACAGGTCTCTCTCTCATCCCTTGCTTTCACTTCTTGGTGTCTGGCTTTATGTGACACAGATCCAGAGCCATTCCCTGGATTGCCATAAACCCTCACTCTTCCAGTGAGTCTTTCAAGTACAGCCCATAATCAAACTGAAACAAGCTCTCTGGCATTTGGAAATTGGGATATTTTTGTAAAAGCAAAACTGTTCAGCTTGTGTGTTGAAGCTGATGATGGACAATCTCATATTTTAGTAGCTATCACAACAATATGATTTAATACAGAAATTCAGCCTTCGTGATGCTTGGTGGAAAAAGAAATAGGCAGAGGTTTTAATTGCCCCACCTGCAGGGAGGGACTGAAACTCCAGGGCTGGTGGAGACAACCTCTGGCTGCAGTTTGGGATCAGCACAGTGTCCTTGCAGAGCCGTGGCTCTGGCTGAAGCATTCCTTCATCAATAGGCACCATTTATCACCAAGATGCGGCCGGGTTCCAACAGCGACAGAAGGAAAACACTGGCAATGTTTTCATTAAAAGATACAAAAGATTTGCAGTGTAGCTGACAGAGGCCATATGTGACCTGCTTAACGTTCAGCAGGCCTGATAAAGAGCAAAAGGAGTGTCCTGTGAAGGTAAAGCTATACCTCACCTTAATGAACAGCAACTCGGGGTAGGAGGTGGGAGAGGATGATCAGATTTCCTCTGACCTGGAGTTCAACTTCTTTGGATGCAACCAAGAGTGGCTGAGATAGCAAGGTAGCTCAGCATAAAGGGGTGAGAAAAGGACGAGACCCTTTTTTATTTCCTTAATGGAAAAGCTTATCCTGGGGTTTTTCACCATCTGCCAGCAGCAGTAATGATCTCCATGCAAATCACTCTGTTTTGCATGCCAGAGCAAAATCCTACCAGGAGAAGCACTGGGATGAGTGCAAAAATGTCCTCTCTTTTCACAGGTGGAAGCATTTTGGAGGTGTGGAGGAGCAAAACCCACTCACTCCCCCCAGCCAGCCTTGCATGTCCATTTTTACATGCATGTGATCAGCCACGCCAGTGACCATGAGCAGCTTCATCAAGGCCTTCACACACAAATCAAGTCCCCCACCCCCCTGGGCTCTGTCAAGGGTCTGGAGAGCTATATCTCATCTTCTCATATCCAGGACACACAGAAGTACTAAGGGACTTTGGGCAGAAATTGAGGCTGTTCTTTACAGTCAGGAGCCTGCTTTTCTCTAGCCTCGGTCAAGACAAGATGCCCATCAGTTCTGTTCACCTTATTGCTACTCTCCCCATCTGCATGCTGCATGTGCCTGCTGTATTTTGCCTGATTTCCTCGGTTACATGTTCACAGAGTGTTTCACATTTGGCACCTTTTATTTCATTCCAGTGTTTTCAGCTGCTACTGTGAAATCAACAAAAAAATCTTACTGTTGCAGTGTAAGAGACATGGTCTGTGCAGTCATACCAGGCGTAAGCGAAGAAGGAAACAAACCTTGACCTTACTTCAAGCTGTTGAAAAACACTTGAATAAATCCAAACATTTCCTCAAAGTTAAACTGGAGGTCAGGGATGGAGGAAGAGGCTTGAAGTTGCTTCATTCCCTGTAGACTTGAGATCAGAGTAAACCACAGCTCGCTTGTAACACCAGCCTCTGACACCGAGCCAGCTCCGGGGTGGCACTTGGCAATGTTCAATCCAGCCAGACCAGAGGCTGTGATTCCTCTGGCTGAAGGCATTTCAGTGCCAATTCACCTGCTGGTGGCTGGGGCCCTGGTTACAGCAGTGCTGCATGGAAACCACTGCAAATGCTTTATCAATTAGGCACATGAACCACAGAGAGCTGAGTGTCCCCACAGTTAAAAGGTTAGTATAAATAACTGTATTTTAAAATGTTATTTATTGTTTCTTCAAGTAGCAGCCCTTCAAAGCCCCATGGCTCTGTGGCTGGGATATGGTTTCACAGAATTTACATGGGCACTTGTTTAGGTGTGTGGGGGGAGATGTATGTTACAGAATCCTGACACCCTCTCCTTGTATATCTCATGTTACTCACCTCGCCCCTGCCCTCTGCTCGCCTCCCTCACTGCCCCATCT
This sequence comes from Pseudopipra pipra, assembly GCF_036250125.1. Taxonomy (NCBI): domain Eukaryota; kingdom Metazoa; phylum Chordata; class Aves; order Passeriformes; family Pipridae; genus Pseudopipra; species Pseudopipra pipra. Next base: position 25,111,881 of record NC_087557.1, read on the forward strand.
GTGCAAAGGAGGCTTTGTAGGGCTGGCAGGGTCAGTGATTAATTACACAAAGACAAACAGAGTTAATATTCTTCCTGGATAGAACTAATTACTCAAGTGTTTGCTTTTATAAACCTCAGATTGATTGTTCCAGGGACAAATCAGTCTAATTGAAAAGACCGTTTGTTTTCAAGAAAGGAAAAATAACATGTTTGTGCCTCGTGGGTTTTGGGGGGGCTTTTTTCTCCTCTCCTTTTCAAAGGGGAGGCATTGAAAGAGTTGGTGCATATTGTTGCACCCTCACTGGACATCACAGCTACCCCTTCAGCTGTGCCCCAGCCATTCCCCAGATCATTTCCCCTTCCACACAAGCTGTTATTTCTCTCACCAGCACTTTGTGGAGGATCCTGGGGTGTGAGGTACAGCGTATCCACATACTGAAAATCAGTCCCAACCCAACATGCTCAGCTGAACAAAGGCAGGGAGAGAGAAGGGGCAAAATTTGCTCAACAGCACAAGAGTACACTCATGTCTTTTACTTATATGTTCTCTGAATCAATTAATGAAGCCTCTCACATCTGGGGAACTGAAAACAACTGGCATATAATTTCTGCTCCAATGCACTCAAAACACTTTCCAGCCTTTCTGCTGCCCAAGTCTGGTGTGTCACCTCCTACTGTCTCCTCTCCATGGCATCTCAGCACCTCAGAGCCCTTTGAACTACTTTGTCTTTCCTTGCAGTGCACCCTCTCTAATGTCTCCTTTCACTGATGTCTCCTCTGAGCTTGATCAGCAGACCACTCCCCATTTTTGGCTCCGAAAATCTCTCAACAGAGAGGAGCCCCATCAGTCTGCTCCCTGCTGCCTATCGCCTGAGAGAGGCTGCAGGACATGAAAGCCACCTTCCACCCTAGCTAAAAGTAATTGTTCTTAAATCTGTATCTGTGCTTAGTGATAACTGAGACAAGGGAAAACCACCTTCCAAGTGTGCAGCTGCATGGAGGCTGGGGCACGGAGTGGCAGGAGGCCTTTCCAAAGGAAGGTGATGTGGTGCAAGGGCAGGAGGTGGATGTGAGAGTGAAGTGGCAGAACAGCCCCAGGAACTCTCAGAGGAGACATGAGAGAAGCACCAGAGACTGCCAGGGGAGAGTTAGTAGCATCATACTGGGGGGAGAAAAAGCAGAGGCTTTGCAGGCAGAAGGGCTTTAGCACCATGTGCAAAGAAACCATCTCCTGCTGCTGGTTTTCATCTTCTTGTTTTCAGCTGTGCTTGGGAAAACACAGCAATATGGTCATTCTTCATAAATAAACACACACAGCATCCACTTCTTCGCCAGCGAAAATAACACTGCAGGCATTTTGCTAACGAGTGGGATCTGAGAGGAATAGAAATATCACAGCTGAATTAAGCTGAGAAAGAAGTGGAGGGAAACCCCAATAAACCAAGTCTGGCTGAATTGCTGTCTAGCTTTTTTTTTTTTTTTCCCTAAAGAGAAAAGATTTAATGCAAGTTTCTCCATTCTCCACCACCACTTAAGTCAGGTGAGCATTTTGTGTCTTGAAAGAATACAAACCATAAAGACAACAAACACTTTTTCACCAATACCCACATCAGGCAATTAGCCAGCCCTTTCGTTAGGCCATGACAAGGATGATGGCGTGTTGTTGCCTCCTGCACTTTGACTTAGGACGAGAAAGCCCAGCAGCACCTTGTAAATCCCAGCACTGCTGACAGCCAAAATCAGCAGCAGCTCATTCCCCTGGGAAAAAGATTTGTGAGAAAGGTGCTGAGCTTTCCTTACCCATATGCTTTCTGTTCTCACTACATCTACTGCTTCACCTGCTTTCTGTTCATCTCTGCCACAAAATTCACGTGTGAGAGTCCAGAACTGAGAAGGATTTTCCTTTTCCCTTCCCCACTTTCCCCTCCCTCAAGAGAAGACACTTGTAAGTGTTTGAGCATTTTCTTACAAAGGGCTTTTCTTCAACTCCTGACCTTCCCTTCCCTCCCTTTTGTTCTGGGTGAATTATATGGTGTCAAGTGTCCTCAGCAGTCATCCCTGCTCCAGTCCAGCACCGCAGTGTGCAGGAGATGCATGGTGGAGAGAGAAGAGTGCGGAGAGAGAAGGAACTACCGGATATTAAAAGTTGCTGACCCTTTACAATCGTTAATGCTGAGAGGGGATATATTTTTCATGTGGGAGGGCTGGGCAATTTTCACAAAATTGCTGGGCTGTTTGGTGATCAGGCTGAAATTCAACTGCAATAACATGTTCTCCGGTTTCCTGCCTGAATGCCGAGAGGTTTGGAGGTGAAGCCGCAAAGGTTGACACCTTTGATCAAACCTTTCCTGCTATTGGCAGGAGTCGTTGCTCTGAATGTGATACACCTCGTTATGAAGGGAACAACAATAACTTTCCTCCTTCCATTTCAGGGCTGATTCCACAGAAAGCACCTGCTGGTGCTGGTGTAATGGAGAAACGCTGCAGAGCAACAGCTTCTCTCCAGGCTTAGTGGGAGCAGTCAATGGAAATTATTTGGGACATTTGCCCTTTCCCTGTTTCACTTGCTGCTATCATTTCTTATTTCTAGCTGCTAATAATAACCATCAGCCTGATAAGCAGTAATTCCTCTCTGAACATTTCAAAGAAAATCAGGGTCTTTTTTTACAGAGGGGGAAAAATGAAGGACAGGGAAAGGCAGGGACTTGCCCAGCATCACCCAGTTAAACCAGTGGCATACAGCCAGATCTCTTGAGGACTGAAGAGGCAGCTCAGAAGAAATGCTACCTGACAATAAATACTTCTTAAGCCTTCATGCATATATACATGGATGACAAGGTAAAAATGGCACATCATATTTTATAACAGTGCTGCAAATTGCTCTGTGCCAAAATGTTTTCCAGAAGCAGACCCAACTTTGACTGTCAGACAACATGATCAAGTAACTCATCCTGTAACCACCTCCTCTTGCTCTCCTTCTTCCTGCTACCTCAGTGATCTGCTCATCTTTGAATGCGAAAGGTCAAATCCCAAATCTGAAGAGTTTTCCTAGTGTTTCATGACAAGAGCTTTGTGAAAATTAACATACCTGAAACCAGCTCAACTCTACAAAAATCAGGCTGTAATGCTCTGGAGTTTACTACACAAATACATCCTTTTTACAGGTACTTCTGTTTGTTTATTTTAGTCAGTGTTGTCTAGCCAGAATTTCCTATTTGATCAAAAAGAGAGGAGAGGGAGACAGAAGGAGAGGGAGATGGATTGATTGAAGTGAAGAAGTTCCCTGCTGCTCTTTAATCCATTGAACAGGCAGACACCTTTTAAGACTCATGTTTCAGTTTTTCAAGCAAAATGTAGTGTTGCACCAAGCAAATCCCCTCCAGAATATCTACAGAGCTGCTGTAATGAAGCCCTCTTTCCAATCCTTATCTCACCTGCAGAATGGAAGAAGCTGGTAACAGAAAAGGCATGCCATGATTTTTCTCTTTCAGTTGCATTTGTTTTCTGACATTTTCTAATACTGTTCCATAACCTTGTGTCGTGCGCTGAATGCTTTTCGGAGAAAGTAAAAACATGGAACCGTGGTTTTCAGGAGAGCACAGCAGTTGATAGGAGCACTTTGTGGTCAGATATGGCTACTGTAAATTTTATTGAATTTGAAACAGACACTGAGAGGCAAATCACTTTGCAGATGTCAGGGCAATTCGATCTGCAAAACACCTGATACTACAAGCTTCTGCACTTCACTGACTTTCAAACATTAGGAAATTTTAAACACCTAAAACAATCACTAGAAGTTAAATGTCCTTGCTTACTTTTAATCACAACCTCGCGGCTCACGGAAAGGTCTCGGGGATTTCAGTCAAGGTATGTACGTCTTTCCTAAGGATACAGGAATGCAATAGTGGCTAAGACTGTCATTCATTCCCCAGCAGACCTGACATTAAATTTATGGGAAGGGAAATAAAAACGGGGCAAAGGTTTAGTGATATTTTCCCGGAAGAATTTGGAGATTGATTTGTGCAGTCTTGGGAAGAGTAAGAAATTAGGGGATCTTATTCCTGTCTTCCTCTAGCTGTTGATTGATCTATAGGGAAGAAAGACACAGACTCTTTTCAGAGGTGCACAACAGGATGAGAGGCCAATGGCACAAGCTGGAAAAAAGGAAATTTTGGTATGATAAGAATTAGGAAAAAGTAATTAGGAGGGTAGTCAAAGAATGGAAGAGGGCCAAAGAGGCCTTGAAATCTCCATTCTTGGAGCTATTTGACACCTGACTCAGCGGGACCCTGAGTGACTTTTCAAAGGGGTTTTGGATGAGAAGCTCCAGAGCTCCCTTCCAACCCGAATTACATTACGGCAATCTATGGAATACATAATTCTGATCTGTCTTGTTCTCTGCTCTGACTAAACACACAAAGATCAGTCCCTCAGCCTAAGTTTGGCTGAACTGTCCAATTTAAAAACAGAAAGAATGTTCAGATCAAAATGCCACCAGTTGGGACAGACAGATCCATGGTGTTCACTCTGATCTGTGGCTGCATCCTCAATACACTGTGTAACTGCAGGCACATCTGAGAATGCTGATAATGTAACAGACTTCATCCTGGCCAAGACATTTTTCCACACCTCTGAGATGCTGAGCAATGACTGTTTTGAGATCCTTCTGAGACAACAGCCAAAAGAAAATTATTATTTAGGGTGACTGTATTTCCATAATGAAAACTTGGGCATTTTTAGCATCAGTATTTCTTATGATTGCAAAACAGCCCAAATGCCATTTCTATGGTCTTCTGAAAATGTCAGCTTTTGATTATGTCTCAGCATGTATATATTTCTCAGAGCAAGGACATAGGGGTTTATTTAGCCAAGTAACACCACATTCTGATGAGATTCATTAATATAGCTGATTGCAAAAGGCCATCTCTCTTCCTGCAGTAAATGTCATTATTTTGACATTTGGATTTCAGCCTCCACTAGGGTCAAAGAGAGAAAAAAAATACTTAAACTCTTAGAGGATGTAAATACTGAATTAAAAAAAAAAAAAAAGTTTTTTTTGTTCATAAATCAGAACAAACCCTACAGTGCACACCTACACAGCTGCACATTCAGGAAAAGGGAGACTGGCTGGGCCAAGGGCATGAGGTTTAGATTTCCTGAAAAGTACCAAAGGAGCTCTTTAAAAAGCAAAAAAAAAAAAACAAAACCAAACACAAAAAAACCCCGCAAATTTCAGGACACCAAGCTAAGTGTTCACTTTGACCCAGTGAATACCCTCAGAATCTCCTTCACACACACTGAACAAATCCCACTTAAAGAAGAAGATAGGATCAGGCTGGAACTGTAAGGAAACAGCTGAGCAAACGGTGGCTTTGGGTGCATTTTCACACATCTCTCTTTGCCCCTCACTAATGGGGTTGCTGGGTGCACCTTTCTTAAACCCCTCATGTCCTGCTCAGCTCAGGGTTGCTTCTTGAACAAACATTGTTTTGGTACAAGAATTGAACACTGATTATGTTGAAATCAGTTAACCAGAAAACACTTGTGTGGGCCAGATTTTCTAAAGGAAGCTTCTGAACAATAAGAAAAACTATGTTTTGCCTCACAGAAACTGAACCAGAGGGAGAGAACTGCACCATATCAACTGCAATTTGAAACACTTTGCTTTTCACGTGTTAATTTCTCACTATTTTCTGCCAGCTTAAAGTTTCCTGTAAACCAAATTGGAATACTGACATGAAAAGCCTGGGAGTTTATTACCTTGATGTAGCACTAGCATTCCTGCTCAGGAAGCCAAAATCAGGAGGTCTTAGTTTTAAGCCAGAAAATCTCTTTGGAGGGTAAGACTGTAGTAATTCTAGAGGACTTTTTCATAGCTTCATAGCATGAAAACATCCTGCCATTACATAGAAAGCAAGGCTCTACATCAACAGTTTATTCCAAGCTATTCTCTTTTGACCTGCCTTTGAGCCAAGCCCCAAATTTAACATTCAATGCTTGAATCATGTATTACAAGATAAAACAAAGTCCCCAGCGTCCTCCTCTCTGCTCCAGCTACATAAAAATAAAATTATTTCAGGCAGCGAAGTCACGAACAAGCCAAAAACGCAACAGGGCTATAACATGCAGCCTGACATAATTGACTCTAAATAAACAAACAAACAATTGCACATTCATTTTGACAAACATCTGAAGAGCTGCACTGCACAGAAAGAAGAGTCCAGAGGCCAGTATTTGTTCCCAGGCAAGTACGTTGGCTTGGGTGGAGTTACTCAATAGGTTTGCTGATCCATTGTGCTTCCCTCACTTCCAGCAGTGTCCAAGCACATCTGAATCACATTCCTCTGCTAACCGTTTCCTCTCCCCCTGTACAAAAGCAGCCCTAACATGAGGAGCAGCGAAAAGATCAGGCTTTGTTATCTTTTCTGCCTGCTCCAATATTTCAAGCACTTTGGGGGCCTGCTAGTTCCCTTGAACAGCAGCCATTTCTTGGTTTGTTCAGCATAAATTATACAATTATGTTTCATATCATCACAAGGCATCCGCAAATGAATAGCAGACACCCCTTTGCACTCAGCCTGTTTAAACAGGATGCCGACAGAGGAAAGAATGTGTAATACAATGACTGCACACTATTTCCAGTGGCAGGAGCCCTTTTACACCTGCATAAATAGAGCTGGGCCTGGCTGGTCGTGCAGGCATTGTCTCTTCCAGTTACATGCCCAGCTGTTATACCAGCCATGGTTTTCTTTATGGCTTGGTGTGCTGGCGTGCCTTCCACAGTGAATTAAACATCTTACCTGAGTGACTGCCTTTGTGAAAAGAGAGACAAATAACAATAGAAAGTAACAATATGCTGTAAAGACCTTGCTGGAGCTATACACCATGGCAAAGAGAAGTTTCACTGAATTAATATGCTGCCAAACATGACCCTTTGGTTGCCATAGAAGTGAAAAACAACTTGTTTTTGTTCCTTCACTGTCTATTGTGAAATTTACTATAAATTTTTGTTCCAGTGTCAATAGACTTCAAATTTTACTGACCACTATATGTCTGATCTCTGTTTGAACATCTCTGTTTATAGTTCAGTTGCAAGCCATAATCTTCAGCTTTCACCCCGGATCAGATTCTCCCTCCTCACATCAGCTCTCCAGAGAGCTTTAGCAACTCCTCTTTTCCTCTCTGATAGGGTCTGGCCCAGGTGTTGCAAATAGTGATGTGGTGGAGTGTGGGAATGAGATGGACCACTTTGGACATTCAGGTGGATCTCCTTGGACACTGAAAGCCCTTTCAAACGTTGCCTAGTTGCTACTAGACTTTTTGATCTGGTCCTTAAACTGGCCAGGGGTCTATGCTCTAGTTCAAATTAATGACTTGACAAACCCTAATCTATCTTAGATGTCAGAGGTGCTTCCCCAAACATAGCCACATCAATGAAAAGTTTTTATGTTTATGAAAACACTGAGGGAGGAAAAAGGTAGAAGGAACATGAATTCTCCAGACACTGCCATATTGGAAGGATGAAATGCCCCATCATCAGCTGTCAGCTGCCACTGGATGATCAGAAGACTTTGATATTTAAAACAGGCCTTTAAACCAGATGCAGCGTTAGATTAAAAACTATAAACCTGTTTAATTGTTTGGCATTATGCAAGGAACGGTTTGTTTAATTAGAAGGTATTTGGCAACTAGTTAGGTTGTAAAATGTTTGACAATATGCCAGTCAGACCCTCAGAGCAATAATAGCAACATCAGACTCGTACGTGTTGTACATTTTGTGCCACATGTGTGGTACATGTCTCCAGTGGGACCATTCCCAAGTGGAATTGAACGGCTGGGGAAGGTGCCAGTTGAGCAATGCAATTATTCTGAAAAATAGCTACTGCACAAGCAAAGTCAGTGAAGGATTTGCTCAGTCTCAATTCAGGCAGGAACTCTCTAGTTTTGGTCCTCAGGGTCTCCCACTCTTATCCTCTGTGCTGGAGTGCTTGGCCCTGCACACACTGGGAAGCTCTGGATCTTTTTTACTAACCCCAGCATTTATCACTCCTCGGGACATGACTCAAAGCATCTCTCTTAAATCGGGCTTTTAAAGGCCAACTGTCACATCTAGTTGAAAGAGGTGGACAGATAAAAGGCATTGAGATAAAATGCTACTCCTACAGTGCATCAGCTTTTCTGTGGTTGTCAGTGAAAGACAGGACACCACAGACATGGACAGCAGGACACCCCCCCAGATATGAGAGAGCCATCCACACACAGACATGTCTGCTCATGTTATCGTGTTTCCTGCATGTATTCTAAAAAGTGAATGTTAAGTGGATCTCAGCACAGTTCTTTGCCTTTTCAGTAAGGGAAGCTGACTCCATTGTATTGAACATGGTGATACAAAAATAAACAGATGACAAATCAGTAATTTTGCTGATTGGAAATGTGAAAAGAGCAGGTCCTTCAGGGTTATATCAGGTAACACAGCTTCCACTTAGAGGACCTTTTCCTTTTGTTTTTTGGTTTTTTTTTCCTGGCCATTCTGAGTTTGCTCTAGCAGAGAGAGAAATTGTAACAATGAAAAATACATTGACAGAGCTGCTCAGAAAACATCAGTGCAAAGTTTCATGTTTGAAATAGACAAATTTGGATCCATCCTGGCTCAGTAAAGCATCCTGATTGTAATTTTTGGCATGAGAGAAACAACAATTAATCATTTTGATTTCTTTCCTTTTGTTCTTCAAATGCTAAAATATATGTGTCAGTGATAGTGTTCCTGATTTGCTGTTTGAACATGAGTATACATCAGTCATTACAGTACATTAATGTGTGCATCCTTCCATACTTAACATTATGTTTCAGCATCGAATGGAACATATTATCTTGAAGCTGATTCTGAATAAAGACATTTCAAAATATTGGAATTCGTTACAGACTGGAAATTTTGGTGGTTTGGTAAGTTTCTAATTAAAAGCACATATGAGCAAAACATCTATGTAAGACGTAAACATTTGGCTCTATTTTGTTTTCTATTTGCTATCACACCGTTGGTTAATTAATTATTTTTAATATTATTCCCTAAGAGTGTTACTTTTTTGCTCAGTAAACTAATAAACCTGAGGTATTTGATTTCTACTCCTGCTCTGTGTTACCCATTGTGCTGCCAGCAGGTCATTTCCATGTTCTGTGCTTCCATTCTCTACCGGGAAAATCCTGAAGACCTTGAGAGATGTTACCAACCAAATCTCCCTCCATCCTGCTTTTAAGGATCTACAGTGGCAGAGACTCCAAACCCTTCCCAGGCAATCTATCCCTGCGGTGTTTTTTCCATCCCCTTAACGAGGTTTTCCTCCTGCCTAACCCAAACCACCACGCTGCAATTTAAGCCCATTACTTCTTGCCTTATCCCCAGTGGATATGGAGAAGAGTTCATTACCTCCCTCTTCGCAGCAGTCTTTAACATATTTGAAGACTGTTATCATGACTGTCTCACAGTTGTCTTTTTTCTAGACTAAACAATCCAAGTTCTGTCAATCTTTTTCCACAGAAGTTCTATTTTCAGTCCGTCTCATCTTCTTTATCATTTCCCACTGGTTTCTCTGTTTTTGTAGCCACCATCCTCTTTTTGCCGCCTTCTTGGTTTTATCTTTGCAGTGGGAATGATTTTTCTCCAGGTGCACATGTACTACTTGGCAGAATTCCAACTTGCCATGATGTGGCATTGCTGTTATGCCCCAGTAAATAACAGCAGCGTGCCACAAACCACATTCCCAGAAGTTACTGACATGGCATCAACTCAGCCATAGACATCAGGGCTCTACATGGAAATATGGAGAGATTAAATACCAATAGTCAGCTCAAGCTCCTCATTGGCATGAAAGGCTTCTTTGCTTTTCTCTGCTTTGGTTTTCTCTTTCTTCTCTTTTTTTTCTTTATTTTCAAAGAAGAATTCTAATGAAAAAGTGTTAGAATGAGGTCTATAAGCAAAACTTCTCAGGAAGTTGGTTGCCTTTGAAAATATTGGGAGGCATAGTTTTCTTTTCAGGTCAAAATAGGGATTTTCATTTTATTAAAATCAACTGTTTGAAAATCTGAAATTGCTGGGGAAAAAAAGAATGCCTGGCAAGTATGCCTAAGTATATGAAAACCACCAACCAGGTCTTTAAGTTGTGGTATGCATGCTATTTCCATCTGTGTCACTAGCAAACATTTCAGCAAACTACTCTGATCTGGTATCTTGAGCAACAAACTTTATCACATCTATTCTATTCCTAAAAATACTCCCCAGAATCACCACGAAGTGACAGATCTAACACGCCAGAGGTGACTAACATTTATGGTGTTCCCTCATACACCAGAACACAAGGGGTCTATTACATAAGTCTGGGCTGTTTTTCGTGCCATATAGATCTTTGAATAAATACAACTTAAAAGGGAAGATAATTATTTCAGCACAAGTCTTAGTACGGAGATTTGGAGAAAGGAGGTAAATATTTATTCCCATACTTATTTCTTGGAAAGCTGTCTCTGTAAACTGTTCCAGGCTGTAAATTCCTCTCTGAAAGCTAGTCACAGGCATATCTCTATCTCAGGTTCAGAGTGTGCTTTTGTTTTAGATAAGGTATAAAAGCTTCAGAGACTTATCTGTGTCTCCCCTAAAGGTCTTCAATTTGCAAAAGTGAGCTACAAGTATCTTGACAAAGAGCTTCTATACCTGATTTTTTTCTACTTTTCCTTGCACTGAAATTAGAAGAACGGTGTTTGAGATTATTCCTCCAGCACTGTCTTTCACTGGCCCTGTTTAAACACAGGAAATGCAAGAGAAAGCAAAATTGAGCCACTGGATATTAAAAGGGAACACATGGAGTTATGGGCAAATTATCCCAATGGGCCTTGTTTACTGAAACCCAAGTGATTGGGGTCCAGGAGAAACTTGGTTTAAGCCAAGTTGTGCAGGAGATCTCACACAGCAGGGTCACTGTGACAATCTCTGCATTTCCCTGCCCCTCTGTGGGACATGCTGAAAGCAAAGGAGATTCTGCTCTTTGTTTATTTTTTAATAATGCTAAAATATTGGCCAGTTCACCTTTTCCACCAATTACTGTAGTTTCAAAAAGCCCAGAGCACTGGTGTGCTCAGGGCAGGCTGTGGGCAGTTGCAACCCATGGTTGTGTTCATCCAGACATTGGGCACTGCAGCACAATGCAGGCAGTCACAGAGTAATCAGTCCTTTGGCTCAGCATCTTGCTTTGCTGGGTATGGCTCTTAAAATGAAGACTTGCTTGTTTACACTAAAAATAAATACTGTTGAAAAAAAGGGCATCTCGGGCCTTGGGAAAAAGGCAAACAAACAAACCAACCCAGCCCTTTAAGTTTGTTTTCAGAAGAATCCTGTCTTGCCTCATGGATGTTGTGTTCCCTCTCATTGCATCATTGGCAATGCTGCCTGGGAATATCCCTTTTCTGATGGCAGCCTTGTGCACTGAACCTGCTGCATCAAAACCTCCTGTCCTGAGGTGATCTGAGCTGTATCTTGACTGAAAAATCAGCTTCTTTCATTTCTGAATGTAACAGAAAACGGCAATGATAGAACACAGATTATACCCTCAAATTGACATCTAAACTGTTCCTCCTTCCAGGGATCCACTCTCAGAAATCATCTCTGATGAGCCTTCTCAATACAGCCAGCTGGTTAGTGAAGGGACTGTGGGAATGTCACTGACATTCATATTGCTATCATCAGTGTTTAACATTAACAAGGGCTTGGGACCTTTCACAGATCCCACTCTCTTTATGAGTACAGAACACATTAAAAAATCATGGTCTCACAGAGCTTGTTATCTAGCTGGCAAAACAAACAAAAAAAAAAGCCCATCCCTGAAACCACAGGGAAGGAGGGTTGGAATTGTAAGATGGAGAGAGGGTTGGGGGGTTTTTTGCAATGAAACTAGTGCTGGGAAATACTGGACCTGTTAATATAGCACTGACTATGTTACATACAGAGCTTTAGCCTTTAGTTTGGACATCTTCAGCTCTACATCCCTCTGTTTTACTGGTGGTCAGTACCCAGTGTTTTTTATCAGAGGATCAATTTAGTCAAATGCCAGGTAGAGAGAAAACTTTCCCTGGCATCACCATGAGTTCTGCCCTTTTCCTTTGGAGCATCCTTCCTCTGCAGCAGTGGGGCATTTTACATGTGGAGTGGGGCAATTCAACTGAAGTCAAGGGGAGAGGGCTAGTCGTTATCTGTTCATCCATCCCAATGTCAGAGGAGACCTCCTCTTCCTCACAGCTCCTGAAGGGTTTCTGGTAATCAGCAGGACCTTGTGCTTTTCCTCCTGGCGTCAGCAACTTTCCCCTTTTATCACATTTGTTGCTGACTCCTTCCAGTCTGCTGCTCCTTGCAGCTGTCTGCCAAAACCAATATTCTCACAGCTGCCAGAGGCAGCTTAGACTGGCACATCATAAAAGGCAGCAAGGGCCACATTTCCAGATTAAAATAAACCCAGCCACTTCAGCGCCTTCTGACAATGTGTTTGACATGCCTGTGCTGTGGCCTCACTCCTTGGCTCTGACAGGACACAGGCATGACCATGGCAGCTCACATGGGCATCTTGCTCCTTCTCCATATGCCCAGCAGGAGTGCTCCTCAGGATGACACAGTGTTGTAGGCCTAATCCTGCTCCTCCCTCATACCTACCTTCTTTCCTTGGAATTACAGAGGGCTGTAGTTGAATACCAGACTGTTGCCTTCGGTAGAGCTTACCTCCTAACCTTTCCATGACAATGTGCATGTACTGTTACTTGTATTTATTACCACCTTGTGATACTGGTAGGAATAGGAAGAGACCTTGGTCATTACAGTAGGATACATCCTATTTTGGAAGGAGGTTATTCTCTGTGTCCATCCACAACTAGTAGCAAAAGCGAAGAGCATCTCTACACATTCCCAGCCAGCACTACATTTTTCTTTTCTCAGAAAAAAATGATGAAGCTGGCACAGCATCCTGCAATTCCAGAAGACAGGAATTCATAACCCAGGTGGTCCTTTCCTATTTGCCGTTCCAAAGAAAACTTCGGCTCGCGAACAATGTCTAGCAGGAAAGAAACTCAGTGCAAAACAAAAGAGCAAGCCCTGGGCAGAACAGGATAAACAGTGCCTGAAGTTTCTGCTTTGAGTGAAAAATATACTCACAGCTTTGAAACCATAAGGCCTCTTTGCTTTTTTACCTAAGCTGGTCGGTAAAGTCATTTGAAATACTCTGGGGAAAGATCGCAGGGCACCCGTTTATGGGTCACTGGGGGTGAAAACTCAATCTCAGTCATAGGGTAGCAATCAATGTTTACTGAAAACTCATCCTGCAAGGACACAAGCTCCCTCATGTCCCTCAGCCTGCTAATAAATGGGGGCACACAGTGTGGCACACACCAACCCCTTCTAGGGATCAGCAGTAATCTAGGGGCCTCTCTTTTATCTGTTTCTGCTTCTGACACCATGAAGCAGACACAGTGTTTTGGGGCAAATGCCAGACTGCCTTACTGCTTATTTTCCCAGATTTCTACCTCACTGCTGTTCTCCCCATTGTCATATTACAAACGAGTTGACAAGTTTGCAGCATCCCTCCCTGCCTCCTGCCTTCACCCCATGCTAGGATGCTTTAGACACAGAGGATGGTTTGTAGGAGCAGTGAAACTTTGCAGCCACCAAGAAGCATTGTTCCAACCTCTAGCCATCAGGATGCTGGCATCAGTGCTGCTATGAAAAGCAAAATCAATCAAAATCCACCCAAATTTGATCCCAGGAAATTAAAGATTGCACCATGTCTGGTTTTCAGCATAGCAATGTTGATTAATCATATTTAAGGACATTTCTATCAGCTGCAATTAGGGCATTTAATCAAGAACTTGTTTAGTCTCTCTCGTTCTGCCTCTCCCTAGACCTCTTAACTTTTGGGAAAGTCTTTGGGGATTTGTGTTCCCTGCCTCTTCTGAGGGTGGGAAACATATTTTGGGCTAAGTAGCTTATCCATTCATAGGATCTCTATAAAATGATGGTGGAGTTAAAATGGTGCAAATACATTGTTAGATGCATCATCCTTACTCAGAGCCATACAATTTTCTCAAATTTTAACACAGTTATAAAACCAATGAGATGAGTCTTTCTCTATAGGTGCCTGTGTCTCTATATTGAGCATGGAAGGAGATCAAACACTACTTAGATTGGATGTCTAAATTTTGCATGGGTAAAGTCACTGCCAGTGTGAAAGCAAAGGCCCTCATAAATCTTGGCTGTGGAAGCCAAGAACATTATGGCTTTCAATCTATCAGCTGTCATTTGTATGCTTCATTAGCAAACAACTCTCTACTCTTTTTTTAACCTCCTGGAGCTGTTTCTTAATTTTTGAGTGAAAAATTTTCCCATGAGAAGGCAGGGCATCATCTCATTCAGAAGTCTTCCTTAGGAAATGTTTGGTTTTTAGAGGTTTGCTTTTTTTTTTTTTTTTTTGCCAGGAAAATGAAGATAAAATATTTCCCATCAGTATTACACTCTGTATCAGCCAACATGTCCCTCACGGAAGATGCAGTTCTGAGCTTGTCTTCTCCTCATCTGAATACTATCACCCCCCAAAACTTTGAAGGGCCACTTTGAAGTTAGTCAGTGGCATGTCTGGGTTCCTTATCTAGGCAGTACAGTCAGCAAAGTACCTGCAAACATGCAGTGATCTGTTGTATGTGAGCTGTGGTGTTCAGAATGAAAAGACTTGCACTCCAGACATGGCACATCCCTGTCATTTTGGAAGACATTTTAGACAACTACAGCTATAAGAAATTAATCTCAGCCTCCTATGACTGAAGTGTCCCAGTGTCTCAGGATACTCCTTACACTCTGAGAAATAACTGGAACCTGTTAACACCCTTTTATTCTACTGGGGGAAACGTTGGTACTCTCCTCTTCCGCTCTGACATGGGATAAAACAAGTATGTGAATTTCCCATGAGTCAGATATTTTTTTCCCATCCATTGCTATTTTTTATGCTGTGATGCTATATGTGGAGTTCTACAAGAAGGAAAGATTGCCAAAAATATCAGCTCTTCCCAAACAGCATGACAGATACAATATATGCAATACAGATGGAAGACAGCACAGTGTGGACACTTTTATAGCATGAAGATTCTCGGCACTGTCAAAAGCAGAGTGCAAAAACAATAGGCCTGACTTTCCTCCCATCTGTCCTGGTGTAAATCAGATATAAATCCAGGAGGGCTGCACCTCTATAAAACCAAGAAGCGAGACGAACTAAGAACTGGACCCATCTCACCTTCTAATCCCTGCAGTAATTCAAGTTAGCACCACATTGCAGACCAACTTTTATAAAAGGGCAAGAGGAGAAATGGGCTTTAGTTTTATGTGGAAATTGAAGGTTTGCTTAAGTTCTTGTCCTCCCCTTTTTATATGCTTACAGCTTCTGAAACTTAGCAAATCCAAGTTAGAAAAATTGCTATTCTTTCAGGGAAAAGCTGCAACACCTTCACAACAATACTTGTAATCTAATCACTGTTGTCCAGGTTCCTCCTCAACTCTTGTTTCTCCTTCCCCTTAATACTACAGAAAATTTTTGCTGATCCTCAGCCTGTTAAAGTTCTTAACCTACCAGAAGTAGGATATGAAGTTGATACACAAGCAACGTGAAAAGAGATGACTGAGAAGGGGAGAAATAGTTGTCTGTAAAATCATGATTAATTTGCAGAAGATAGAAAGTGTATAATTATTCACAGTCTTCCAACATACGAACAGGAAAGAATAAAACAAACTGGAAAGCTGAAGACAGTTTAAAAAAAAAACCAAACACACAAACAAACAACCCACGAGAAAAGTGGTTCTTCAAAGAGCATGTAGTTAAGCTGTGGAAATGCTTGTCACAAGAGATTGTGAAAAGTAAAGGTTTGCGAGAGCTCAAAAAGTGGTTTTGGGGAAAGAAGCCCAAATCTACCAAGAAATGTTAAATGCTTCAACGCAGGAAGTCACCTGAACCATACCATGCCAAAGCCTGAGGGATATTCTGTGTAAATATGCTCCCTGGACCATTATCCTGAACAGAGGGATGGCCCATTGGCCCACCTGCACACAGTTGTTCTTGTGTCAGTACATGAGATGGAGCCTGCTGGGGCAATGTCTGCATCTCCTGATCTGGGAACGGGTATGACTGCAGAATCCACATGTTTTTTCCAAAAAAGACTCTTGACTTGTGTTCATCCCCAGATGTCTGGCACTGCATGTTGCCTACCCAGCAAGCCGGTTGTAGGAGACCTGGCCGAGTCTCAGGTTCACAGGGTAGCTTCCTTCCTTCTTGATCCTGTCAGTCCCACATCCTGCTCTCAGCTGCAGAGTGACTCAAAATCCTTTTGACAATCCTTCAAGGCTGTGGTCCAGAACCCCAGCATTTAATTATCGTGCTATCCAAGCCATTTAAATCATGGATAAAGAAAGAACAAAGTGAAATCTGCTCTCTGAGCCCAGCTGCACACATAATAGAGGGTTTTTACAGCCTAACCCCAACGGGGCATTGCAAACCCTGGTTGACTTAAGAAGCCAGAAGATATTCTCCACAGGAGAGAGTGCAGTTCTGGTATAAAACCCATCTGGATCAATGCAGAAGGAAACAAGGCAGATGAGAAGAAATATGTGGGACATAGTTAGAGGATGAAGGCATAAAAACTGGCCCAAGTAAGATTGCAACAAATTTCCCACTAATACAGTATCATCAAAATGAAATCCTTCTTGAAAGAGAGTAGAGCACAGGATTGGAGAGCTAAGGGTCTATGCATGCTGGGGAAAGGCCAGATGACTGACTTTGCAATGCCTGAAATCAGACATCTGTTAAGTATTGTACGTGACAAACTCTTTAAAGAGAGTTAATGAGGTCACTAGAAATGGTTCAACACAATAAATTTAATGAGGCAATAAAAATAATTAGAAATGGCCTGGCTTGTAAGAGTTTGGATCTGAACTTCCTCACAGTTCAGGGCTGTTTGGATTGAAGGCTTTTGGCTTGACCCATTACAGATGAAGAAGTGAGGAAGTAAACTGGAATTCATATCTATTCTCTGCCTTTTACGTGGCTGGATATGTTTTCAGGGCATTGTTTGGCCTATTCTCATTTCTTTGTTTTTATGAAGCACTGAAATCATACAAACCATGCAACAGCTTCATTGATTGAATCTAAAGTAACAGGTATTTAGATACTGTGACACTGAAGACAACAAAATGCTAATCAGGTAGCTGGGAAGAAAGATGTGAGGTTGAGAATCGTTCTGCCTCCAACTCTTTAGATTGAGATTTGGCTGTCAAATGTACACAGTAAAATCCACTGGGTAATTCATCTACTCTTCAGAAATTGCAAATCCATTAGTGTCTAGACCTTAATTATCATCTTCATTGGCCTGAAAGTTTTCCAGAGTCTGGAGTTAGATGATAACACAACTAAGAAGTATTTTGTCTATGGAGATGTATCTATCTCCCACCTAGAACTCTGCTGTGATCTGGCAGCAGCTACATAAACACAGCTACCTAAAGCCTAAGAGACTCATGAGCCATTAATATTAGTCTTAAGCACAACAAACTCATTTTAATAAGATGATGTGTATTGGTTAAAGAACTTCCCCGCAGTGGTAGTTCAGATTTCCTGAAGGTAACCCTAGAACCTGTATCCATCCTCTGGGACAAATGTTCTGCCCGCAAGATTGTTACCACTTTGTTTTTTAACAAGAACCAGCCCTGATCGGGAATCTTTGTGAAAAGAAGCCTTAACAAATGCATCCTGAATGGAGATATGTCTTTCTAGCATGTTGGTCTTCTACTGTAAAAGAACCTGCAAGGGGGGAGTTGGATCTCTGCAGGCACAGAGAGGGATCTGCCACCTTACAGTGACAGAAGACCCTTGAGTGTCTACTCTCGAGGTTTGGATTATCCTGTAAACAGAAGATGAGGTTTTTGATGTGGCCAAAATGCTAAGTTCTAGGTATCTAAATTATATATACTATTCTATTGTCCTGAATTAATACCTATATAATATTCTACTGTAAATTACATATGCATTAAGTCAGTTCAGTTGTTACTTCTTGGAGAACAAAGTGTTGTCTCGTACGTAGTACAGCTCAAACTGAAGTTAAAGGTGGAAACCCTGTTTCATTTCCTTACCTGTGCTCTGTAAAAGTCTACAATCCTGGTAGCCCTTTCTGGTGACTACCTATCTAGGTATCATTACCATATATGGGTAGGCTGAGGAATTTTTCTTAAGAAAGAGAAAAAATAATCATGAGTTTGAAGATGGGCAGCTGAATTGCACACTCCACACTTCAGTCTGCTGTAAGTGCCCGTCTTGTGCATGTGGCACAGTCTTCACTCAATAATCAATTTCAAACTATTGATCCATTAAGACCATGTGCTTCTTATTTCAGGTATTAACCTGCCTCATGCTGCATCTGGAATGTGGGCTGCTGTGTGTGCCTGATCAAGGCTTAGAGGCCCAAGTTCCCAAGGAAAGAAAGCTGATTCCAGGTTTTAGTGGGTTTCATGAACCAATTGGATAAAGAGAAATCATTAACTCCTCAGCACAATGACTTTTGGACCATAAAAAAACATAACTAAGACCAATGCTGTATCCAAAATCAGCTGAAGCCAATGGGAGCCCTTTCATACCACTGATTTAAAGGTACCACGTGTCAAAATCTGAAATGTGCAGTAGAGACATATCCCCCCTTGTACAAATGAGACTTGTCTGAGGCAATAACAAACTCTTCACTGTTACCTTTTACTTGCTTAACTTCTATTGCTGTCTCTTATTGGCTGTTTAATCTCACAGCATCAATCCTACCTGCTCTCACATTCAGAAATGATGATCACATTCAGGATGATGTTGGATTCAAACGCGGAGCAGCTAAATGATGCTGTAAGATCTGTGAGCACCAGGGGCAGCAAAGGAAGAACTCAGTTGCCTCTCTAGGCCTGCAGGACTGTGCCAGATCCCCATCCATACTGAGAGCCCGTGTAGGAGGATCGCTTCGGATCAGAAGGGCACAACTTCGGCAACTCAAGCCAACGCTCTGCAGATTCAAAACTAAGAACCACCTATCTTGAGCCCGGGAGCCATCAGATCATTGAATGGAGCACTTTTCCTCATGAGTGGAACACATGTTTATTTTGTCACATCGTTTGTAAATCTCGAGTAATGGCGTAACATTTTTATCTACAACTTTTTTTTTTCATGTTGGGTTTTCGACAAGGTAAATGAAAATCCATCTCGCTTGGCTGAGTTACAGAGCGTAACTTCAAGGGCATTCTTTCATTTCCAACCTTCTGTTGCTTTTGACATAAATCTTGGGAGCTGGACTACTTAGAAAGCAGCAGGACCCCCCAGTCAACATTTCCTATTCTTTCCTTTCAAAATATTCTTGTTTTCATTATAAGGTACTCTCAGAAAGGGGAAGGTTTTATTAATTTTTTTTTTGTGCTACAAATGCGAGGAGATCAAGAGCAAAACTCATGTCAGACAAAATCCGTAGCTGCTAGAAGTGATCCATTGAGTTGTGCTACACTTTGCATATGTGTGTATTTAACCTCCTTGTTGCTACAGGATTTTTTGTTACTCTTTTTTCCCCCTCTTCGAGTGCTGATGGAGTTTTAAGATTCCAAGGCTAAGATATTTTAAACTTCAGTATTAACTGTATGTTTCCTCTGGGATATGCTAGGTAAAATAAATGCTGATTTTCTTGGCATGTTCTGCTAAGATTTTATTGGTATCAACATTTTCTCTGTCTCAGGTCACATGGCAGCAAAGTTCTTCCTGAAAGTTCAACAAAACCCGCAGTAAGAAAAAGGCACCGTCCCCTCATTTTAAACCATTATAAATTAGACTCTAGTCAGTAAGAAATTAGGGGAATTATTCCAACGTGTTTATCTGTATAGAAGAATCAAACATGGGAAGGTATGGACCAGGACCCTGGCAGTCAGTGTTAGAAAGAAACAAAATATAGAAGAAATATATCCCCTCTAAAGAAATATTTGTGTGCTCGCACAGATATGCCTCAGTGTGTGAATATATGCACACATCAGGCAAAACATGACTGAAAAGCATCAATGTGAAAACTCTTCAGAAAGGGTATGACAGAGAGATCTGACATGTCACTCCTTTTATGATGTTCCCAGACTGCTTTTAATGCAGTTGTAATACCAGGCTACAAAAGATGATTTTGAATGTAGTGTCTATTTTGGGCACATGCACGTACACAGAAATGTTAGAAAGTGTGTCCATGAATTTGTGTGTTATTCCAAGAAGACCCACCTACCCTTCAGTGAGATGTCGTACAGGTTCTCACAATTGCCACCACTGAGCTTTCCAGGCCCTCTGTGATTTTTGCAGCCAAGTTGCTGTGTTTAGTGGGTTTTATGGTACCACATGTTCTCATGTCATGCCTCAGATTAAAGGCATAACTACGAACAAGAGCCCATGTGCATGTGGTATCTCGGGCTCACAAATGGAAAGAAGGAAATCCAACCATTTCTTCTGTTGGGAACTGCCTGTGGGAGGCAAGACTAGGGGCTGAATTTAGACATAAATCTGTTCCCAGTTAGGTGGGAATTCTCATATCTTTTATCTTCCAGTAAGAACATTTCACAGGATGATATTGTTTAAGAGTCATTATCAGATTTAAAAAAGAACAAACACAACAAAGAAAACCAAAAAGCAACTGTCCCCCCTCAAACCTAATCAAAGAATCTTAGTACTAAAATACAGGTAATTAATGGCAATTCATTTGACTATGTAAACTATCTTACTTGGAAAAGATTCTGAATTTTGAGGCTGGACTATAAATACTTCACACACCTCTCCGTATAATCAGCTTTCAGCCAGGGTCTGAGTGAATAACTGACCTGTTTCAGCTCACCTTCCCATCTGCTCAGCTCTGCCAGTGCTGTCTGCCTTAACATCCTGCTCTGCTGTTTCTCTAAAAACATCACCATTCACTACACCCTGTTAGGTCCTTTCAGAAGGCTCAGTCTTTCAAGGATGCCTTCAGTTACCCTGGTAAAGACTCTGTTTAGAGATTAGGTAGTCTTTCATTGGAAAGGGGAATATTTGGAGACCAGACAAGTCTGCCTGTTGGAAATTAATTTACAGCCCCTGGTACAGGAAGCACAAAGGTGTAAATTTGTGATGGGGAAAGGGAAATTTACTATATTTAATTTTACTTAGTTTGAAGATGATAGTGAGTCACATGTGCTTCTCACTCCTGCGGACAATGTCTTGGTGGGGGAAGATTTCTTATTGAGTGCTCTTTGGGAAAGGGACTTCTTAGGGCCTTTCTCACATAGTGGAAAAATAGCTAACAAATTTCTGTTAGAACAGCAGTGACATCACAATAGAAAAAGGCTCCACATGGGAATTTTCTGGAAAGAAGTCTGAAGGAATTTGTAGGAGGTGGCAATAAAGGAATCTTGACAGTCAATGTCCACAATTTATCATGTTGAGAATGAAATCTTACATGTGAAACAGCATTGGATGAGAAAAAAAAGAACCAACTTGACAACACTAGTCATCAAGAACTCTCATGCCCAGGACCAGACTCTTCCATCATGCAAAATTTTTCTAGGTTTATTTCCAAGTGTCAAAGCCCTGGGCAGGATTGGATGCATGTGTCTAGATTGCCTCTCACAACGGGATGTCTCTCATTCATGCTCACAAGTACTCTGAAAGTTTGGGTGTCCCTGTGTGCTCATGAATGACCCCTGGTGCATTAACCCTTTGGAAGTTGCTGTTGGAATGGTAATTGAGGAAATCACAAGACTGCATTATTTATGGAGATCGTCTGGTCTCACAGTTCACTGTGCAATATGGAAACAACATGTAGCTGGATATCAAAGGCCATGACATCTGCAGAGGGCCACATCTTTTTCCAATATCACTGTCTTGAGTGGGGGAAAATGTCTCCTTTTTGAGCTCTCCTGGATCACTGATTTGACTCAGAGCCTGCAAGGAAGGTCTGCAAATCAAAAGGTATCAGTGAATGGTTTGTGAGTTATTTTGTGAGTAGAGTACAGATCATTAAAGCCAAGTTCCCTCCTGTTTCTAATCAATTCTCCTATAATTTAATCCCTTTACAGCAAGAGAAAATACAGAATGAGTGAATGACAGAGTCCACAGAGTGATGGTCATGAAGAAGAAACAAAAAGCAGTTGGTTCTGGCCAGGCCTGGACTAGACTCGAGACTAACTGTGTGACTGACAAAATGCAGGTAGGTCTGAACTCAGTTAGCACATTCCTTTGTGATAGGGAACATGGTTTAAAATGGTAGAAGCAACACAGGTCTGAAGAAACCCAGTGATGTGATTTGACTCACATCAGTCCCTAATTTGCTGTTTCTACATAAGATCACTGGGAAACACAGTGAAGTTCTCAATGTGCTTCTGTTGCCCGTGGCAAAGAAGCCACACCCTTGACATGCATCATCTGGAGCTCTGCTGTCTTTATAGTTCTAGTCCATGTGGTACAAAGGCAAGGCTGGGCAAGTTGAGGAGAAAATAAAGGCAGGCCTGTGGCATACCCAAAAGGGCCACAACCCTGCCTATATTTCTGAGCATAACCATTTCATGGAAAGAACAGCAGAGACTTACTCATATACCAGGCAGTCCTGACAGATGCAAAGAGTTCCCAAGTTCCATGGCACTGATAAAGCAGGCCAAAATTTGTTTCAGGTTTTCACCTTTCTTCTTGGCAGCTTTGTTCTCCGAAAAGAGATAGTGAGAAAAGCCATGTAAGTTGCTGCAGAGCAGACAGAAGACATGCTGTTCCTTTTGTTTGCTTATTCCTTCATGACTATGCCAAAAAAAGATGTGGAACATGTTACTTTGCAAATTCTTCCCTGAGAAAGCATTGGACTGATGCTGAAATATGGCTACTTGGCTTCCTAGTCTGTCAATTGTGATTTACCACTTCTGTGCTCTCAGTTCATTTCTAGAAGCAAAGGCAGGAGCTACAAAGACAGTAGCACAAATACAATGAAGCTGAGGGTGGCTTTAGGATGTGATCACATTGCAGTACAGTAGTCAGTTGACTTATTGATAGAGGAACTCCTAGAAAAAGAATAAAATGCTGTTTGTCCCCCTTTCTTTCTGACTGTTGGAAAAAAGAGCTTTCTTCCCATACACCTCTGTTTTCATCACAGATGTTTGTGCCCTGGTGAGTTTTCTTCAGTGCTTTGATGACCTCAGTTTCAAAGGCTGCAGAGAAAAGTCTTTCACTTCTCTGAGACTTTCCCACTAACAGATCTCTCTGTTAAGCTATTTTATGTCCCCATAGCTTCCTTTCCTTAACTACACTGATTCTATCTTCTCAAACTGTATGAAATCATTCCTTTTAAATGGGATTTTTATTTTACATGATATATAAGGAGGGGAAGGAGTCCCATGCATGCATTGTTCCATCTTCATTCTGTGGGGGGGGTTTTGGACATACCCAAAGACCATTAATGCTGATAACACTGTACTTCTATGTGGCATTTCTTACCCACATTCATGTGCTCTTGGCCACACACCATGCAACTGCAGTGTTGAATGCATTACAAGCCATAGACAGAGATGGAAGCAGGCGGATTAAAAAAACAAATGTTAAATGGAACTGTAGATAGCTTTGACATCCCAACATTTCCTTATCCCTCAGCAGACACATTTATTATTTATACATTTCCAGCAGCGTAGAAAATGCCTTTTCCAAATTCCATGCATTGAAAGGAAGATAGTTTGACCAATGAGGGGGATCCCAATATAATCTGTTCAGCTCAGACCTTCAGCTCTGAAACCTCTAAGACATGAATATTTTATGTGTCTACAGTTATGCTTAAGAAACATGTTAAGAAACAAAGGTGGCACCCTCTGCCAGGTTCAGATTGTATATAAAGGCCATATTACTGTCATCTAACCCAGAAATGATGAAGTCTCCAATCACTGAGGGGCACAATGTTAAAGCAGTCAGCAATCAGCCTCAACAGGCTGGATGAGAAACACAGACAGCTCTGTTTAGAAGGGAACTCTTCTGTGCTCAAACATCTTGAGTTCCTCCAACTTCTAGAGGTCTTGAATTTGACACTGCTGCAGTATGCCTCAGCAGGTCCTTCTCCTAACCACAGGGTGCTTTGGATGGGCAATGCTAGCTTTGAAGCTGGCAAAGGCCTGGAAATTTCACATGAAACAGGGCAGCTTCAAGGAGAAGTTAAATACACAACTGCAGTCCTTTTCCTGACAGCAGAATAGAACTAATCACCATTAGTCACACTTGCAGAACAATTAATCCATTTTTCCTTTGCTAAACAAATGCAATTTGCAAAACCAAACCATACAAAAGGGTGGAGGGGTTTTAACACATGCCAGTTGGATTTGGTTTGTGTGTCTCCAGATGGCAGCGAGCAGGGAACAAGGCTACATTTCTCGGCGTGAACAAGAATCTCCATCTGCAGCCTCTGTACACCACAAAGCCTGTGACTCATCCAACTGCTTTGTACTGGCTGGGCTACTGCTGGGTTTGTGTAACCATGTCCTCTCAGGACTGGGTTCCTAAGTGCCTTAATAGGCCCAGAAGAAGGCAGATCTAAGCACATTAGGGATCTTTAACCAAATGTGCCAACAGCCACAGAGTTCAGGATTCAGTTTCTGTCCCTGAAAGCCCATCTGCCCCAAAAGCTCTTGGAATAATGCCCAACACAACTGACTGACCTTCCTGCCCATGTGTTTAACACTCAGATTGCAGAATGCTTTTTAAAGTTTTAAAAGCATTTGCATTCCCAGAAATGGGAATGAAGACAGGTCATGCCCATCTATACAGACTGACCACAGATGCCTTTCTCATCTCTTTTCTTCAGCAAACTCTGCCTCCCATTTTTGTGCAGGTCACCGTAGAAAGGAGATGTCCCCACACTTTGTGTGACCTGCCCCCTCTGGATGAGAGGCTTTCCTGCAAGAGAGAATGATAGTTTCATACCAGTAGAACCACCAGATATAGGCAATGATGTAACAGTCCTTCCTAATACTCCTCTAACACAAAGTACTGAAATAGTTATGAATTATTTCATAACCATGAACTTAGGTGAGTGCAAATCTCTATCCATGCAGGTGCATCACTTCCATGGACATTTGGACCCCTGTCCCATCTGTATGTTGGTGAACTCTGCTGAAGTCATACAGTGGAATGGATCAAACAACATCTGGTTTTCCAGCTCTACTCCATCCAAGTTTTGTCTTTGGTAACCCATTCTCTTAATACCCAGATTTTTGTTCCTCCATGAGAAGTGATGATATTTTTCTGTGCTACTGTAGCTTGAAGGAATCTATTCCCAACTCTGCAATCTTCAGAGGTAACTCAGGATGAAATGAAATGAATAAATGAAATAACATTTTTATTATCTAACCATCTGTGATGGGCAAAAGTAGAACAAGAGCATTAGACAGAAGAAGAGTCTGAACCTCTTTCTTTCAGCACTAGCTTAGTCTTTAGACCTTGTTACCTCCATAGTAAATGGCAATCTTCCCACATCAGAGATGTATGATTGAAGAGTTTTTAGGTTTCTTTGTTCATGGGAGAGACAAGTGGGCGAAATTTGGGGAGAAACTTGACAGATACACATTTGTGTATTTGTAATACAGAAATATTATCAGCTACCATGGACACATCAGGCCTAAGGACTATGTGACTGCTGTCTAATGCCCAGCCTTTTGAAGTGCCAACCAACTACCGTCACGAAAGGGATGGACAACTCTCTGCTCACTAGCTGCTACAGAACAGAAATTCACCCTAATTTCCAAACCAAGAAAGGCCAAAACTACTTCTGGGTGCTACTGGGAGCCTGCCAGCACATATCACATAACTTCAGGGTTTAGATGGTGGGGGCTTTACTCTGCTCACCACTACCTGGGAGCACTGTGCCTGTGGGAATTCATGCCTTGGTCGGTTTTACAAGTTCTGAATGAATAAGGCTGAATTTATAGAGTTCTCTTATTGCTGTTTTTTCAGTATAGTGGCTCCCTCTGTGAGAAGGGAGGCAAACAAGCAGCTAGAACATTATAAAGTATTGTATTTATTGGGTCCCGCAGTCATCAAAAAAGTGGGAGGCGGAAAAAAATATCCTCTCAGGAGAGATACAGATTAGACTTTGAGTCAGTCCTGCAGCCAGCTGTTTTAAAAGTCCCCCAAACAGGCTTAACTATTTAAAAATGATTTAGCTGGTGAAACTTCACTGTATGAATTACTTGGAGGAATTAAGGATTTGAGAATGATGAGGAAGGAGTGAGGGGCTTTATCGACTCAGCACTAAATGTTCAGCTGAAAAAGGGAGGGCAGGCAAGACAGCTCAGAGATGCCTGTGATTTCCCAGCGATCCGTGAATGTTTATTGGGACGTCATGTCTCTGACCCCGGAATGGGATGCAAGCCAATCTGTATAAAAAGATACTCTTATATTCCTGGCATAGTTTTGTGGTGAGCAGAATTTGCTCTATGTATATTTTATGTTTCAGGTTGCAGGGCCCTATGTGGGAGTTTTATATAATGTCTTTTAATATTTATTTGGTTAAACTTTACAATTATGATCCTTAGAGAAAATGATTCTCAGATGCTGGATCATGCCTGTATAATTTGAATGAGATTATGCACACAGAGACAAACTCTTACTCACACACAGCAGCATCTCTATCATGTGCATTCCTCTAGCCCTTCACTTCTAAATATCTCTGATAATATATTTATCCTCACAGCCAGTAAGGGTAAACCAGTGACAGTCTGATGTGGCAGACTGATGCACAGACACATTGGCAGACAGTGCCTACACTTATGTGTCTCCCTGGGGTCCTTGTGGTTAGTGAAGACAAACTGATATGTTCAGGAGGTGTCTGAGACTACCAAAGACCTAAACTGCCTGTGGAAGGTAGAAACTTCCAGGAATATTTGCTGGTTCCCTGCAGAACCAGTAAAGCACAAGAGCTTCAGCAGTTGATATCAAGATATCTATGTCCAGACAAAGTTAAGTCACCTCTATAAGCCATTTTTTCTCCTCAGAGTTCCTTGCCTCTGTCTTCTCTGCAAGGATCCCCATCTACAGGTCTGACTTGTACCAGGGAACATGTGCCTGCCATTGCCTCATTTCAGACAATGTCCCCAGAGCACTTGAGAGGACAAGTGAAAGTTGTCTACGGTTAAAAAAGTAATGTTCAAACTGGAAAGATGAATGTAGGAGAGGACTATGTTGGCTGACAGGATGAAGACTGAATAAATACAGCCATGGGTGGAAGAATATTTTAGCTAAATACCTACTCTGGTGTATATTACAGTAGCAGGAGGGACGCTCTCCAGCACGAAGAAGATCCTTTGTTTCTTAACCATTCCAGACCACAGAAACTGGAACAATTTCCTGGTAGAATGATGGTCAGACAGATCCGAGAGTCCTCCACCAGTAATGTGGAGACACCAAAAATATTCCAAACGTTATCCCAGCATGTTAGTCTGCTCCCTGCTGTTTTCTGCAGTTCTAAACTCGTATCATCACATTTGTGTTCATTGGGAAAAGTTTTCAGTGTTGTGCTTCACCCAACAGTGTCTTCCAGGTGGAGCTCCCCAATTTCTGAGCAATTCAAAAATTGCTAAGAGGCTAAATTAACAATAGTCTACTCTTTTACCTCTTTATCCCATATATAAATATACCCAAAAGGTTAAAGGCAGTTATTGTATCATTTTAGGTGCATGAAGAAAAGAACTGGTCAGAGGTTGAGAGATTAAACTGTATATGGGCTGGATTTGTTTGGTGGTGGTTGAACCAGCTCAGATGAACGATGAGACAAACATGTGCCATGCAGGCCACCAAAACTTGAGTGGCTTGGAGCAGGCCAGGGCAGGCAAGCACGTGGGTCTAGTCACACCAGTGAGAACAATAATGTCTTTACCATTCACATGTAATCGGAGCAGCCAAAGATCTGTCAGCACAGTAGTTCTCATTAAACGCGAGCATTTGCCAGTGGTGAGTGGAACCTGGCATTTCCCAGGCAGAAGTATGTGTGCAGACAGTGTGTGCTGCACACACACACACTCAGACTGAGGTTTCTGGGAAGCATCAAGCTGTACAGCCACTCGGTTCAGGCTCTTAAGACCAACATCTTTGATTTGCACATGGCTTGCTGCACACTGAAGGACCTTCTGTTCAGTGTGGGCACGGTTAGCCCAGAGCTTCCAGGAAGCACAGGGCTGTGGGCAGCAGAAAGGGTTGGGATTTTCAGGTGTAATGGAGATATGATCGGTTTATTTCCTTTGAGCTGTAAACAGTAGCTCTCTGCTCTTCCTGTTGGGTAAGGAAATCCTGGACAAATATCAAAAATCCTCAGATTCCACCAAAAATTTCTGCCAAGTATAGGACAAGCGTGTGTCTATGTAAAGACAGATGTGAAGTACCTCAAGCTGTTGCACAGACATCAGGGACAGTCAAAAGAAAAGTTAGGCTCTAATCACTACTATGCTGTGTTATGTTTCCCCTCGCATTCCCATGTGGGTAGGAGGGAGAAGGAGAAATTAAATATCCTGAAGTTGAGTTTAGGTCATCAGGAGTCTTCAGGGTTAATGGGAGCCGTTATTGCTGAGATGCCAGGGAAAACTATTTCAGAACTATCAGCACTGCCAAAAAGAGCAAAATGAATCAAACATTTGAGTTCCTGTGTAGGAAGTAAAAATAATTATTCTGTTATTTATTGCTGTTAAAAAAGTCTTATTTCAGCCAAACTGTCTGAAAAAAAAGCATTCAAATTTTATGTGTTTGTGGCTGTAGGAGGATTTGAGTTGGATGGTTTAAATGAGTCCCTGTGTGTGTGTGTAAATGTCCCAACATGCCAAATAAGCAAGGGTCCGAGGAGTCTGAATATGGATGCATTTGAACTTTGGGAAAATTCAGATTCATGGCTTGCTTGTATTTTGGCACAACAAACTGAGCCAAAGCCTTTACCCAAACACACCCAGGACCAGGAAAAGTTCAACCCTGCATCCAGTCTCTGGTTCCATGTCTGTTGCTGCCCTAAGCAAGCATGGAATGGGCTGCATAGGCCTTTTGTGTGTCACAGATGAACCAATATATTTTCTGGTTCAGTTTGGAAGTGTGTCTTGTTGCAGCTTCATAATGAGCTGTGTCTATAGCAGATGTCAAAAGCCAAATTAAAGAAGTTTATTTTCCATCCTTGACTATTTCCTGAGAAAACAAACTCTTTGTGAATATTTAAATCCGCATGATGACCTGTGTTTCTCCAGTGGCAATGCTTTGTGAGCTATGGGAGAAACCAGGAGCCAAATTCCAGTCTCATGTTTTCCTTCCCACACCACTGGAAGCCAAGCCTTGTGCTGAGGCAGCATGCTTGGACCTCCAAGGCACTGAGGGAGATTCTCCACTAGAGAAGTCAACCAGAAGCTGTAACTTCAATTGTCTACTGAGCTGCTGTGCACATCCCAATGCTTAGCTGTGTCTCCTCTGGCTGATGTCCCCTCCTCAGCTTTTCTTGGAGGACTCTTCCTGTGGAAGCACTGTTTTTGCAGGCAGAACACCTCCAGCTGTTGCCAATGGTGGGCTCTCACCTTCTACCAAAGTGGGCTATAAAATAATGATTTCCCCACTAGCTGCAGAACAGACATACAGAGTAATAGCAAAATCACATTACAGCTATCAAATTCTGCAGAATGGTTCAATAAACATAGGTGACAGCCCAATTCCCTTCTACTTCTGTGGAGAGGTCTAAAATAACATATGTAGATCCTCTGCATCCTCATCATCCTCCTTTTAGATGAGACTTTGCCACAAAAGCATTTAAAAATATAAGTGTGAGAGTTACTGTTTTCTAGTTTTGGAAGATCACTGGGAATTGGTCCAAGACTGGAAGATTTCTCCAAAGGGAAGTTCCACATGAGACGAGTTCCCTAGGGATGGAACAGCCCTTGGCTGCTGCTTTTATGAGATGTATCTGGACAGGCCAGAGTGAGTTGTAAATGAGACATGATCAGAGTTCACTTTACAGGGCCCATTTTCCCCTCTGTGGCCACCTCCAAGGTTGCACAGTTCAGAGTGTGTATTCACCTCCTTGAAAACCAGGGCTGTCCTGACAATCTGCTCCAGTCCTGAATGTCCTGATCTTTTGCTTATGTTATTGGTGACCCTTTACACTGTGTTTAATGACTTTATGGGAATCTGGGAAAATATCCAATCATTCATAGTTGAAATATTGCACTTTGGAATTGGTACCAATACAAGCAACCTTGTACTTTATAAAACCGACTGGGAACTGATTTCCCACCCTTTTTACTCTTCCAAGAACTGCAGCCACCACAATAAAGTAGCAGTAGAATTTATGATCATTTACAGTAAGTGGAAACAAGGCACTTTTGGTATCCCATGCCTGGTGTAGCTATTTTGCTTAAAACACTGAGGCTCCTAAGAAATGCTTCATGCACAATTACATGCAAGTATCTACCAGGCCTTTCAAGATGATTTGATTTACCCAAAAAGTAATAATAACCTCTTTGCAGTTGCAAAATAACATACGTGTAAGCTCAGATCAAGTGACCTACAAAGGCAGCACTGCTGACTCGAGGCCTATACAGATTCTCTCTCTGTTATTTTTTTACTTCTTTGCCATCAGTATGTTTTATAAAAGTCACTCTTCATAGTAAAGGTCTCTTATGCATCCAATATAGCTCCTGACAAATGCAGAAGCAACTTTAAAGTTAAACAAGTTTAAAAGTTTAAAGTTAAGCAAGCTTAACTTTAAAGTTGCTTTTAACTCTGCTTTAACCTGGACAGAGATGAAGGCAAGTGATCTTTACTTCAGAAAGAATTAAGAGAGGGAGCTCTTCCCAGTTTGAGTGATGGCTCTGCAATTTGAGTTAAGACAAACACAGCTCCCAGCCCATCATTCCAGAATATGGACTATTTTTAAAAGAAGGAGATGTTATGTCTGTCAACTTGCCCAGAAATCCTCTAGCCGGCAAAAGGAATCTGAAACCGAGATTGTCAAAAGCCAAAAAGGAATATTTTGCAAAGTTTTCAGGGGTGTTGGAGCTAAGGAGAGGAAGAAAAATCCTAGAAAACATAGCTGGGAAAACAGATTGGCCATTGACTTGTAACAAGAGCTTAATCTGCTGCAGTCAAACCTAAATGTGTGCATTCCCAGGGCTGTGGCTTGCAGGACAGACGGTGGCCAAATGGAGGAAATGCTGCCCATGGTCTCATTGTGCATAGAAAGGGATTGAGCACGTAATATGGATAAACCTGAATTGTATGAGGGAGGCAAACTCCCCTGCTGTAGCTCCAGTACCTTCTGGTATTGCAATTCAGGAGCTTCTGTCATAAGGACTCAACACTCCAGAAAAAGTTTGGTTTGCTGTGCGAGTAGAAGACCTGGGAAAGGGCCATGACCTCAGAGGGCACCCTTTGGGAAGCACCTTTTGGGAACCTTCCCGGTCCCACAGTGTCAGGAAGGATTTTCATTATTAATTATCCACAAATGAGGAAACTTGGGCGCTGAGAAGAGCAGATCCCCAGGTCACAAAGGGGATCGAGGGCAGCGTTGGATCCAAAACACAAGCTCCGGACATAAACAATATAATTCAGTGTTTCCCAAAATGCTCTACGATTCTAAGTGTGGGAGGGTAAGAGGAACGGGTGAAAACAGAAAGGCTTCTTAAGAGTTTCTTCAGAGACTCATAGTCTTGGATCCTCAGAAAGAAATGGCTATTTGAATACACATAAGGTGAAGTATCTAAGGCCCTAGCTAATAATGTATGAAAATATTCTTTGAAAAAGAAGGCATAATCTATGATGTTACATATGGTGCATATTTGCTTACATCAATCCTAGAGAGTTTAAACAGTGTCTGCTGTAGTGCATACAGTAGGAAATACCTGTAATAGATAAGGCAGCAAAGGAACCCTGAGTTTGAAGAGAGCCTGAAACAGTAGCTCCCAATTGCTCCTTGCCCTCGGGGCTTGCTTTTTATTGGTTTCACTACTTAAAGCATGAAAAGAAGTGCTACATGAAGTGCTACAAAAGCTGCTGTCCAAGCCTTTGCTGAATGTACATTCTCAGGGGGGAAGGTAGAGGACTTTCACCTTTTTTTGAGGGAGGCTCAGCTTTCAAAACCTGAGAAAAACTTAAATCGTGTTGTCTCTCCAACACACAGTTATGATCTGAACTGACTAGGCAGGTTGGTTTTCTCCCTCTGTATTGATGCATTTTTGAAGTCTGCTCTGCTAGTTCTGGTATCGTTCTTTGAAAATTGTTGTGATTAGTTTCAGGGTTAAATAACCTGAAAGTGAAATGGAGTGGCCAAAATTGGCTGACTTTATTTTTCTTTTTTTTTTTCACCAAATGACCCAAACCACTATGATTTGCTCTGACAAAATTCTCTCCTTCTCTGTTCTAACTTCTCATTGTGACCACTGGGGAGAAAAAAAATGCCATTCTTTGTGCAGGTCTGACTGATGGGCTCACCTGCAAGTGACCTCATCTTTCTGTGGCTGATTTGAAGGCAACATGTGTTTAATCCAGAAATGCTGTTTATTCATAGTCCTTCTGTAGTACACAGAGATAGCTTTTGCTAACAAATCTCTCTGCAAAAGCAAGCAAAATCATAGAAACCAGCTCTGACTGCTGTATAGACACACAGGAACATGTAGATTTTTCTTGGCAAAACTAACCCATGGCTTCAACATAGTGAAAACAAGAGTCAGAACAACATACCAGAGGGCAGGAAAACTGAAAATAAAAATCTTATACTTCTTCACATGATCTTTTGCTTTAAAAAGCCTTACTAAGACAGCGTGCTAGTAATTATGCATTTGCACTTTATTCTTCATTTAAACACATTAAATAGAAAACACCATCAACCAGGGGGAAAAAAGCACATCCATTACTTTTAAATCACAACCAGGGGAATTTCGCATTGGCTTAGAGAAAGCAATCATTTGACTTTAGAAGCTACAGGGCAAATGAAGGGTTGTTAGCCCTCCTGTCTCAGGAATGAAGCCCTCAGATTGGTTAAGCTTCATTTTGGAAACAAGGGGCCCTTGTAAAAATTCTGTCAAAAAACTCCATCACCCTCTAGCAGAGCCCTTCTCAGTGAATCCTGCAGGTGGAAACACTCTCCCTCTTTACCCCTGAAGCAGGATCTGCTACTGTTTGAGGTAAAGTAACAGAAGTTACTTGCAGCTTCTCCCCAGGATGACTTTTCTTACTTTTCATCTCTTTTTTTTCCGAACAAAAAAGCTGCTTAGTGAAATGCTAATAAATGTTGTTTGAAGAAAAAAACTATTTGAGCTGTTATATAAATTGCATATGCCACTGCATGCTTTCAAAGTCACCCTTTTTGCTTTATTTGAAGGCATATTGAAGGCATAAAACTCTTTCTCTGAAATGAAAATGTCAGAACGCAGCAGAAAAGGCTCAGAAGAGCCTGGATATGACATCAGCTTTGATTTCTTCCTCCCTCTCAATTCTGAACAAACATAGCCAGTATTTTCAACAGGGTTAAGTACTCAGAGGCTGGACCAGGTTGAGAGCAGACCAAACTTCTCATTCATGTATCAAGGAGGAAAAAAGCATTGTATCCTGAAGCCTTCAAAGTGAAAAAGCACTTCAGGCTTGGATTTGCACAGCCACCTGCTTCTACTAGCTGGAAAAAAAGGGAAAAAAGTCGGGTTCTCATAATGTTTTTCACTGCAAACACGATCCACATAAGTATGGCAAGTGCTCACTGAGCTCTCTGTGCACACCTTGGTGAGTTACTGGAGCTGAAAACCTCTCATCAGGGATTGCACTTAATGACTCTTGTCTCACTTAAACAATTCACTGTGTAAGGGTGTGAAACCATCTGCTTTTATTCCTCGGAGAGCTATTGAATTCATTGTCACGGCAAAGATTCCTTGCCTACAAGATTCCACTGACTACAAAAGAGGAGGAAAGACAAAAGAGGAAAGGCTGAGATTAAAGTGGATGAACCACCTGAGTTATTTTACAGCTTTTAATCTCTCCTGGTACTGCTGTCTCTGTAAACCCAAAACAATCAGGTGTCACCTAACATGCTCTTCACCTTGCTCTCACAACATGATCTGATGATCTCTGGAACACCCTATTCCCCCATCAGTCTCAGGAAAAGACAAGACCAGGATGTGTGGAGAGGAGTCCAAACAAATGGCAGTCCTGGAACTCCTGACTTGAATACTACTTAGATCTTCAGCAGAGCTGCTTCTATACCTTAGATCATCACAGGTTCCTAAGAACTGGCTCTAAGAGACATTGTATGACAGGAATCTCCCAAAACATCACCACACATTCTTAACTAAAAGAACAAAGCCAGAAGGGTATTTTTGTGTCCTTCATCCTGATGTATTCTATTTTACCCAGAAACCTATAAATGAAAGATGAAGACTGAGATTAGCCCTAAATTCCCCTTTCTTGAGGAAAGTAAACTCTCAGCCGTAGATATCCAAGTGTGAGAACGCAAAGCCTCTTCAGAGTCATGAAGATGATGTCCACAAGAAGAACCACACTAGGGTGTGGAATATCCTCAGCTCTCTTCCACCCTTATCTCTGCTGGTCAAATGTAAGTTTGAGTGACCCAGGGAGGTGTCCAGGGTGGACAGTAGTCTGTCTCCACAGTGCTACAAGACAGTGATGGAGCCTCAGCAACATGTCTCAGGTATGAGGGATCTGTCAGTGAGGTGATAGAACAAACCCCTGTGGCATACCAAGCTCATTAATTATCTGAGGAAGGGCAGACAAATGAACACCCAATAAGTGGAGCTGAGAGCCCCTTAGCAGTACATTCTTCAGGACAGCTGCTGCTCAACCAGCCTGGAGAAGACTTTTAGACTGAGAATTAAACAACTTCCAACAAAAAAAGTATGAATCTATGACAGATCATGAGTATAGTTCAACCAGCAGGCCAAAGCAGATCTGGAGCACCCTGCTGCTCCAGGTGAAACCTTCTTGTCTAAGAGTGCCCAGACCACAGGTCTATGTATGCTACTGCCCAGCTTTACCTGTGTCCTTTATCCCTCAGAGCAATGACTTTGTGATCAAAGCCTGCTTCAGTGACTTTTTGTGAGGCTCTCTGACTCACCTGACAAAGCCCACAATGACCCTTGAGGGGGTTAAGTGGATCCCTCCTTCTCTTTCCCATACAGTCAACACCTCACAGTGCTCACAAGGGATTCTTCTCCATCCCATCTCATAGTGTGATCTCCCTGTCCCTTCACCCTTTGGATCAGTTCCAACAAAGGCTTTTGACAAGTAGCAAGGGAAAGTGTTTGCTCTATTGATGCCCGTGTTAAAGATCTCAGCTAACTTCTTGGATTCTGAGCCCTCCAAAATGTCAGGGACATATTCCATTCTCTCAGGTACTGGTAGGGATGGAGAGCAGAGTATTGTTTCTGAGAGAAAGCTCTGCCCTAAAATAAATGGGACCAAAATATTTCCAGCTTCCTCACCTGGCTGAAAGACTTCCCCAAAGAACTAGTTTGCTAAAATGCACTCCTTTATTCAGCTTTTGCTGTGCATTTTCTGAGAGTCCAGATTTCTTTCTGCCTTCCAGTTTGATCTGTGTTGTTGTTTTTAAGGAGACTGATAGATATGAGAAACAGCGTGTTCCAGCTCACAAGTGCGTGGGGGTGCCAGCCTGGGAACGTCATTAGCAGCCTTGTTTAGAGAAAAGGGTTAGTTAACCACAAAACTGCTCTGCTGATAATTTGTTTAACTGTTCCCGTGGTCAGAAGTGTGGTCAGGCTCACAGCATCCAGGAGCTGTTAATCACCTGTCAGCGGGCTCTTGCAGCGTCTTCTGCAATTGCAGCCCTTGTCGTTTGAGGCCCTGTCAGCAAGGGAAATGAAAAGAGCAATATTCAAAAAGCTTTCGAGAGAGAGAGAGAGCAGAGCTGTGGCTGAATCTCATCTGTGGTGTATCTCATCTGGAAGTGGATTTAATTTGCTAATGGAAACCCCAATTCTTATGGCAGTAAGGGACTGTGCAGTCAATGTTATTTTGCAGCTGAATTTTTAATGAACCCATAAAATCTGTCTTTCTTTTTCTGTTACTCCACCCTGTCCCTTACAACTTCTGAACACATGGGCCAATTTCAACAAAACTGGACACATAGGAGAAGTCTTGTGCATATTATGTTCCTACATCTCAAAAAATCAGGGCAGAGGAGAAAGCACTTAATGCCCCTCCGGGCAGAATACTTTCAGTGCAATCTCAGCTCTTATGTACCTCAGACAACATCTGTCTCCTGAGATGAGTGCAAGTGCCCAAATTGCAAAAAAACTCAAGGTCTCATAGAGACTCGAGGTCTCTCAATAGAGACATCAGCCAGATATGCTGAAGAACAGAGCATGCTTTACTGATGCCCAAACAGTCCTTATCAATGAGCCAGAGCTGAGTCCTGCTGTCTCCCCCCAACACTGGAAAACTTCTCAGGGCCAAATCTGCAAATCAGAGAGGGGAAAACCGAGTTCTGGCCATGAGAATTAAGAGCAGAGCAGGGAATGTAGCATCAAGTCCGTATTAGAGGTATGTTTTATCCTTTCCCTGAGGAAAGAAGAAAACATGAAAGCTCAAAGTAAATGCATATTTCCAAGAAAAATGCTATGTGATTAAGTGGTATGTTTTGACCACTGGCAGTGGGTATTTCATCATACAGGAAATTACTGGTAAGGGTCACTGTGCACTAATTAAGCTTTATTTGCTCCGAATCACCTCATCACACCCCACAGCATGTACACTGCCTTGACTCTGGCTCTGCACATCCCTTTCTGGGCGCAGGCACAGGGAGCTGCTGTAATGATGCCGTGTCTGCCGTGCCGAGCACCGCTCCCAGCCACGCTGGCAGGGCACGCTGCAGGCTCTGCTCCTCACGGACATCGGAGCACCACCTCGCCTCCGTCCTGGCGAGAAACGCCCGGCTCAGCTGCTCTCCCCCGGGGCCTTTCAGGGCTGTGATTTGCCAGATGACGTATGCACATTTTTGAGAGCCCCTGGGAATCCACAGGTTGATTTTGACAGGCTCTAGGCTGGACGGTTCCGCTCCAGCAGCCGGCTAATGCGGACCAGCGATTCCAGCGGGGCTGTGCTCCGGCACACGGGGCCGTGTTAGCGGAGAGGCTGAACCACAGTGACAAGGAATGGATAGATGGAGAGTGACTTTGGCGGTAATCAGATACATCAGTGATGTGGGATTCAGACCAACACTCAGCGTGCACCGGAGACCCTCCCTGCTCCTCTGCATGAGGAAATCCTGTTTGGTTTCCACCTGGATGCAGGGGTATCCAGGTTCTGGAGCTGGGGGCTCTGAGAGAATATTTATCCAGGCTAGACATCAGCTAAAATACATTGATTGCTTACTCTACTCTGGATACTCTGGACTTAATTTTCAGAGCAGCCAATAAGCAGAGCCCTGGGAACCAGATCCAGTCCTGCTCTGCTGGATTTCAAGGCCATCAGGGACTCGCAAGCCTCTTGGTTGACCTGCTGCAAAACTGAGTCCATAAACCTCAGCCGGAGTTTCCTGCAAGTGGGCCAGGAAGATGTGGGGAATGAGCTTAGGCCTGCAGAGCAGGGCTGGCTGGATTTCTGCTGGACTTCCTGCCAGCTACAACTATGGGACCTCTCAGGCTTCAGATGTTTTGCACCACGGTGTACATATAATATCATCTGGCCATGCCTTTCCATGCTGTATCTTGGTTAAGCCCAGATATTTATGCCTATTCAGCACTCAGTTTATCCTAAATGAAAAGGACTGTTGCCAACGTGTAAAAGATATATGAAATGTTGATCTGCAAAACCTGGACACTGGCAAATCTTTCTGAGACTGCAGACCAGGGCATGTGCCTACAAGCAGGATTTCTGTTTCTTTGCTGCCAAGGCCCTCATATCTATCTCACAGAGTTTATTTCTGGGAAGGGAAAAATGGTCAATAAACATTAAATGTAACAAAAGAAAATGCCAAACCAAATCTGACAGGCTTTCTTCATACCACTTCATTTTGTGGAAAAACAGCATCTGTCCACTTAAATTAGACCAAAATATTGAGAAGATGTTTCCTAATGAACTGGCAAATACAGATGCCAAAGGGGTGAGAGCTGAAATCTGGAGAGGATATTAGCTTTTTCCCCCCGATTCAAATATGATCTTTATTATTATTATTTTTGCTTCTTCTTTCCATTTAATTTGGCAGTGGACTTATAGAATAAGTAAGCTTTTTAGTGTTCTCCCTTCTGTGAACTCAGACTGAACACAGCCAAAATTAACTTCTCCCTGGGAGGTGAGGATAGAAAAAAAGGAAACTAATCTTCATTTCCTACCTCCATCTCCCTGACATTATATCCTTTATTTACAAGACCCTCACATCATCTGCATATAAGAAAGAAAATAATATATCAAATTGGAATCTGGAAATATTTATTCACTTTACAATGGCATTGCCATAAGAAGTTTGATTTCTCATCTACTCCAGATTGCTCTGTGTAGGAACAGTAACCTCTTTAACCCACCACTGTGATTCATCAGTGTAACAACAGAGTTTTGGAGGGTTCAAAGTATTTCCTTTCTATTCTGACAATACACAGAAAAAAAGGGGTTGTTTCTGTGGAGGGGCCTAAGAGGGGAGGAAGAGGTTTGCTGGTCAAAGCAAAGAGTCTACTTGAAAGAAAATGGAATAAATAGGCTTTGGTGACTTTTAGGCAAATGCTTAAGAAGGTGTGTGCCTTTAGAAAGCAAAATAAATACTTAATTAGGATTCAGTTACTATACTAGTATCTCTGTTGAGCTCAGGCACTCAGTAGGGAGAGGTAGGAAATTTTGTAGATTCTGCTGGGAAATGGTCTGACTTCTGAAGTGAAACAATTGTGGTTTTATAATGCAACTTCTTCTACATCTTATCTTTCAAATGTAGGCTATATAAGTCTGTCATATTTTTGTTTATGCTTCAGTCAGATATAAAGGTTGCAAGTTTGAGTTGATCACAAACCTTGTTTAAAGCATGTGTGCACTTCCATGGCACTGTTTATCTGCAGTGTTTGGCCAGTTGAGATAACAGGGTGGTGTGTCAAACACGTGACACGTGCTATCTAGGCACCATGAACACTTTTGTTGCAGGGACATGTTGACACAGCGCTTTTGAGCAGATGAAGACAACATGATGGCTCCACTTATGCTCAGGAACAAGATGAGTGTTCTTATGTTAATGTGTGTGTCTCCCCCCATTGCCTAACACTGTCATCTTGAGCTTGCAGGGTGGAACTGGCTCAGATGAATTTAGCAACATAAATGTTAAAAAACCCAACACCTTATTTTGGGGTATGAGAGGGATTTCATTTTGATACTGTGGGATTACAGACAAAAGGTAGTCAGTTCTTTTATACAGAAAACATGTACCTGCATGGGAACTTGCTTTTGGGTTGGGTTTTTTTTTCTAATGTTCTTTTCCTTTGTTAAATATAAATACACATTATTTGAGACTGACAGGCTTGAGGACATTTGGATGGAGAAAAATTAAGAAGTACCATTCTTGAGGTCCTTCTTGACCACTAGGAAAAGCCACAGCCATGACCTCAGTGAACATCACATGCCAAATTCTGTCATGCCTGTATATATGAGAAACTACAGTATTTCAGGTCTGCATCCTTGCTTAGGGGACTCCACAGTCCACTCTAAGCACCCTACTGACATCCCTCAATGTACAAGGAAGTCAGAAAGGACAGAATTCAGCTGAGAAGCTGCGTTTTTGGGTGTGCAAGGGGAAATTTAATCTCAAAATGAATAATTCTTTATAAGCATGTCTACCCTGTGACACGGAAGGCAACAGAGAACGGCAGGAGTTGGTAGGGATCAGATCTGGAAGTATGACTGCCACATTTGTGGGATACCAGGCAATGCCACACCTCTCAGCTCCAAAGGTAGGACTGAAGCAGGCTGATTTCTGGAGGTAACACTACAGACACCAACCCAGGCCCAGCTGCCTCCCAGGTTCCCTCCCATACAAACAGTTTCAGGGGAGGTGAGATTGCATGACAAATTCAATTAGAGATGAGCCTGAGGGGGAAAGAGGTTGTCAAAACAGATGATTAAAATGAATGCAGTTTGCAGCCAAGGGGAGTAACCAGCATTAAGTCATGCCCACAAGCAAGGGAAAATAACGTGCTAGAAGCTACAAGGTAAAGTGGATTCATTTGTTTTTTTCATTGTGTTCCTTCAGGTTCTCCTTTTCCTCCCCTCCCACTCTCTGTAATGCTACTGCTTGGCTCCACATTAAACACTTTGACAGTCACACAAAATCATCTAACATTTCCATGGCAGTGAAACACTAAAGCATAAACAGTTTATTTCTCATGAAATTTGTAAGGAAAACAAGCATTTTACAAGGCTCCGGTTCCCTCTGCCTTTTCCTCCCCTGTAGCCCCCAAAATTATTGCCAATGCAAAAGACAAGAGAGAAAACAGACCTTAAGTAAACAGAGTAGTGAGCGTTATTTACTATCCGCTGGTTATGTGCCAAGGAGATATCAACCTAGCAGACATTAGGAAAATATTTATCCAAGCATTAATATATTCTTTGCACATGACACATTGCACATCATTATTTAGCTGGGCTGATAACACGGAAGCTTTACTAACAGCATATTTCTTCCTGTGCTTAGAAGTCTTTAAAGCATTTTTAAGCCCAGCAGTAAATCAAAGCCCAGTTTGCAGATATATTCTGTACACACATGCATATTCCACTTTGGCCCTTCTAATCACACGGTTGAACGTCCATATCTCTTCTTCCCTGGACCCTGAATGTCATTTTGGTGATTGAAAAAGGAAAAGCAAAACAATCAATGTCTGACACATCTTAAGTTCGTACTAAAATTCCCAGCAGCATCCCCCTCCACTGCTTAATGAGGGCACTGATCGGGTGAAGCAGATCAGATATTAGAAGAACTGAGACAAATCTGGAAAGGCTCCTGAACAAATCAAGAAAGCCTTTAAAATGTCTAAAGCACTCTATTGTTTCAGGGCTGCGAGGTCATGGGCTTTTGCTGGTGATCTGTCAATATGTCTCTCCCCAAGATATATCCCAAGAACTCTTATTTTTGGTCTTATTCTCATATTTTGTTTTTAATAAGTTTGGCAGATGAAAATGTTTGGATAGTTCCCATCTGTCCTAGAAAGGGAGAAGAACCTCTGGCTGTTCTGACTGTTCCTGTGCAATAAATACCAGTTCCTAGATGCAGGAATTAAAACAAGCCTGATTGTACTGAGTGAAAATGGAACTAATGGACACAGAATTAGAGGCATGTATTTCTTAACTGTTTAGTCAACATAAAAGGTTTTAGGATCCACTGACCAGAGGACACCATGGACAGAGCTCTGAAGAGGAGAAAGAGGGACAAGGCATGGACATGGATGGATTAGACAGCGGGCCCCTCGGTTTCCTCACAACAGTTTCCTCAGACCTCACAACAATCCTACCAGGACTTCGAGCCCTTTACAGTGTTATTTTCAGTAACAAGTCCAGGGGAAAGACAAAGGTGTAGACACCAGTGTTCCATAACTCAGCACTGATCTGAAACACTACTTGACGATGCCATTTAGCCAATCCTTTCTCTAACT
The DNA here is from genome assembly GCF_036250125.1 of Pseudopipra pipra. NCBI lineage: Eukaryota > Metazoa > Chordata > Aves > Passeriformes > Pipridae > Pseudopipra > Pseudopipra pipra. Next base: position 25,153,557 of record NC_087557.1, read on the forward strand.
GTTAACAAAACATTAAAATACTCCGGATCTTACTATGCCTGTTTTATATGGAAAACTGTAGCCTGGAGAAATTTAGTGACATGACCAGAGTTGGTGACATTCTGAGGAACAGAAACTGAGTCATGATTCCTCTCATCCTGTCTGAACTCCCAAGCCCTCATCAAAGAGCCTGGACAGTCTTTACAGCTACAGATTTGTGCAGTGATCTACAGGGACTCGTAAAGTGTAAAGCTGCCTTTAAAAATGACTTCTTAGGCATGCAAAGGCATAAAGTTAAAACTTCCCGAGATAAGTTGTAACTTACAGCCCCAGCCCATGCCTGTCTACTAATCCATCTTTTCAGTGAAAAATGTCACAAGGAACTGCAATCATTCTCTTCAGAACAGCAAGATCCACAGTCCAGTGGCATCATGCTTTCACTTAGTGGGGAATTGTCATGCTCTCCACCAAAGGGTTGACTTAATAATGTTCAAATAATGTATCACATTAAGAGGAGAAATAAAGAAGGGAGTTGTTAACACAGTGAGGTTTCCCCCAAACACTTGAAGGTTTGAAATCTGGGTCCTGCAACATGTGTAATTGTGTTCCTGTGTGACCTGGTTTTCCAGCTTTTGAATCATAAGGGAAAGTCCAAACCCCCCAAAATCTCTAAGATTACTGAAGTGAGTTAAATGTTCTAATGAGGTTTATGACTGTTGGTTTGCAGTTTACCAGTTGTGGTGCACTCTAGCCATACGTTTGACAGAAGTAAACGGAAGGGGGAAAAATTCTGCACATTATTTCCCAGCAAGAAACTCTAGAAGAGATAAGAACATTTCACAAATAACTGATAAGCTACATCCTGCTGGTGTTTGTTTTTATTTATATTAATGGATTAGCTGAGCTGAATCAAAGATTCTGGGTCAGGAATGTCTCCAAGATTAATGGGAAGACAGCACTCATGTGAGTGCTGCTCAGAAGGGACTGAACATTGCCTCTTGAGTTAATGGCAAGTTTAAGGCTTGCTTAAGGAATTGAGGCTTCATCTGAAAAATTCATAGATATTTTTTTGAGCCCAGATGGGATTGGGTCCCTTCCAACTCAGCATGTTCTGTGATTCTGTGATTATCCTCAGGCTGGTCTCTTGTGTAGTAAAGGTTCAACAGCACCTGCCATAGGCCTGTAACTTCTGTTTAACACCTCTCTAGGCAGTCTAGATTGGGATATTCCAAATGACAGACACTGCACTTTCTCCAGAATATTTCTTCCATTTCAATGCAACATTAATAGTCTAGAAAGATTCATAATTTTCACCTGAGTTACAGGTGGCAACAACAGCATTCCAGCATGGCTTATTTAGTTTGTTTAGAAAGCCCACTACCAGATGTTTTGCTAGTATCTTTCCCAGGCTTGAGCTGACACCAGTTAATTCTGTTTCCTCCATACGTCTGGGATATACATCTCTAGCCTAACTGGTAGAAAATTGGTTGTTGATGCTCAGGAAATAACCGATTTTCCATCCATTATAATGTGGCCTTACTGAAAGTATTATGCTGCTGATACACAAACCACTGATTACAGTTTTTAGTTAACAAATAGGTTTTGTCAATTGCCCCAGGCTCTGCCTAACAAAGTTGTGCTTAACGGCCAAGGAGGCCGATTTCTTTGGGGGTATTGCTTAAATGGAGCACAGATCTACACACACACAACAGTTGCTATTCATCAGGCACTGGGGGAAAAAAAGCCTGGCAGCAAGCCAGAAATGTAAAGCAGCTCTGTAAGCTGGCAGAGTAGTTTATAATTGCTGCTATTAAAATACACACACACGCATATACATACATATATATATATATATATGCATACACACAGACACATGTCAGATTTGCTGAGATATAAAATGCCAATGCTAACTTCAGGGCAATATTTCTATGATGATTTCATTCCGTGATTAAGTATTTCGGAAGGAAGATACAAGATATTAATTAAAGCAGAGGATAAATGCCTTCTTAATTAACTGATGAAGTACAATTTGCATGGAAGTGAATTCTTTTTAATAACTGTTGAATGTGCCTGGGGCAATGTTTCAGCACATCCCCAGTTTTTCCCTTCTGTCATCCTCAAGGAGTTCTAAATAAATGTTTAGAGTCTAATTCTGATCTTGCTCACTGTGGTGGAATTACTCTGGTCAGAGAAATCAGAAAGTGAAATCAGAAGGGGAAGTCAGGCCACCTAATTTTGCTGCTTCTTCTTCCCCTCCCTCATGCAGAGCAGAATGGAAAGAACCACTCAGACCAATTCAGGGATGAGATATTCTAGGTTTGAACACAGAAGGCAGCAAGAGAGATGCTACTACAAGGCTTGACTACACTGACACTATTATCATGTAAATCCTTGTGTGGTGTTGTTTGCTTACCCTCCAAGTTTTCTGACATCATTATATATTCCCTGATTAGATATATGCCAGTCCAGAAACTTTAAAGAAGGATATCCTTGTAGCTATAGAATTGCCAGTGTCCCACAGATATCCTTGTTTATTTGGTTTTTGCTTCATTTTGGTAGCATCTTTGCCTCATATAAAGCCTGTGAGGAGTGTTAGTTTAATATGGAGATGCTGAATATTTTACTTTAACATCCATGATCAACATGTGGTCCCAAGGTCATCTCTTTTCAGCACACTACTCAAACTCTCTTCTGAAGTTGGAAATATTCATTTCCTCATGGCCTCTTCTATGTCATTTATCACAAAGGAATCCAAGCATTTCATAAATGATGATGAAAATGAGTTTATTTTCACAACTTGCTGGTGAGGACTCAGTTTGGCTGGTGTCACCACTGCTTTATGGATGGGTAAAGGATAGACATGTGTATTAAATTCTGCATTTCTCCCAAGCCTGAGAAATTCAAGTGGCCTCTGATTCAATGCTTTTTAGCTAACAGTGCATCCAAGTTCCTTGTTTGTGTTCTGACTACATTTACCACACTTAAAACTGTTGAAATTTAGGGCTTCTATAAACCCAAGCTTTGCAAAGCCAGGATTCATCTGATTTAAAGATTTTCCCAGAGTTAGATCACAACCTGATGGCATGTTCTGCCTTCTTCAGAACCTCAGGCTGAGCTTCTGGCTGCACTTTCCTCACTCTCTTCTCACATTTGCACCTTACCAGAGCTCTGTATCAGCACACCCAAAACAGGCATCTCTAGGACTCCAGAGAAAACAACTGATGCCTGCTTTACAGGAGGCATCTACTGGTTCCCTGGAGTTGTTTCAATTTGCAGAGTGAGACTTCCCTGTGAACTAAGAAAAGGATGACAATTTTGAATTGAGAGGATCACGGATATAATTATCTGGAACTGTAAAGACTGTAATAAAAAGTGGCTGAATCAAAGTTTTCAGGGATATTTGGCTCCATTATTAAACAGTTAACAAAACGAATAGAGAAACTGCATGGTCTGGATGGGACAGACTTCAACAATGTGAACAAAGGCCAGATCATCCAGCTCCATAGCTTGTCACCTCAGATGGGCACATGGGGAAAGGCAGTTTATCCCTGGGACCTGAGGTCTCTGTGGACAGCTGAGGATTGGGAAGAGCCAGGTATTACAGGCCCTGTTTTAAGGTTGTATGTGAGTGAGGTGGTGTAAATTGTCTCTTCTTCCTGTTCTTTCCAGAGATCTCCATTTCCCTTATTCTGTTCCCAGACAGAAATTCAGAACAAAAGAGGAATTGAAAATGTCAAATTAGCTATTTCTTTCACCACACTGTAACTACACAGGGGAAGCTTTAGAGGGAGAGAGCGAAGAGATGGCAAAGGTATTCACAGGCCATAATGTGCCAGCTCCAAACAATGGGCCCAAGTTTATTCTCTTCATATTTTTTGAGATGCATGTTTGTGGGTTTTACAGAAGCAGAATAAGGTGCTTTCCCTCTCTACAGAAATTCTGGAATTTTTTTTATTTATTTTATTTTAGTGCAATAAGATCAATGTTGACACCCAACTTGTTAGATTTCAATCCAAAGTTCAACTACATTACAAGCAGAGTTTTATAATGACAAGGTCTAGCCCACCCTAATAATACAGCTGTGCTCCTCCCTCTGACCTATAATAACCACAGGGTAGGTGAAAGTCTGCCTTTTCCAAGCAATATTGAAGGCACAAACACAACTTTCCATGCAGACCAAAATAGAATTCACAGCTGCCTGCTCATTTAAAAAATCTCCCCACTGCAGGCATCAAAGACTCAAGGCCAAATTTCCCCTGCATGATTCTACCTTGGCACTGATATGCTCCCAGTGCTGTGAAAAGCAGTCTCTCTCCCCAGGCAAACCTCTCCTACAGCCCAGCTTACACAGGTCAGCCTCTTTACTAGGTTACTTAAGGTATTCTGGTTGTCTGTTCTGCTTTACTGCACCAGCAATTTCCTTTCAAAAGTCCAGCCTTTTCCCTTGGCTTCTTATTTAATTTTCCAAAGAATTTACAGCATGCTATCAGGAGAAACTTCATACTGAACGCACCCATCTTCTCTCTCTGGTGCTGCATTCCTACCTGTCGGGGATGGACAGGTGCTTTCAGACACACTACAGAACCACAGAAAGCAGGAAAGCTTCTGTCCAGCTGAGGATGAAAATAGTTACCTGTCCTGGCATTTGACTCCAGCTCCAGAGTATGATTATGAAAGGGGAAGGAGGATACTCATACTGGGTTTTTAATGAATGCCATCTAAGGAAGGGCCGTAGACTGACATCACATGTGGACTACACCACAGGGCCTCTCAGGAAACATCTAATACAGCATGTAAGGATGGGGATACTATGTTTTTGTGTGATTTGTTTTTAAAGTGTGAGGGAAGAGAAGGGGGAGAAGGCAAGGAATCCTATTCAGAACTAGGGAGTTCAACAAATGATTTCTGTGGAGAAAAATGCTATTCTTTTTATGCCAGCACCTTTTAGTTGTAGGACTTGAAAGAGTTTGGGGTTCTTTGTTAACCAGTTGGACCAATGCCCAACAGTTGTTTTCATTTATCCTCGATGTTTTCAATGGCTCACACTGAAGTGAGATAAAGTAGCAGAAAGAAAAATAAGCGGGGCTTTTCTCCCCTCTTTCCCCAGCAGTTTGGTTCAGTGTTCTGCCTTGTTTTATGGAGCTCTGAGAGGGTGCCATCCCAGCCGGCCGAGCAGCCGCGGAGGGGGAGGCGGGAAGGACATCCCAGAGCTGCCCCTCGGCTGCACCTCCCAGCTCTGCTGCAGCCTTCCTGCACTGCCTGTGCCAAGTCACTTCACCTCTCCATGCCTCAGTTCCTCGTCTGAGAAAGACAATATTGCTTCTTTTTTCTTGTCTTGCACCGTTTTTGTGTCTATGGACAGGAAGATTTGTTCGGCCGGGGTAGTTTCTTACTACCTGTTTCTTGCCCTGCCTAAAACAATGGGGCTTTGGTCTGTAAGAGCATTTAGGTAACAGAAAAATTTAGCTCATAACAAGAGTACTTGTCCAGATCTGCATGTCCTCTGGGTTTGCCTTAGTTTCCTCATGGCCAGAACTGTTGGAACAGTTTTAATCACTCTGTGAATATACTTGACAGCTTTGAATCAAACCCAAACCCAAATTGAAAACTGATTTGAATTGTTATTTCTTTTCAAATCCAGAACTGAACCTACACTCTTTGAAGACTATGTGGGACACAAAAAAATCCCAACCAACAGAATAAAACTTTCTCTGTAGCTGGATCAAAACTCAACTAAAAAAATGTCTGGTTTGACTCTGTAACAAATTTACTTCCTTGATGATTTCAGTTCCCTGTTATTCATCATGTCATGTTAGCCAAAGTTATTAGGAAATACACCATTATTTCTGTAAAAATTAATAGTTCTTGAAAGCTTTAAAGTCCTTGGCATAAATGGCTACTCGGTAGAAACCTGTTATGAAATGTCACGGTCACTTGTAGCCAGTCTTCCATTTAGAAAACTTTGATCAACTAATTGGAGAGAATGCACAACTTAACCAAGAAACAACCTGTAGGTGGCAAGCACTTCTCCAAAACCAGCAAAAGAAATAAAAATAACAAAGGTCAACCTGATAGAAATGGTATTTGGATCTGATTTTCCAGCTCAGTTCTGGCTGCTGCTATGCCTAGGTTTCTGTGCTTGAACTTGAGTTCCTCTCAGTTTTGGTTAAAAAAGAAGGGAAAGAGGTCTTGGGATGTTGTGTTCCAGACAGCAAGGTGAGCAGAGACAATGAAACTTGGAATTTCTTCCCTCAATTCAGTTACATTTTTTGACCAAGGCTTACAATCCAGCCCAAAGTATACATTATGTTTTGTCTTCTGCTTTTCTTAGTTTGACTTTGAAAAGTCCTGCAATAAACAAAGAATCGAAACATTTTACTTTGATTTCATGAGGTGTTGGTGTTACTTACCAGTCAGTCTTGTCTATTTAGGTACAGTTTCTTTATGGACTTTGATCTCTGCAACTGCAGACAGCCACTGTCAGAAGCCAAAATCATCACAAGATCTTCTCACACATGAGACAGGCGTGCACGCGATGGTGCTCTTCTTGGAAACCTTTTGCCTGCTGCTGTTTTCGTAACCATAAAATCAAGGCTGTGTTGAATGAACAGGACAGCCTTGTTTTTGACTGGACACAGAGAGAAAAGAGGAGACAAGGAACAGGCCTGGGAAAAGCCCAGGTATGCCAAATGCCTGCAATTACCTGCCTCTGCCCTTCCTTTCACCATCTGTGGACAAGTAGTGACGGGTGACTGCAATGACTGAAGCTATTAACCTACAACTCAGCTGAATTAATTCCATTTTAGCTGGAAAAAAACGTTCCCAAACATTCAGGGCTAGGCCAGCAAAATTAAGCAAAAGCAAGAGAAGAGGGAAGAGAGGAAAATAGCAAAAAAAATCCTCACATCTTCTTCATTCTTATTCTCACACCTCCAGGGAACAACTGCAGTCCCAGCTCTACCTGAGCCTTTTGCAGCCACCAGAACAAGTGTCTGGTTGATGTGACAAGGCAGCCAAGGGGTCAGGAGTAGTGAAGCAGATGTGCTCCTAAGCAGATTATCTCCTGTGTAATATCTGAGATTTTTTTCCCCTAGATGGGGCTGTAAAACACATTGCCCACTGCATAGCAGGTAAAAAGAAGCAGCAGCCTTCTTTTCTACAGGATCTGCTTATTGGACTGCTCTTTGTGAGCACTGGGTTATGGTTAGTTTTGCTGTGCCAGCAAAGACACGCACAGACTGCATCTGCACGTGGCCTGACAACCCCAGCTCGTGTTGCCTTTCCACTGGTGAAGATAGAGAAGTCTGAGACTAAAGGTGGATCCCTGCTCAGGTGTTGTTCGTGGCTCAGATGGAAAAGCAATCAGACAAGATCATTTGAGACACTGTCTCTGGGAAATAGGTTTGTAAAGGCAGCCACAGCTGTCTGCCTCCTAAGGAAACCACAGCCGTTTGTGAAAGCAGAAAGCCCATCTTCCCTCCACATCCTTCCCTCCCGCACCCACAGCTTCATGGCAGCTCTGCCAAACCTCTGCTATGTACAGGCTGACATGGCCAGACTCAAAGTCCTCTGCAGGCAGCCCAGTGACAGAGATAAGGCTGATGATGTTGGAGCAGATGTCTTCTGTCTCTCTGGCTCCCATCCTTGTTTGTTTGTTTCCACGACCCGTAAGCTGGTTCCACTCCACTAAGTGACTTAGTGACTTACCACAACCCCCTGTGTTGGGAAGATAAAGGCAGTATCCAGAGCACCCTGTGATCAAATGCACCCAAACACCTGATAACATCCCCCCTCCCTCTCTCCTGCTCTCAGGCTGTCCCTCCTGCAGGCGCCTGCTTATGTGGTCGTGTTTGAAACCATATTCTGTGACACCTATGTGGAGACTGGTTGGCTTGGACTAAATCCTCTACAATAATTCTCTGCTCCTCCCCCTATTCTGCTCTGAATGGTGAAGATGGGGTCAGTGTCTTGCAAAAATAAGCCAAACCGGATCAGGTGATGATGCAGGATTAGGTGCGGTTCCCCACTGGGTGTCAAATCCCAGCACACCCACTGCTAGCCCATTATATTTTAATGGCAGGAGGATGATAAGTCAACACTTCAAAGAGAAAAAGAAGGCTGTGGAGAGCTTCCTGGATTCCTCTTTAAGGTGAAGACAGAATCAGCCTTAATTGAAGTCCCTTCTTATCTGTTTTCATCATTTTTGTTTCATGAAAGTGGGAGGTTAAAATGGACAAGAAGAATAGCACAGGAAGAGTCTGAGAGAGAAAACACCTTTTCCCTGTTGCTGCATGTCCCCTTTGTGATTTTCTTCCTTTGCCCTGCATGGATAAAATGACACGAACCTGCCAAAACCTGCACAGAGTCAGATTCTTATCTCCACCCTCCATTACCAGAGCTTTGTCCTTCGCCGTTTGCCAGACCTTGTGTTCTGCCTTTCATAAAATCATAGGATCATTTAAGTTGGAAAAGACCTTTAGCGTCATCAAGTCGAACTGTTCACAGCAGGGACTGGAAGATGCTCAGTGAATCATCCAGGTGGAAGGAATCTGTTCAACCATGCAGTCCAAAATCACGAGAGCTGACCTCTTTAGGATCTGCTGCCACCTAGACAGATGCAACTTGGCATTTATGTCGTTGTGCTGGAAAATAGTCACCATTTTCAGCACTTAGGTTGTGCCTCAGGTGATTTTGCGAGGACCTCAGCTGAGAGGGAAAAGCACTGGCTTTACCAGTAGCAAAAGTAATAGCAAAGTGAAGAACTGCAAGGATTTATGTTGCACAGGTGTCTTCTTGCAGCCACAGAGGCTTTTTTCACTGAGGGAAGAGGCATATGTCTTTTTGAGTTTGATGGTATGGGAAGTAAAATGAAAAAGCCAGAGAAGATGGAGCAGCAGTCGTAAAAGTATGTGGTGAGACGTAAATGTTGGCTTCTCCCCATAACCTTTATTGTGGCCTGCTCACACTTGTTCACACAACAAACTTGTCTCCACTAGGTTTTCACCTCAGGCCGGGCACCTCGTGGCAGTGAACCCCAAAGAGGAACATCGTGTTTTCTTCCAGTGAAGGCATAGCCTGAACTTCTGTGTTCCTTCCATGACCTACCACTGGATGCAGCAGCATGAACAAGAAAAATAGGAGCAAAAAACAAAGTGGGAAAGAACCTAATATCTCTGCCACAGATTAGCTTCAAGTTCATCACTTACTGTGCCAGTAAAGCATGGTTTGTCTTACCATTTTTTTTTTAAGAAAAACTTCCATTTAACATCCAGAGACAGATTCATGAACAACTATTATATCCTAAAAGTAACTGTTTCTGTCCTGTCACAGACACACGTGGTGAGATCATGCTGCTGTTTCTGCTGCACTGTGTTTGGCAGAGGCACGGATTATGAAATATTAAAAAAGATTTTTTTATTTATCTCTTGTGTCTTTTATCATACATCTTTCATCATACACGGAAACCATGTATGCTCTGCTACTCGGAAGAAATGTGAAAGTTAGAATCTGTAGCTCCTGGGATAAACCACTCTGGTATGAAGAAGAGAAACAGGATGATAAAAGAGACTGGGTGAGATGAGTCAAGTGTGCAGTCAACATACAGCTCTCGCAGAATTAGAAGACTACCTTGATGGAAACCGAGGTCAGGAAATAAGAAGGCATCACTGACTGCATTTCCAAACTAACAAGGAATAACCGAAGCACCATCTCCAGAAGGGGAGCTGGGTAAAGGAAAAGCCAACAAAAATGTCAGAAGGTTTTACTTTTAGATTGGTTTTGAAAGGAAAAGAAACTTATGAGCCTATCCTTAATGGGTTTCTGGTCATGACATGAAATACATGATAGTATTTGCCAGTAATCTTCAAGTCTGTCTGCTTCTTCCAACCAAATTTAGCACAGATGTAGAAGAATAAAAAAATAGGTTTTTGCGTATTTCTTGAGCAAATGTCACTGGCAAATCATTCACAGAAGGGCTGCATGGATATTTCCACCTTATCCATTGGAAAATACACATTAGTGTGCCGCCCTTGAATCACAAAGTCATAGGATATCATTGAAAGTGATGCTCATGGCACAATCTGTTTTGAACTTAACACAGACTTAGATCATGAAACAAGTTCCCCATAATGTCAGGGGTTTTCCCTTAGTGAAGATGGCAAAAAGTTAGAGTAGCCAAAGTGAGTTCTGGATAAATGGAAATGGAAAACATGATGAGTGAAAGCAACACAAAGTGAATCCTCGAGACTGGGGAAGACAAACACACAAATCCCCTGAACCGAGTAAAACATGCACAGTGGGGAAAGAATCATCATTTCATTGCTACATCCTCGTGTTGTACAACTGCACCAGGTTTTGTAATGCAAGAAGTCACATAGGAGTGGGCTGCACATGTTCATACACCCAGGTTACACATGCTGCTTAGAAACTCTACATGTCTTACAAGCCACTCCTTACCAGGACAGCCTGGACACTCTGTACACCTCCTAATCCCAGCTATCAGTTTGTGCAAATCCCTCCCATAGAGCAGCTTGACTGACAGTGGTTATGTGGGCAGTTCCTTACAGCTGAAGAGACCTGACACTAGTTTTCCAGTAACTCATGGGACTGAAATGGTGATTTGTATGAAATCTAGGTGTTAGACTGGGAAAAAAACAATAGGCATGTGCTGCTTGGAGTACTGTAGGTGTTGGGTGGGCAGGATTCGTAGTGGCATGGAAGGGACAAAGAAAAATGAAAATGAAAATTAAAGGGGCAGAGTGTTCCTATATTAAATTATTCCATTTTACGCTGCTGATGCAATCCGAGCAAACCAGCAATTTCCTTTCAGCCTCTGTTTTATGAGCAATCCTATTCAAGCTTTGATAATAAAAAGAACACAGGTGGGTAATTAAGGAGGTGTGAAACTCAAACGAATAGCCAGCTTTCTGCAGTGTGCTCTGGAAGGCTATCTGCATCCAAGTGCTGAGTGATTGAGTGACCTCACAGGCTGACCTGGGGACTAATTTTCTTTCAAAACAGAACAAAACTCTAAAGGTTTCTGTAAAAATTTTGCTTTAAAAATTGCTGACAGCTTTGCCATTCCAGGAACTGCTTAGGAACAACACTAGCTCACTTGTAATCATGCTTTTCATAGATCGCAGCAGAGCACAGAGACAACCACAGTGGGTCAAACCAGAAGTCCATCCAGCACGAGGTGCATCTGGCAGTAGTCAGCAGTGGATGTATAGTGAAGAGTGGAAGAGGGCACATACAGAGTGATCCTTCCCCTTGCATTGCCCCTCGGTTATTGATTTACAGACTTAGTGGAGAGTTTCCCTTTTAACTGGCAAGTTTAACAGCCTTCTGTGGAGCTCTCCTCCACGACTCAGTGGGAATACACCATTCACACACCAGTAAGGGTAAGACTCAGAAGCCCCTCACCCTAGAAACACGGATCACTCATCAGAAGTACAGCAACACCTGCAGTGTAACAGCAGAGAAAGCCTTGCAGTTACAGGCCCCCAAAGAGCCTGAAGTTCTAACTAGTTCAAGGGCACTCTTTACAACTGAACTTCCACACTGTTTGTATGTTTTACTGGAAACTGTGATCCAAACTCTGCTTTGTTTTTTCCACCGTTATCTCGGGTTTGAAATTTTGGGGTTTTTTCTCCGATGTTTTTTTGCTTGTCTTCCTGGAACTACTTCAGGATGCAGCAAAGTTTCTAGGCCACAGAAGTAAAGCTCAATTGCAAAGCAGGTGTCTGCAATGTTCCTTCTGGTCTCAGTCTAACTTGCTGGCATACTTTCCCCGGGATAAATTTTGAGGCTAGCTGATCGCAGTCAGCTAAAAATGTGCTGTGTGTTGTATCCCTCCTCTCCGTGGCTTGGGAGTGATGGTGTTAAACGAGAAAGTCACCATTTTAATTAAATCAACCAGACCACAGTGATACATCCACAGGAAATACAACTTCAGAGCGCATATCCCTGTTCCCAGGGATAATTATCTGGACTTCTAAAAATGTATGAATGTGTGTGTTTTGGTCTTTCTTCCTCACCCCAGTCCTTGCAAACTGGCACCTCCTCCATTTCTGGAAAGGTCTCTCTCATATATAACAAAATGACTACAAGAATGCTGTTCCCATGCATGTCCTTCTCATCACCTGAAGTGTGGAAAGCTGGGTAATTACAAAGTGACCCCAATGGCTCCACAGAGGACTATAATCATGAGATTAAGTCCATTTAGGAAGCCTGATACCAAATATCCAACTGCAGCACAGTAAAACCAAAATTCCCTACCGACTATCTCTGCTCATAAAAGTGATTTAAATTGGTTCTCCCTGTACATGAGTTCTCTGCTGGCCGTCTGAAACAATTAACAAAGCAAATAATAGATTGCAATATTTTTCTTTCCATCCAGGTTTGCGCTTTATATATGTGAACAGTTAAAACATACATCTTAAATTGTACAGTCCTGGAACCTCAGAAGTCCCTTAGCTGCTGAGTGAAAAGGAACCAACAAAGCTCATTTGCAGGGAAGAGCAACAAAAGTCTTGTCATTCCTGCCAGAGATGCTAATTTCAGGGTGGGGACTGCAAACTGAACTCCTCAGATCCTCAGCTCCTGTGTGACCATCCCAACTGACCTTATTAACTCAATGTTTTTAATTTTTCAAGGGAAAAAAATGGGAAAGGACTGAGCTGTTAACCAGATCCAGTTTTATTCCTTCTCTGTGCCTCAGCTTGATTTTCATGCCATTAAATACAGGCAATTTATCAAATTCTTCTCAGCTGCAGGCTGATGCCTGGCTGTACAAATGGCCTTGCTACCTGGAGAGATCTGGGCACGATTTATTATGCCATTTTCCAGCTTGTGTTATGAGCTCTAGCTTTCTGCACAAGCCTTCCCAACAATTATCAGTGCAGATTGCCTGGGGCTGCACTCCCGGGGATTCCAGTAGGCTGTGGGGATCTCAGCTTTCCCATAGTATCAAAAATGTCCAGGCTATCCCTGATGAACAGAACAGGTTTCCCCCTAAAGAAATATTAAAACTTCTTCACACCCTCCACGTGACACGCATGGAAACGCATCCAGAATCCACAAAGGCAGGCTCAAACCAGTTCTCAGCAGCCACGAGCCTGAGCTGCAGCGTTATCCAGAACCGACACAAACACCCTCAGCACCTTAGGGCAGGCTCAAAGGAGCCAGCCCAGACCCCGCAGCTTTCAGGCAGCTGTGTCTGTGTTGAGCCCATGCTGTGGCCAGAGCAGCCCTCCGCCGTGAGAGGGAGAGCGCACAGGCACAGCCGAGCGCCTTTATCGCCCCTCCCGGGCTCTCCTTCAGCCTTGCAGGGCAGACACAGACAATCGACTTTCCTCATGTTTCAGCCTGTCATGTAGTAAATCCTGTTAAGGACAAGGGGTCTCTGAGTTCTCTACAGATGTGGAATATCACCCAGATCCAGAGCAACATGCAGATTCCCCGTGTGCTTGTTCGTGGCTTCTACAGAAATTTAGCAGCCAAATTCATGCTAGGCTGAACTCCTAAAAACATAAATAGATTGGCTGATACATCTGTTAAGCCTCAGAGGGCAAACAGCAGAGGCTATTCTTCCCTCCAGAAACTGTTTCAAGAAGTGCAGCAGCATGTCCTTTGGGACGCGAGGATCTCCTCACATGTGGCACATAGCTTTGCTGCAAGCAGGAGGCAATCCCAAAGCCTTGCTGGTGCTGAGAGGAGCACCAGAGGCAGACAGAGGAATCTCGGCTTCAGAGAAGGCCCAAGTGCACCAACACGACTGGACAGACACACAAGCCTGGTCTGGCACAGGCAGCCAGCTGAGGTTATTTACACTTCTCTGTTGTTGCTGGTTTACTGTTCAAAGTAGCAGCAAAGAATATTGTTGTCCAGGCAAGAGCACGAGGGATTTACGTCCTGCTGGCGTAACACAGGTGGTGCATTCCGCCAAGTGATGTGACTTAAGCAGCCCCAGGAAATCCCCAGAGCTTGTGTAGATCAAGGGGAAAGCCTCAGGAGCTTTGGAGAGCTGGCAAGATAAATTGCAAGAGGACCAAGCAGAGAGTAGCACAGAGACATAGCCATAGTTGCACACTATTTATTTTCATTTTCTTTGAAAACTCAGACGCTTCCATCACCTAAGGAAGGATATGGAAAAATATGGGCAGATCCCTAACTATTGCACAAAGCCTTCACCATCATGAAATCTCCAGGGTCTTTATTCTTTGGCAAAGGCCCTGGTAATCATGTTTTATCAATTGACTGCAGTAAACAAAGCTGAGCCTTACTTTGGAGCAAGATAAATATGAAACACAAGTTAGGCAGATTCCTGCTAGTCAAACCCGATTCCTAGGAGAGATGGGGGAAATGCAGAAAGGAAGATCCTTGTCAAAGCAAAGATGAATATCTTGCATGTGAATATGTCAGATGCTTGAGAATCCAACCCAGGAACTATCAAGTTTCCAATCACATCATCAGTGTTTACTCTGGAGTAAAAATTAGTGACTTTTTCCATTAAATTCTATTGATCTATTTCTCCAACAAGAAGCTTCTTCATCTAAATCACTGGTTTATTGTGCCTCTGATTGTTTAAGAGGATGTCTTGGGAGCCACTGAAGAGTCCCTTACGCCACTACTCATCCTACCACACATAGGCAAGCTGTGTTTCCATTCGAAGCCTTGCTGCACAGATTTAATCTTTCAACATAGAGTGGCCTTTGTTTGCAAAATTAAAATAATCTGTATATGTATTTTACATGTTCACAGACTGTCACTCTGCTCTTCAGGTATTTAGGCCTGCAAAGGGAATATTAACTGATGAAATCTGCATACACTGGTTACAGCTTTCTGAATGGGATACAGGTACATGATGCTTTTGCATCAGCAGGTGTAAACAGGGTATGGCTGTTTACCTACATCCTTACAGACAGCTCCCTCAGGGCCTAAAATAAAATATGCTTTGTATTCCTGACTCTTTTCCTCAGGATAACAAATCAGCACTTTTGCCAGCTTAAGTAGCAGAGATTTTTGCTTTGACCTAGGAGGTCCTGGTATATTCTCTGGCAGCCAGTGATGCCCGCAGAGTGTTATGAATGTGAAAAATAAACAGCTAGTCCTAGAAGCAGGCAGGGTTCACTGTGCACTTTGTCATAGGAGGGTATGTGAGGTATGTCACTGTTTGGAAGTTAGCCTCCTTCCAGAAAATGTCCCTGAGCACTTGGGGTGAGAAAGCAGTTCAGATGAAATATGGTCTGAGAGATAGTCCTTCAAAACCAGGGATACAGATCCCTTACAATGCCCTTCTTTCTAGCAGCACTACCACAAAACTTTGAAAAAAAAACAATTTTCTGGTTATTTTCAGCTTAACAATCAACAGAACACAGTCCTCTTACCTATCTGTGTACATTTTGTACTTTGAGAGAGACACTGATATCACAGCGTTGGAAAACTGACATCATATGAAATAATCCCTCTACTCTAAACCTTATATCCCAAGATCTCTGAACTACATTATATTATTGTACTGTCCAAAAATGTTTAAAAGTGTTTCAGGCATTTCACTGAGCAACTAGAAGTAGACATTCCTTTCCTGAATCACTCAACATCTATGTCCCAAATACAGCATAAAAAGTATCAAAGTGATAAAAAAAAAAAAAAAAAAAAAAGAACAAAACCCTGTCTTCTATTCTGCTGGCACTTTGTTCTGGAGAGGGATATGCTCAGAAGCCTTCAAGTTTGAGAAGAAACATTTCATATCTTCTTTTCAAAATACCATGTCTTTGACATTTTTAAAATCTTACAAGGTTTTAAGAGTCAGCACTGAAGTGAAATAGTGAAGTAAATACTTCCATTTGTCCCTAAAAAACCTTACTTCCCAAATTCTTTCACAAAGAATTTGCTATTTCAAACTAGAATTAACAAATCTCTGCAACTTTCTCTTCTCTGCCTGATACTACAATGTAAAATATGGTCTCTTGCAAGCAGATTAGGAGAACATTCCTCCACGGGGAACTATAGCTCTTCAACACCTAAGAATCAGTCCCACCAAGAGTTCCAGAACCCAAAGCAGAAAGAGGGGGAATATTCAAATGCCTCACTTTTTCCACTGTTCAGCTTTTCTTGGATTGTTATGTGGATTTTCACTAGGCTTCCAAGTTTGGAGAACTTTTATTATTGCTATAAACTCCGCTCATGAAGTGGATTTTCTAACCCTTTCATGCCAGACATTTGTCTAAATTCAAGCATAGTATCACTTTGGTATCTGACACAGGGTCTCGTGGGAACCATATCCTGCCACTGACACAGGAATAGATGTTGTCATCAGATAGTTCCCTTCCTCCTCTATGCTTCTAGCAGAGCTACCTGGTTTTAATAATGATATTTGAGGAAAACATCTGTGTTACCTCGCCATGTGACTGAGTTCAAGAGAATAAGCCACATGCTGCAAACATTTCTTGGAATTGGGAACTACTGTTCTATTCAGCATCCAGCTGGAGGTCGATATTCCCAAATACTCATGAGCATAGGTCAGCAAATGCCTGTCTTTCATCTAGAAAATCTGATTCCTGTGTCAACAAGGCTGGGCAGGATTCATGACCATTTCTCTGCCATCTGTGGTTTCAGACTTCAGACAGCTATGAGACAGCTCAGCTGAATGAGGGGGCTAATTCATAAATGACAGAGAACCATCACTGAGCTATAAATGAGTCGAATGCAGAAGTTATTAATTAGTCTGATTTTAGTCTATTTAGTAATATTCCCGGCAAGTTGTGTAATGAATTTGCTGCGTAACTGGGGACACAAAGGGGTGTCAGCTCATCCCAACATCAACCAGGGCTTAATACTTTGTGAACTGAACATCTCCAGAACAATGACAAGATTATTCAGCTCATTTAATGGAAAGCATCAGCAATCATCACCATTCTGGGAGAATCCAGAACTGTACAGGACAGAACCATACAGCAACTTGCAAATTTCTAATGTGATCACTATTGAAATTCAGAAATGTTCTGTTTTCTAAATTATGACTCAGGGAAGATCATGCTTTAGCATCTGTCCTATTTCTGATCATCTCTTGGCACTGGCTAGACTTACACTCAGGCAGCATCTCCATGGAGTTTGTTTTTCCTTTCCGTCTGCAAAGAAACAAAAGGAACTTTGGAGAGGATTATTGTTATTTTTGCATTCTTCTGCAACTCGATACACTTCCTATCTCCAAACCTCTTTGTAAAACAATGGATTTTCCAGTACATTAGGACTTGCCACTAGCCCAAGGATTTTCGCTGCTCCTGGCAGCCCGCTGCATTGGCAGAGTTCCCTCTGCATCCTCGACCTGCTGCTGATTGATCCCCATAATCCAATCCATTCTCAACAAGCCACTTCTGCTCCAATAAAAACAAGGGGCTTTGCTGATTGCTGGTTTCAGCTGCAGCTGTTGGAGCCTCAAATCCAAAGAGAAATATTTAAAGTCTATTTGTAAAAAAATCCACCGGTAAAAATAAAATGATCCATTGCTTTTATTCAGTTAAACTCAGAGGGAAAGTAATTACAGCTTCTTTTTATGTGTCATATCTTCTTTATTATTTTATCCCTGTATCCCTCTCTTGGTGTGATCTTGCTGCTCCTCTCACTAAATAGGTGAGGAAATGTTACAACTGAATTCCCCCAGGGCTTTGGTATATGTAAGCATGAAATAGCTTGTATAACATGGGTGCTGCAAACATGTCACAGGCTTTAATTCTTTAATTTAGAAGAGACTGTTCTAATCTGCCCCTCCTACAAAGAACCTGCCAAATAAAAAAATCTCATGTCATTCAAGAATTCTCGCACTACATTTACACTTTCAATCTGAATTGAGAGAAAGAAAAAACCATTGTAAGATAGAAATCCTGACATCCAGACACCAAGCTAGAGACAAATCCAGTGCTTTCAGGTACATTATTCCAGCTCTGCAAATACCTGCAGATTTGAAGTTCTGCATTTTATTTTTAGACTGAATTTGACAAGCTGCAGCTTCCAGTCGTGGGATCTGGTAAGAGGTTTTGATGGTGTGGTTGTTGCAGTTATTCCATTTAGTTAAAAAAAAGGAGAAAGTTCAGATAGCTTATAGATCAAGTCATCTATTTTGGGAAAATATGTCAGAGGAGAACCAACCCTTTCTCTCTCATTTGTAAAGAATGTTCTCTCAATTCAGGACAACATGGCTCTTCTCATATCTTTTCCATCCTTCTGTAGCTGCATTTCTGCTATTAATGTTTGTGGCTTCACTGGTTTGTCTAAGGTTGCTGACACAAATAAGGACTGTGATCTCCCAAAGCAGAAGCCATACTTTGCAGACAGCATATTCCAGAACCACTGATAGCACTATAAGTCATAAACAGAAAACTACCATAGGCTGATCTTTTCTTAAAAAATTAGTACAGAGAAGTCTAGAACAGATAACTGACAACTATGGTAAAATCTGAGCTATAAAATTTCTAGAGTTATTCATGGATTACTTTGGTTCACTGCAGTAGTTAGTGGCCTTTGGCTAATAGTTTAGTTGTCCTTTTGTTTACAGCTGTTGTCTGCAATAGCTAATTTTATTATGAAGGGCAAGGAGGCAGCAGAAATAGAAAGTATAAGCCAGAGAATTGTATTGGGAAAACTATGAGAGCCAGCAGAAGTTTTTTCATTGAGCCTTATATGCTACATTTGGCACAGCACTGTCTTAATGAAATTTTATTGATTCCAAGGCAAGCTTCCAATGGAAATCTGCCCAGATTCCTGAGGGTCTCTGCTGAGGCTGGAGACCTTCGATGTGCTGATCCTTGGCTGTAGCCTTTCTGTTAATGGGTCTGTCCTTCAGACAGGGGATCAGGAAAGCCCCAAAGAAGCTGCTCTGTAAAGTTATACTCCTCTCAGCACTGCTGCTGCCATTTGCTCAGAAACTAAAGAGATTATAATTTCCCAGAGCATTTGTAGGGTCTGGGGAACTTCTGGCTTATTAAGAATTAAACAGAGAATAGTTTCTAGTCCAAATTAGACAAATATTTGGGGAGAGAGTAAAAAAACGGGGAAATCCTTACGAGCACAATAGCCCTGGCGCTCGACATCAGCGTAGCTCAGATGAACAACAGCTCAAAGTTTAAGTATGAAAAAAAAATACTTGGTTTGGAAAAGGTAGAAAGATGGAGAGCTGGTCACCCAAAGAAACAAAAAGGACCATCCCAGACAGTTTTCTTGCAAAGAACAGGATGTTTACCAATTTGCAGTGAGGAGGAATGGAGCTGTCACTGCCACATAAACTAGAGCACGAGAGAAGGATATAACATTGCCTACTCGACTTCACAGCCAAGAAGGTCTTTTAAAAATTGGTAAGGTTTTAAAAGGATACCTGTATCAGTAAAATAGTTTACAGTCTTGAAATACACTCAGGAGATGCCATGTACCCATTGATCAACAGAAATTAAGCAGTGAAGATCTCAGGTTATCCAGAAAAATTCATCACAAACAGCTACATGCTCTCGAAGGTTTCAACTGCTAAGCAAGTTCTGATGTTTTTCAAAAAACAGACTCTCAAGGGCCCAGCCTGGGGAGCTGGGGGGTCGTTTTCCATTTGCATCCTTGGGATCCACCCAAGACTTAGTTCCCTTTGACTATAAAATGAATGTTTATTGAACTCACCAGGTCACCCTGCCCTCAACTACACAAGATTTCCTCTGTTACATTATATCAAGAATTAATTTCTCTATCCTCCTTCTGAAGCAAGATTAGTGTAATCAGAATGGGAAAAGCAGTACATAACTGGAATAATAGCAATAACCTTCATTTAATTGAATATCTTCTCTTTTAAAGAGTTCTCGGATAGGGGACGAGCTTTTGAACAGACATGGCAGCCTCGAGGTCTATCACTATACAATGTGGTTTTATTGTGGCACTCCTACTACTTTTCATCTCTCTAATGATATTTGCTCCATGTTGGGCTCAGAGGGACTTCTTTCTGCAGAACTGATGAAGCTTCAAAGGAAAATATGAGTTCAATTTCTTGGAGGATTGCAGTTCTCCTAAATTAAATTTTTATCCCTGTGAAGAGTTTAATCCAAAGGGTAGTTAGGGGAGAATTTGCTACTGTGGAGAAAGTCACCACAGCAACTAGTCATCACTTCACATGTAATTTTCAGTTCATCATTAGCTGAGGTGCAAATTAAGGCTTACCCTTGCCCACTTCTTGTGTAACCAGAAGTGTTTTCCTGGGATTTTTCACCCAAGCAGATCAGGTTCTCCTGCTAAGGAGTATTCAAATATTCCTTGTTTTGTTTCCAAGCCTCACAGGAAAAAAACCAAGACAACACAACTGAACACAACCATTACCACACAGTGCAGATCCAGTTCTAAGCAAAAAAAACCCCACCTATTACAGTAAACAGCCACAAAGATCTCATGAAGATTTTGCTTCCCACATTTACCAGAGCTCATAGGAGCCCTCTATCAGAAAGCAGGGAACCTAAGGGTTGAGTAATGTGCAGTAAGAAAACATGTAAGTCTCCGTAGCACTGGCACCTGAGAGCTGGGAAGTGAAACTGGCTGCAGTGGAGTGGTTTTGGGCAGCCTCGTGTCAGACAGCTCACAGGGCAGGGTCACCCCTTCAG
Source organism: Pseudopipra pipra (assembly GCF_036250125.1). NCBI lineage: Eukaryota > Metazoa > Chordata > Aves > Passeriformes > Pipridae > Pseudopipra > Pseudopipra pipra. The sequence continues at coordinate 25,174,160 of NC_087557.1, forward strand.
AGCACCGACCACATCTACTCTGCCCTCACATTTCCTTCGTTCTCAGATGGAGTCAATTCCCCTCACCTCTGTGACCTCGTAATCTTGTTTCTACCTTGTCTGTGTTTCTTTAAACTCACAGTTTAAAAAGCTCTTTAAACAGCTGGCTGTCCTGCAGCAGGAGAAGGGAGGGGAAGCAAAGCTGAGGCTGGAGCAGCAAAACAGCCACATGAGCATATCCATGTCAGATCCTGCTAGATCCTATTCTCTGTTTGATCCTGCCAGATTTTAAGAGGCAGCGCTGCCTTGCAGAGCTTAAAAGAAGGGACAGCTTTCACATGGCTGATTCAGCAGAGGTGCAGATGGGTGGGTCAGGAAGCAGGAAGAGAGAAATGTCAGATTAAATGTTGGGTGCCAGGCTCTTCCATGGCCACACACTGGATTCTGCCAAGTTTTGTGGCAGAGAATGATCCACTGATCTGGAAGGAGAAAATAGATCTGAAGAACCCCAATTCAATTAAAATTAGCTAAGAAAATAGATTATTATTAAACAATTTATTTTTTTTATACCATCTCTGTGGCAAGCCAGCTCCCGGCTGATGGAGATTCAGAGAAAGCCAACTTTGATGTAAACCACCTGAAAGTCCTTAAAGGTTTCAGACCATTGCCTTGTGCAAACTGCAGATCACAGTGAAGCTTGGCTTAAAGTAGGGTTTATGCAGAGATGGAGGAGTGGATGAAATTAACTTGGGAGAGTTCCACTGGTTAGGCTGGAGATTCCCATTAATCATATCAGTCTGTACCCAAAACAAACACTTTGCCTGTAGAGACTGTCCTCATAGATGTGATAGATGATAATAATTAATAAAGACAGGTGGTTTAGGCATAGACTCAAAGTCCCTACTGTTAGAGCACCACTGACTTCAAGAGAGTTACTTTAACCCTTGAGATGGAGAAAGATGGTTTCTATTTACTTTCCAATGAAAATTACTTTAGAAAGCAATTCCATCATTGTTCTCTTGTTATCAAACATGAAAGTTTTTGTTCAGTATTTGGGCAAGATGTGCTATAGGAAGAGCTCACAAACAGCGGTGTAGAAGTTGCTACAGTTCTGGGCCCCTACAGTAATATTTCCAGAGAGGGAACTGACCCTGGCCCATCAGCACCACCGGTTTTACGGCAGAAAGTTCAATAGACTCCCCTGTTCAAGGTTTAATGAAGCTTATGATTTCCATTCCTCTGTGCTCTGGCAGTCCTGCTTCGTTTCCTCCTAGAACTCACATCCTCACCCCTACATTTATTACTTTTTATTTTTAATTCTTCCATACTGATTTCTTCCCCCATCCTTCTGCATAATTTACCATACGTATTGAGCAACGTGCAATCCCCAAACACAGAGTTTGCTGTGGTGCAAAGTTGATGTCATGCTTAGCTTCTGGATGGGTTAACTAGTCTGAATCAATCACATCACTCATGAAAATTCCAGTGCCACACTCAGTACATCTATGTAGTGTTGCTTTGTATGGATATGGTGTGGATATACTTGATGAGGCCAAATGTTTTAAATCTGTGGCCAGGCTAGGGGTGGATTTCATTCATCTGCCACCTCAGAGAAGTTTATATCTTTCACAGCCTCAAATTCCAGTTGAAAAGCAAGAACAGAAGCTGCTTAGGAGAAATTACTTGAGAAACAGCAGTCAGGGAGAAGAGATGGGGCACAAGATGGAGTAGGTTTAGGTATTACTGCACATGTTGAAGCTGACACCATAATGCGTGTCACGGAATTCAGAAATGGTGCCATTTCCTTGAAAATCAGAAGCTAATATATGCAGCCCTACACTGTGCAAAAACCAATCTTCCACCTTCCCTTGGGGAAAAAACCCCATGCACTATGATTTATAGCAGAGGAAAAGAAGCTTAGATTTTCTTTGACTTCATGCAGTACTCCTTCCACATGTCTAATGCACCGCCTGAAGCTGTTTCTCATGGAAGGTGAGTGTGTGAGTAACCACTGTCCCTAACAGACTCAGAGAGACTGACGAGTTTTCCTTATGCTACCAGCTTTTTAATTTTTTAATTGCTATTTCTTGCTCTTCTCTCGTGATCCATTCATTGCATTCGCTCTTTTGATCTGCCCGTGGTTTAACTTGCACTGATTTAAGATGCTTGGACACTTTTTGATGATAAACGTGTCTGGTGAAATACCCATGAAGAGTGACTTAGCTTTATGGTAGGAGCCATGAGTGTTCTGAGTTTGACCCCAGGGGCCACATCTAAAGGTAAGAGAATAAAGTCCTTAACTGCAGTCAATTGCATCCTTGATCTTTCCACAGTGCCGGCCCACAGAAGAGCAAATGATGACAACAATGATGACAACTCTGATGATTTTTGTACCATAAATAAGACTGTATTTGTGTACATTTATAAAGCATTTGTTTCCATTTTGTCTAGATAGAATCACACAGATCATCAGGATCTGCAATATAGGTGCAGGAATGGCCTTCCAGTAGCACTAATAAAAGCAATGTTCCGCGAATCCAAAAGCAGACACGTAATCACTACTGGTCACTCCTGATCTGGAATGGGTTTGACCTGCTGACCTCAGGGTGAAAGGCTCTGTACTGCATTACCACTCCCAAGAGATCTCTGGCTCTCTCTGAGAGAGGTTGTTTTTTTTATTATTTTGCAGTTAACCTCAAGACAGCATCACCTACAATGGATAACATCTGCAGAACACTGAGTATCTGAGCATTTTTTTTGCTTTACAACTAATCATTGGCACTCAATGAATCTGAAGGTTAAAAAGAAATTGCAGAAATAATGAAATGAGAATGGGGGGGTGAAAGCCCTTAACAGATCCTTCCTGCCACTGGTATATATTTTTCATTTTTTTCATATGGTCTTGACATTTCATTTCAAGCAATGGAAGATGTGATGCTTTGGGGGGAATCACTAAAATTTTTCCCATTCAGCAAGAGAACCACCCATCAACCAACCACCTGCCCTCAAAAAATACCCAACAAACTATTCTAGATGAACATTAAGAAAGTTTCCATTTGTGCAATGTCTGTACTTCTGGCTTCCATCTTTTACCACTCATTCAGCTGTTCAGATGCTTCTCCCTTCACTCTGATTCCATTCGCTGTGGAAGATGCACCCAGGCAAGCCTTCAGGTGGGACAGGCCCCATGGAAACACATGCTGAAACCACTGTTTCAAGTTAGAAGCAGTCTGCACTTAGCAATTTATTTGAAGCAGCCCTTTTGGTCCTAAAATATCCTACAATTCAGAGTATGTTTTTCCAAACCCCAATGTATAAAATACTGGCCAACCCTACAGAAGTCTTAACCACATACAAAAACCAATTGGAAATTGCAACAAAACTACCCTTTACATCTCAAAGACTCAGTCACCGACAAAACTATTCAAAAACCCCCCTGGCATTCTGCAAGGAGGATGTTAGTGACCTCATTGTGGAGTTATCCACACCAGGAATCCAAAAAGATCCACATTCAGTGACAGTAGGAGGACTGTACAGGACTTATATGGATCTCCACCCACAGTAGAGCTGATCACTGGAAGCCATATTTTCCCCTGCTAACAAAGAGTCTTTATTAATTCTGATTATTTGGGGAGCTCAGCTTATGCACCTCTGTACACAAATGACAAATCAACACTTAATGAGCATGAACTGATTTCACATTGAACTGTCCATCTCATAAGCATCAACATGTCCAAGAAAGGAAAATCATTTGTTTATTCCCAGCAGTGCTTTGGGGTACAGCCTTCAAGATCAGTGGGAATTAGACATGAGGAAGCAGCAAGATATTTTCCCAATTACATATTCACTCATCAATCATAGTTCTCTCTGACACCTGGCTACTGGCCACTGGTCCCTGCTGGGAAAACGCTAGGAATGCAAGAAAAAGGGACATTTTTCCTTTTGTGCCAACTTTCAGTGTAGAGTTAACTTGAAGCTGCAAGTAGCACAGTCCAGCTCCTCTCTGGAAGATCTCCGAGAGCAGATCCATTGTGGAATTTCTCAGCTGGATCTCAGCTTCTCATTCTGCTCCATGGTTTGATATTTTGGACACGTTTCACCATTGTTTCCCCAAATTTTCTACTCCAACTTTGTTAAAAGAATAAATTAAAAAGAAATTCAGCACATCAGAAAGTGTGTTCTGTTAGATTTCTTTTTCCCAGTATAACAGGAGGCCATGCAACAGAGACTGAGGGTGGACACATTATTATATGTATGGTATAGAAGAACAGAATAGACTTAGAGGAGACTCCAGCTGACTGAGCCAGCTGGCATTTTCTGGTCCAGGTTTCTAGGACTTCATAAAACAGTCTGGTTGGTTTGGAGAAGAAGCTGGCTCTGGGGTGGTCACTTTTTTGTGGTAGGAAAGGCACAAGCAAATATCACTACCTCTTGGGTGAATGAAACAGCTCCAAGGGACACGAAGCCAAGAGTACTGTGGGGAGGTGCAGTCTATGCCCAAGCTGTGATCTCCTTTTTGTCACTGAGGAACTAGGAGGAGACCAGGCCACAAGTCATATGGGAAAATATGACCCCAGGAAGCGGTAAAACCAAAATAGTCAAGACAGAAGAATGTTCCTGTGGAAATTAGGAATACACAATGTGAAGATGTCAACTTCTCAAATGGCCCAAACCCAACATTTTAGAGCAGCCAGATGTTGAGTCTGCAGGCAGAGAATATCTCTAGGACAACTATAGCTCATAGGCAAAGAATCTTTCCTCTAGATTTCCTGCTTTGCTTTTGCATTTTGAAGGTCTATTCTGTCTGAAAACCTCTGTCTTTGCACTTAGGTGTCACTTAGACACAGTGACTCTGGAACAGGTGAATTTCCACACTCCATATTTATCATTCAGACATCCACATGGTGCTGGGCTCAGTGGTGAATCTGGCAAGGGCAAGCATTTTGAAGGAAGATTGAAAACCAACCTTGAAATACCCTTTCTTATAAGACAGCTATTGATCATTCACAATGATAATAACTTTCCACTATTGGCAAACACAAGGGGCCCTCTGTATTCCTTCCATGTAGACATAAGGAACTCTGAAAATCAATTCCTAGGCTTTCTGGAAAAAGGAGAAAGAAAGAAAGAAAAAAAGAAAAGAAATAAAGGAGTTGGCATTCAAGTGCTCTCTTCAAAGTCCTGGACCAGCTCTGACCATCTCCTGGATCTGCACTCTCTCAGTGGAATGGAATTTCGCAATATACCATGGTCATTTTGGCACCTGCTTCTCTGCAGCAGCTATAAATCTGCTGCAGGTCACACAACTCTGTAAAAGGAGAAAAAGTTACCCAAGTATTCTTGGACTTGGCCTGGAGATCAGGAGAGGGACAGAAATGCATGTCTCATCCAAAGAAAACTCTGCCTAACTTTAGGCTGCTAAGAGCCCAGTGGGAAAGTCTGTTTAACTGTGCACATCCTGCAGAGATTTCTGGGATATAACCTGTTAGACCCTCACCTAGAACACATTTCTTCAGCTTTTGAAGGCTTGCTTGTCTGCAGGGTGTCTGCCAAGCAAAAGAAATGAAGATTAGGGAGAAAAGAAACCCAGTGGCAGCTGTGCATCAGGTCCCAATTAAGACATCAAACTAAACCCTTCAGCCCTAGTTCTCAAACATCCTTGTATATAATATTTCCCATGAGGCTGGAATTCTTCTGTGAGGTTTATGCTGGCTTTAATGTATAGCATCAGTGTTCAGTAAGCTCTCAGGGCATTCATATGGCTGCCTTTGACAGCAGGGTATGTTTTTTCACCCCACCCCTCCAAATGAAAGATAAGGGCATGCCCTGTGTTATGACATGACTTGACTTGGACCGAGGGAGCACATCTGAACTGTTTGACATGACACTGCATTTGAATTTGCCACAGAGTCTTGCTGGTTCTGGGCATTCTAATGTCCTAAATCCTAATTCTAGCCCTAATTTTCTAATAGTCTTTTAGTCCATTACACATGCAATTAAAAGGTAAATCAACTGTCAGGATTGGTCTCTCCTAAGAAGGGGCAGAGAGGGCAGGTTACTGTATGAGGGGATGAGAAGTCTGTGAGGTAGAAGCCCACTTGCTGTGGTTTTGAGTGACAACAATTTGAGCCACTCGCTGTTCAATTCTCTGTCAGTGCACTGATCAGTGCACTTTGGACCAAATAATTCCAGTTTAAGGCTGAAATTTAGAGGTAGTGGATCAAAGCCTCTCCATCATGTCATCAAGTCCCAAAGAATCATTTGCCCTGATCTCAATGAATGTCCCATCTGTACATCCCCTGCATTAAGGCAGAAAATCTTGTATTCCCTACCATTTTTCTGCAGTCTCTTGGGAAATAGTCACAGTGTCACTGCAGAGTCTCCCCAGGAGGACAGTGTGAAGTGCCTGTCTTACTAGCACAGTGAAATCATACATTACTCCCTGCTGAGAGGGCCCAAGTCACCCAGCTGTCCTCACTAAAAATTAACTGAATAATCCTGCAGGAGTTCACTTAAAATTCCCCTCTCTGCACTTACGAGACAGCCCTGCTGTGAACGGGAGCAGCATGCCCAGAGTCAACTCCCACTGCTTCACAACACAGAACAGATTTGGTTTGAAAATAACAGCAGTAGGAACATCTACGCTGCCAAATAGCTGAGCTCCCTGCTTTATTGTCAGATCCTGACTCTTCAATTGTCTCTGGTGCTTTCCCTTGGGATCCCTTTGGGACTGGACTAGCTAATTCCTTCAGAGAAATCTCAGTGCATCTCTAGAAGCAGCTTGTTGCAGCAACCCCTGCCATTAAGAAAGTAGGAGCATGCTGTCTAGCTCCCTGAATGCTGTCCAGGGAAAGCTATCACTCATTCCAAGCCCCATGATGTGAAACATATCCTTAATGCAAAAACATGGTGACTGTTACGGGGTACGACATAATCTGCGTTTTTTTCCATGCAAAACCACCTGAAGTAAGCATATAAATAAATTATTGTCTCTCAAAGCTGTAGAGGTGTTACACATGGCTCAGAAGGGACCAAGAAAAGTACTATGAAGAGCTGGACAAGGCCCACTGACTTTGGAGAAAGATAACTTTGAGTTTGTGGATGCAAACCACTTTTATCCCTGTAAGGCCAGGAGTCAATCCTTGGAGTGAAAGCCTTTAGAAGCAGAGATGCAGCTGACGAAAAGCCTAATAGGATCATGATTCCACCATCCAGGTTTCCCATACTTTTGATGAAGAACAGATAAAAGTTCACCATTGCATGGGCACGCAACAGAATGTTTAACCTGGCAGTACACCAGCTGCAAGAAGACAAAGCCTGAATCAGAATAATGTTAGATAGGGTCTAACATGATGTGTCTGCTCCATTTTGTCATGGCATCTACCTGGAAAAACCCCCTCTCTGGATTTCTTCAAATTAACAGAGAGAACCTGAATAGTTTCAATACTCTACATGACAGGAGAATCCCAGGGTTTCTTTCTGAGGTATAGCTGGAAGAACTTCCTTTTTAAACTTGGAATTCAGTGAAAGCACTTGAGCCACATTAGTCTGAGTTTCTGCAGCTTTTCTAGGACCAATAAGCCAAATAGCCAAATGCAGGGAGCATAATTCCTCTGCCCCTACTGAAAAGACATTGAAAAGCTTTCTTAGGGAAAGTTAGTTGTCCAAAGCAGGGGTTAACAAGGCAAAATGGCTCTTTCAGAACTGGTCTAAGGTCATGAATGACAAAAGTTGTATGAAAACCTTTTGGCACAGTGTTGTAGCCAAAACAGAAGAAGAAACACCCACCAGGATTTTGGGTGGATTGATGTTGAGAGGAGGTCTTAGCACTTCTGGTTTCCAGCCGCAGATTGAAGCGTCAACACTTGGAATTAACTTTTAAACACAGGCATGATACCAAAATGTGATCTCTGGGCGTAATTGCTCTCCATAATCAAAGAAATAAACATGTATTTCTATAAGCAGCAGATTTAGTGAAGGTTGGTGTCCTACAGATGAGCATCTAAGGCTAAATTTCCTTGCTGTATGACAAGAGTAAGTGTGTGCTGTAAATTGCCTCATGTTATGCAGCCTCTGATTTCCATGACATTTCTAGCAGCTTGATGTTTTTGGAAACTGCACTCCTCTGTTATACTTGTGGTTAAAATAAATCAGCAGATTTTAACACTGTTGGGGCAGGCAGGGGGGTGTGAGGAGATGACAGGGAAAAATAGACATATGGAGCATGTAAAGGCATGTTTCTCACTTCCTTAGGAAACCAATCTGAAAAGATAAAGATGGCAGAGCCCTACCACATTCTGCCAGAGTGGAGTTTTAATTGGTGAGATGAATGTTAAGAAAATCCCCTTACTAAAGAATTGCAAGAAAAAGAGCTTGTTGCTCTGAGTCATCTCTATACAGCCCCTTAAACTACACAACAGCTAACACCTTTGTTGGAGGTAGAATAAGAAAAAGATGAATTACCTCTTAAAATGAGAGTCAGATGATGAGGATAAAGTTTTAGAGTGGATAATTCCCCTTTTCAACACCGGATTCAGGCAAAATTAGTGGTTCTGAGTATGATCTAAGGTTTACCCATCAAGTTACTTCCTGGGGTTAAACATATTACAGAATTGGAAGAGTTAAGGAAAGGCCTCTGCATATACTTTCGTAATTTGATTTATGCTCCCTTTCATCTCAGACTCCACCTCTTCAAGTCATCTTTTGACAAACCTACTGAGAAGACAGAAAAGTAAGACAGGAATTGGAACATTCCTGAAATTGGCACCACAAGACACACATTAGTAATTTACCTGGCAACACTTCCCTAGGGACCTCTTTGGTTTGAAGAGAAGAAAACAAAACCAAATTCACACACCCCCCCAAAATAGTAAATTTTTATCAATAAGTTAACAGTAAGTTATATATGAGAGGCTCATAAACTGGCTCCATGAAATTAGGTTGTGACTTACAGGCCAGACTGAATTTGCATATATTTTTCAAGGACTGCATTTCCCCAACCAAAGCAAAAAAAAAAACCATTGGGAGAAACAAATGATTCCTAATATTGCAGAATACTTCTAAGTATAATGTGAGCAGTGGATTGCTAAGGATTAATTGGTCAAGGACAACGGCTCCATAATCGTATTGATAGTATTTATTTCTTTATTTTTGCATTTCATGGTATCTGTCTGGGAATGCTGGACATTCAGATGACATTTAGGAGACCTTGATGAAGGGTTCTGTCCAATTTTTAAGCCTCTTGTCTTTTAAAACTCTAGTCTGGGTGAGCTGCTGAATCTCAGGGCCTCTTTGGAGCACTCTTACAATGCAGATATGGTTGTGTAGCTCTACCTCCTTCAGCTGCTTATCCCCAAGCTCAGACCTGACCCTGAAATGTCTTAAGCATTTTCTTTCCCTAATCAAAGGAGGAAGTTTGGCTCTGAAAAGGCTTTACATGGACTTTCTGTGCACTTGCACTTCAACCTCAAAACATAAACAAGATCACATATTACCAGAAAGGCAAATCACCAGACTGTTTTATCCTTTCCTTGGAAGTCCTTGGAAGAGTTAGCCAGTGTGCAAAGGCCAGAGATGGCAGCAAGACAGATGCGCTCCTGCGTTTTGTTATTTATCACCCAAATGATGCTTTGCTCAGCCTCTGCCGGGATCACAAACCCCTTCCAGGGGATTTTATTTCCACGGAAACCATGACATCAATTCCAGTGTTGGCCAGCACTCCTCGGCAGCACCTTCCTCACCAGGGTGGTATCACTCCCATGATTTGGTGGGAGTCTGTACCCGTGGGGTCTGTACATCAAGAGGAGCAGAAGGAAAGCAAAGATCAGTATTAAAGTCAACAGATGACATGTGGACCATGTGCAGTGAATACTTTTTCCAGTCTAACAACGTTACTCCCAAGTGGGACACCCCAAATAATTTGTTAGGGAACGATTCTGACATAAATGGGCAGAGTCCTATTTTTGCAGGTTGGGGAGGAAAAGAGACAACCAACAGGAAATCAAAAGGGGAAACTGAGGTCATGAGAAGCTTCTGAGAACTTGCTGGTCCAGTCAGTGATTTTCCATCTGCCTGGGACTGCTGTACCTGCCAGTCTAATACTGTTAAAAACACAGCTGGACACCCTCTGAGTTGGCACTGAACTGGACAGGGTCCAGTCACAGAGCCAGTTCACTCCTTAACAGGCAGAAAAGACAAAAGCAGGCACAGCGTGAATGAGTAGGAAACAGGACTGAGAGAGAGGTACATTTGCTCTCTCTGACCTCTGGCTCAGAAGTAGGTGGGATTCTTCCAGGGAAATTCCTGGGAGCTGCCCAGCTCATTTCTTAGACCAAAGAGGTAGAGTTTGGAATCAGCTTTTTTTGTTAAGCCAGATGTGCTTGGTGAAAGGACCATCTTTTCCCTCTCTCAGAGCATCCTGCCTCTCGCTCCGTGCCACTGCCACACTTCAAACACATTCCCAAACATTCTCCCATCTTCTCTCCCCTTGGGAAAAGTTCCCAGTTGTTCAGCTTGACCTTGCTGGTTTGCTATTCCCCTGGAAAGAGCTTGAGAAAGCAGAAACCATGCACAGCCTTTTGATGAGGTGAGATAACTTTGGTTCCAGGGAGATTTCAGCAGAATGCCACAGCTGTGTTTGACAGCGGTAAAGCCCAGGCAGAAAGTGTTCTGCATTGACTCCTAACACTCATTTTGGCTGAGCTTGGCCTTATCCTAAGCAGCTGTCCATGAATTTGCCTATGCTATGAAGCACAATCCTTCAATTGCCTAAAAGCATATTTACACAATGTTCACAAATCTGTTATGTTGAAAAAAGATCTATCCTTTAATTATCCAACACAGCCAACCACCTTGATTGGGATCCTGCCCAAGTTTATTTAAGAGGAGGAAAAAGTTATTATGAAAATTACTCACATCATGTTTTTTTTTTCTTTTTGAAATGAAACATTTTTTTATCAATGCATAAACCACAAGAATGATCATCAGTTTAAACAGTTTCCTGCGGGTGAGCCCTTTCAAGTCGAGCTGTCAGGAGGATGGGTGGGGAACCCTCCTGGAGGAGAAGTGAGAATAATTCCCTTTCACAACACCCCCTGAGGCAGCCAAAGATCAGAATTACTCTGGGACAACTTGCTTCACCCTCCACGTGTTGTGGGCAGGTCTCAGCCTCCAGCATTCAGTGGTGTCAGCATGTGCTGAGGAAAAGCCCTTCTTTAGCAAGTTGACACCTCTGAAAATAAGTACATGATGTTCTGTGATCTGCTGGTGAGCAGAAAAACATTACACCCCTGGATTTGTGCTGTTGCCCTGAGTGCTGAATCATTTGCATAACTCACAGAAGGTGGTGTTATTTGGGCAATGAAGATATGGAAGAGGGTCGTAAAGCAATTGTTTTTTTACATATGTTAGTGTTTGGGATTTTTTGGTATGTTACATGCATAACCCAATATGTGAAGCACTTGTAAAAAACAGATTTTTTTTTTTTTTTCAGAAAAGCTGTTTTGTTGGATTGGGTACACATAGAATCACACAGGCATGCAATTAGCAAAACAATAAATTCTTGGGGGTGAGGGAAGGACTTATGCTAGTGAAATGGGATATCTAATCTTCATGTCCCAGTATGATAAATTACTCTCTTGTGGTGAAGGCTTGGGTGCTTGGGAACTTGGATAGCCAAGTCTCTTCTAGCATGATCTTCTGTTGGCCTTGCAAAGACTCTCATCTCCCAGCTATCATAAGTGGCTTCTAATTTTGCCTAGAACTTGCTGTCATTTTTCATTGCAAACCCATAATTTTTCTTTAAATACTTGCAAAAAAAAAGAAAAGATTTTATTAAGTGTTCTTATTGAAAACCAGTGGCTGAATTTAGGGCACTGGGATTTTTTTTTTTAAAACTTCAAACATACATTTCAGCTTTGAAGATGTTTCAGCCTTGGCACTGTTTCCTTTACCTCTGAGATTTTTACAGGGGATCTGGACAGAAATGAACATTTTCTCATGCTTTCTCATAAAAAACTAAATGTCAAGTAAATTTCCAAGGCACTAGAAGCTGAGGTGCCTGATTTCCAGGTTGCTTTGTTTCAGAGATATCAGTAGAGCTGGTGTTAGTGATCTGAAATCAAAGCCCACTTTTTAAGATGTCCACCTGAACTCACCCATGTTTTATAGTAACACTGTTACAATAATGTTTACCCATCGTAATTTATATTATAATTGCACAAATATACTCAATTCTGTTTGAGACATAGATATGGGGGAAGAAAAAGTTCATTAAAAATCAAAACCCAGATAATGATATAAAAGCTCAGACAAATTAGAATGAATTATACAAGGAGTGAACATATGGCAAGGAAAACATGACACTGATGTAACACAACCCTGTGATTCACTATTTCTAATTTTTTGTGCTGGATCAGGAGGAATTTGTGTTGCCTGGGGTGCCATGATGCTGGGATCCTTCCTTGTGATGAAGTCCACAGATGTCTTGCCTCTCTCTCCTCTCACACTCCTTGCCATGGTAGCCAAATGCTTCTCCAAAGCAGGTAGTATGTACCACACAACTGCTGTGGTCCCAGTAAACAACTGAGATCCTGTTGTGTCACGTACTTTCCAAAGAGATTATATAGATGGTTTCCTGCTCTAAAGAGATGGAGTCTATTTACAGTTTACACTAAAGTCTCCCCCTCTTAGAGAGATCATCTTCCTGTTCTTAAATAAGCAAACAACCTCCTTTTCTAGGCATCCAACCCTGAGAGGGATTACATGCCAAGTAGCTTATGATGTATAGGAATACCAAAATTACACTAGAGAGCAATGGCACACAAGTCTGGCATGTTTAGGAGAGAGGCTGAAATTTGTAATGGGGAATGGAAGGCCCCATCCTATGGGAGTTCACGTCCAGGCAACACTCAACACACCAGGTCTAATGGACTGCATTGAATTTTCTGCTGGATTGGCTGAATTTCTTCCTACATCATTTTGTCTTGTTGATTTTCTAAGTTGCCCAAGGATCTTGACATTTAAAATTTCTAAAATCATACATGTTACCTTCTGTGCTCCTCTTTTACTTGTCTGCTTTCATCATGACAAGCCAGGCCACTAAGCAAGCAAAGAAAGGCTATCTCTAGATGAATTAAAGTGCTGAGAGTTACAGGCCTGTTTTAAAAACTCCTTTCTGAGAAGAGGAATTCAGATTTTATGCACAGTTGCACACACGTTTACAGAATATCCTGAGTTGGAAGGGACCCACAAGGCCCATTGAAGTCCAGATTCTTATTCCTGTTTCTCCTTCTTGGTGAGCCCCCAGCTCATCACAGACCTAAGATTCATCCCCCAGAGGAGATATTTGGCTGCCCCCAGCACACCACAATTACCTTTCCCCTTTGAAATTTCTGTTGCTCTTCAAGAAACCCTGGGTCAGGACTGGAAAGAATGCAAGTGCTTCAGTGTCAGCCACAGTCCAGAAACTCACATTTTGGAATTATGAGCCTGCACTATTCCACAGAGCAGACTAACTCTGCTGGCATCGAGTTGGGGATAAAACTATCATTGGCTTCCACAGAAGCTAAGTCAGGCCAAAGAAGGGAGCAAAGCACACAAGAAAACTTCACCTGCAAGGTCTTCTGGCCATCAGCAGTATATGGCAGCACTTCATCCCTGTCTGGTTGCCGGGTGTGAGGCTGGGGTTGGAACTGGCTTTGCTCTGACTCACTTTTTCCATATAGTTCCCCTTAAAACAGAGATCTATTACAGAATTAACAGAAGTTTCACAGATTAAAAACAAACAAACAAACCAACAAACCAAAGAAACCTATGATGAGAAAAAAAAATATTGCACAGATTAATCACTATGAGGTTGGAACAACAGAAACTTCCATATCAGCCTAAATAATGGGAAACATTCAGTTTAATTGAGGTATCTTCTTTTAGATACTGCAGGCAAACAGGGGTATCTGGTTATTGTTAGTGATGAGAGGAGGGTGGGGAGCGGCCGGGAGTCTCAGAGCAGCTCCAGAAAGCATCCAGGAGACAGGATCTCTCCAGCAGCCAGTTGCTCAGTGTGTGCTCTGCAGGCTGGATAGCACGGTGTGCAAACAGCTTTCTCTGGCTTGGGTTCTTTCCAAGATCAACAATTGAATCCACCTGAGGAAAGCGGACTCACAAATCACCTTATCTCGCGTGACATGACGGACAGATGTGTTTCTGTTACACTGAACTGCACAAATGGGACATGTTCTCCTCAGGTCAGGCTCCCAGGTTAATGCCTGGCACATGGAGCTGCCTTCTTGCCTTTCTTAGGTGAAGACCAAAGGTAAAGAGCTGACATCACGGGCTTGCCAACAGGTCAGGCATTGCAGAAACCAAGCAGAAGGTCCCAAAAGTGCCAACGCCATCAAGACACACCTAAAATATTCCTTGTGTTGTCTCATTTGGATTATAAGAGATGGGACATGTCCAGTGCTAGATGTTCATGCAGCAAGGACTGAAGTATGAAAACTGAAGTCCTTCCTGCCATGTGGATGTACACAAACTACACAAGTACGATATCCACTCCTTCCCCATTTCCTATCTGAATTATTGCACATAAAAGAAGAGCACTTCCAAGGCCAGAAAGCACAGCTGTGTTCACAGGAGTTGAGAAAGAAATCTTCACTGAGACACAATGATGCTTCTAATTGCTATTGTGCCCACCTATCAATTCCCACGTGGAAACTGCTTCCCAGCCTATGGAGCACAGGGGTTAGTGTTGCATCAGGGCATCCTGCTACAAGGACATATCAGATCTGGTTCCTACAGCACAGCAGTGACTGTCTGGCCTCCTTCCCCATCCCCCAGTTAGTGAATTGCCTTCTAGAAGCTCAAAAATACACCTGTCACAGTAGAACAGAAAGGCTTTACATTAGTGATTTGGGGAAGTCTTTTTAACAGCAGGGATATTCCCATCAGCCCAAGAAAACTCCTAATATAATAGTTCCACAATCTTATCCTTCTAAGAGAGAGCTCTAGTAAGCAGTGTTAAATATTTAAGTTATTGCTCTCTTTAACTCCTCCCTCTTCAGTGACTAAAGACAGCACCTATGTAAACAAGCTCTCTGAGTGTGGTGATGTGTTTGAGTCATGTAAATTCTCCTCCTTCCTTATATTCCATCCAACGTCAAAATGCTGTGGGACATTGGGAGCTTCCTCACCACAGAACTCAAGGCAGAACCTTAGAGATGCTCGTGATTTTAGGGTGTTCAGTTTCTTCCAGAGCAGGGGCTTTAATTTTGCTCTTTCTAGAGCATTATGGTCAGGACTCTAAACTGGCAGATCAGTGTTATAAAGTCTCAGATGATGAACTCAGGGACTGAACATGCTTCTAATGCTCTTATCAAAACTTTGAACTGGCATTTTATGATGTCCGGCTTTATGGGCTCAGCCTAAGCTGTTTCACTGGACAATCAGAACTGCTTAAAATATTGCTGGGTGCTGAAAAACTGAAACAAAGGTTTGCAGAGACAATTTGATATTTCTTTACCTGTTTTCACATGCGGAAATCCTTGAATTTCTGCACAAACAGCATTTGCACAAGCAAATGCAAGTGCCTGGCAACCATTAGTTTGAAAAAAGGATCCCTGAACATTGTGGTACACAGCCTCCAAAGAGATGTTTCTAAAATTTCAAGAAACAAGGCATCCTAAGCCAAGATAGGTGAAGAATTTGGAGAATTTATCCTCCCTGTTGATATGACCATAAAGCTGTTGGTACAAACACCTCCCACTAAAAGGAAGACACAATTTGCATGGCTAATGTATAGATTCCCAACAAAAGGCAGGTTTTGGCTAAATATTGCTTAATTTTCTGGGGATGCTCAGAAGAAAACACATAGTAGTAATACTTCATTCTATTTGTGTCATATTACACTACCCAGCTAAGTTTAAAATCTTACCATGACAATCTGTCATGTCTGGTAGCATATAGTAAATTCACTTGCCAAAGAGGGAGAGAAATAAAATTTTTAAAATTGCAAGTTTCTTTAAAATTCAAACAGAAATATAATTTCCAAAATATCAAAAGGACAAAAACGTGCCATTAAAAAATTGCCCAGGTTGAGTCTATTTCCTCCCTCCTGAAGAGAATTTTTTTTCAGAATTGATATAAACTGGTTTATATTAAATCCAAATATTACTATTGTTTGGTGAAACAACAGTTTTCCTTGTGGATCAGTGGCAACCATTTTAGAGCAATTATTTGATTTCTTGAGTGGCTGAAAAACAGTAATTATTTTCCTGATTCTCATTTATGATAACAAGCATTCAAGCAGATAGTCAACATCTTCAGGGTCAGAATCAGAAGTTGTATTAGCACATTCCTGCTTTCAAGTTAAACACTGTGTTTAAGTGCCTTTCTAGGCTGAGACCTAGACCTGTTTAAATCAATACACAATTGCATTGAACTCAGTGGTGTTGCATCTGTATGTAAGCAGGATATGTGAGAAGAAAATGAGTCCCATATGGTTTTGAAAAAATCATGGCAAAATGTTAGACTAGTGTTGTGCATTAAAAGGAGTCCTAAAACTCATGGAATTATTGTTATTTTTGTTAGTGCTGTATTTATCTGATATTTCCTGGCTGTCTATTATATATTTAAGATAACAAAGTCTCATCATTTTATACCAGCTAAGACTTTGACCCTAAAAGTGAATTCTAAATGTATTATGCACTCCAGAAATCAAATCATGAGAATTACAGTTCTTTAATCAGGGAAGAGAAGTGACATCATATGCTTATCACAGCACAGCTCAAATTTCAAATACTGCACTGCTTGGAGCAATTCAGCCAAGGGAACAAATAAAATCTTCATGACTGAAAACATCTTTTAAGAGTCAATTTTAGGCAACAATGAGGATTCTGCCTATGAAGAGGATGATGGGATTCATGAAATGAACTATTTTGTTCTAGAAAAATTATAAAGAGACATTGCACACACACAAGAGTACAGCCTACACCGTGACTATGAAAGACAATGACAATGTACCTTGGATGGAGCCCCATAGTCCACAACTAAGTTGTCAGGAGACATGTTTAGTTAGACTAGAACAAGTTATGTTTCCATGGCCCCCATTCAGACATATCTTCATTGTCACTTGATAGAACTGGAAGACAAATGTCAGTCCTCCCACTGCTTTTACTGCTTGTTTTGTACCGTGCTTCTCTGAATCCTGTGGAGGCCCACTGAATGGATAATACATCTATAGGCTATGAAACATGGCCAAGGTAAAGATTACCTTCTGTTTCTTTAAAGATAAGTCAGAAAAGTGATTCAGAGAACTGCAAGTGAAAATTTTCTTCTGAAAAGAGCACGGTATTGTAGCTCCCATCTCTTGCCATGAATGCACAATGTGCACAATTCCCATTCATTTCCCCTTGATTGTTTGAAAGAGAATTACAAAGTGTTCTCAAGACTACACATTAAAAAAAAAAAATAAAAAAGACAATGCCCTGTGCAGTTTTCTTTCTGGTGTTCCAGCACAGCCCTGGGGAACCCTTTGGATTTATTTCCTTGCAGAATGATGCACACTGCAGAGATAATCAGCAAAGAAGGCAACGGGAATATTTGAGGAATATCTGTGGCTGGAGAGCGACTGTGGTCACTAAAACAGTGCTACACAAGTTTCTTGCAGAACTATTATAGCCAGCAAATCTCAGTTAGCATATATGAAGTCAGTAATCTTTTCTTGTGGGTGAACTGGGAAGTAAACACTGACACCCCAGAGTAGATTTCTGCAGGTGTATGTCATTGGTGTGTCAATCTGACTTGCTACCCAGTGAAGTACAACACTACAAACACTAAAGGACAGTAAATGTCATTATTAGAAGCAAAGAGAAAAATGACAAAAAAAGGTTTCTCTGCATACACCAGATAGATGAACTATAAGGCATTGAGGGCACTAGGAATTTAGAGAGACTCAAGGGGAGAGTGAACAAGTTCATGGAAGAGAAATCCACTGAGGTTGCCCTCAGCCCTGTGCCTGCCTTAGCAAGCTCAAGATGATAGCAGTTAGAGATCAGAAATGCTTTAGGAAGTAGCTATAGTATGGACTTACCCTTTTCTCATACTCTTTGGTAGTTCCCTACTCTGAGCCACAACTGGAAATAGGATCCTGGATTTGATGGAACAGTGGTCTGGTCCATTGTGGCCATTTCTTGTGGGGCTCCCCGTGGCAAAAAATCCCAGAGCTGCTGGCCTGCAATCTGTCATTTTCTAACAATCATTTGCCGGTTGTACACACACTCAGAAATATTCTGATCGTTTCTAGTTGCTTGACTAGGCTGAATGCCAGAGCTGGGGAAATAAAAAGGCCTTGGTGGCAAGCATATAAAGGCAGTTGACAATACAGTACTGACATGGGTAAAGAAACTGCTACCCTGGCAATGTGCTGCCTTGGAAAGGCATGAGTGCCGAGCACCAGCCAGGGCAGCCCTGGGGAGATGAATGCAGTGTGTCTGGAATGAAGGCAACATCCGACTTCACACAAAAGCAAATGCCTACAACACAGTTGTCATTACTCTTTTGTATGCCTGAAAAGATGGGACAATTTATAGCTGTCATGGCAAGTGGTCCAGTCAACTCTTCATGCAACGCCTCCGAGTCTTGGCTGGTACAGAAGGGCCTGATGAGATCTCCACGACTGAGATATCGGAGTGTTGCCAAATCCTCCTCTGCTCTTCAGAAAATCTGGGCACGTGTCAGTTAGCAGCAAGTTCAAAGCCATCTCTGATGGCCCACTCTGACAGGGTAAAGAGTTGAAAGACTCTGAAGAAACGCTATAAACCCCTGCTTGAGGCAGACATCAGCAGTGGGGCACAATGCTGACAACCTTGGCTAGGACAGGAGACAGCCCGAGTTGTCCCAGGCTAAGAGTAACAATACAGTGCAGTATGAATAGGAAATCAGATGTAAGAAGATGTAAATCAGAAATAAGTATTTGCTATCCTGGGGGATTATAAAACTCAGTCTTGTTTGTCACCTGTAAGTCCACTCAGAACTGACTCTCCAGCCCCTGCACA
Organism: Pseudopipra pipra; assembly: GCF_036250125.1. NCBI lineage: Eukaryota > Metazoa > Chordata > Aves > Passeriformes > Pipridae > Pseudopipra > Pseudopipra pipra. Next base: position 25,193,188 of record NC_087557.1, read on the forward strand.
CCAGAGAGTCAGTGAGTACCAACCACCATCCTCTCTGGGGACCTGCAGGTTGAGCAGTGCCAAGGCTTACAGAACCATGGAACAATCCACCAACCCATCCTGGTAACTCAGGATCCTCATAATGCTATTTTAATGATGGCATTTACTCTCAAACTCCTCATTTCTAAAAACATCCATCCCCCGAATACATCATGGCATCAGGAAGCTTTCCTACGGAAGAGCCTTTGCTGCCCATATTTCTGTAATGCTGGGGCATATTTTTTCAAGCTCCTGGGGCATCTACTGCCCTTTTGCACTTCAAATACCACTTTGCTCCTCAAATGGGTGATTTCACTGCCATTGCACCTGTGGTGAGAGTTGTACAGAGGGTACTTCTTCAGTAGTTGCAAACTAATGAAGCTCTGGTGAAATATTGCTGCTTTTAGTTCCATTTTCTAACTGTGCTGGCTCTTGGTAATTGGGAATTGTATCCTACTAGTTCTAGCAAGTCCTAAAATTTGCATGCAATTGATCAGCTCCTACAGAGCAGGTCCAACATTGGGGTGTGATGATAAGGGTCAGAACCACTAGGTGCTCCTTTGCAAGCTGATTTAGAATTCAGTGGTGACTTTCACATGTCCTATAGTGACTACAGATACGCTCTTGATCTGTGCATGGAGAGTGGCTATTTTCCCATGAGTAGCTGAGGTTGGTTACAGATTTCTTTTCCACATAACCTGCTTCCTTGCTAGCCTGCTTCTCTCCCTCTTGTGTTATCTTTCTTTTTAGTAACCCATCTCTGTCTTCACCATCATCCCATTTCTCAGTTAAAGACTGCAGCAGATTTCATGACCAAGAACATATATTGATCTTGAAAATTTGTTGTTTCATTTAAAATCAGCTCCACAAGTCGAGAACCTAGATCTATACCAATCTGATCAGGGATCCACAAAAAACCCCACCCCTGCCTGCATCTTAAAGCTGTCTGTTTTCATTACTCCCTTAGAGAGCATTTTTTAGCCCCACAGCAGTACCTCTCTCCAAGACAGCTTTGCATTGATTACCTAAGTAGGTTTCATTGCAAGACACTGTGATTATATACTTCCCTAAAATCCAAGTACTCTGATTAAAAAAATACAGGTTTACCAGGCAAGATTAACTCTTTGTAAACCTATACTGCTGATTTTCATTATTAAAAGAAAACTAAAAATCCAATCTGACAAGATCCACTGCAGGTATGTCAGGACCAGAAGAGATCAATTGTTACAGTTGAAACATTTACAAATTTTTGTTGAACTGGAAGATGGACTGTGCTGCTTTCCTCTGCTCTTTCACTGCCTCCCATCAAAGGCTTATGTTTATTAAGCTATTCCCTAAACAACCTAGGATGCATAGTAACTTCTTATCTCTGTAAGTTCACATTCTCCTGACACAGCTATTGAGACTGGGTCTTTATGACCTGACTTCACGTATTTTTCTTGGCACAGGATTTATTTTTTAAGGGGATCACTATTTCAGCCAACTTTTGCATCATTAACCGCCTCCTCCTCTCTATTTATTTGTATTTTAATAAACCACTAATTTCCCAATCAAGGAACAAGGACAGTTCTGGCTAAAAGCCGAATTCAGACAAAAACCCAACAGTAATAGAAATAATTACATGCAACCATTTTTTAAAGAAACAATAGCAGCATTAAAAATCAGTTAGAAGCTATGAACTGCAGGTAACTGATAAAGGAGGCAAAAGATATCAGGAAAATTACTGTGGGCAGATTGGAAGGCAAAGACTTGTGCTTAAGCAAGAATGTGATAACAGAAATTCTAACAATTGCCTGTTACCTGACTGGACAGTGTAAAATTGCTGATAAGAGACAACTGAGAAAAGAAAAAAATATTCAGCAAGTAGTTTAGCTCTGGATTTGGAACATTTCAGAAGGAGTACAGCAATATTGGAGAAGGAGGATTCACCTCAGAGAGTCTGGTCTATGTGCACATACAAACTCCCAAAGGCTTGGCCAAATGTCAGGAGATGATTAGCATGTCCTAAAAAGCTGAGAAATTCAAGAGGACTGACACATGGTAAGCACAGGAGGAGTTTCAGAAAGAAAAAGCATTTTACCCTGCCAATTTTCATCCAGGGAGCCTGAAACCAGCATGGGCAAAAAGAATGGAAGAGTTGATAGATGATTCAGATGAAAGGCAAAGAAAGAATGGAAGGCTGAAAGTAAAAATAATGCCAATCAATAATGTTTTATGGAAAGGAAAGTTTGATATGCAAAGCTGAAATCAGTTGGCAAACGTGATGTGCAAGCTCTGGGCAGCACAGTGCAACATTCCACATACAAACTGTCTTGTTTGTTCCATATTCTAACCATGATAAAACATCAACAAAGGCAAGTTTTAGGCAAAGTTTAGTTATTTGCAATCTGCAGAAGAGTCTAGAGAGGACACACTGACAAAATGGAAAGGGACTAAATATATCACTTTTACTTGACTAGATCAACAGAGGAACAGACAACCATGTAGGCAGGGGTATCTCTCTCTCTCTGTGTGGTCTTGGTATTGTACCAGTTCTTGTGTGAATAATTAAAATACATACCAAAGTTTGGAGAAGTTTTTTTGTTTGTTTGTTTGTTTGTTTGTGGGGGTAAACCACAATACTAGAAGTAAAGGGATAGACGAAACCCTTCTTAACAATTAATTTACAGCCTGATTGGTTATCAAAACGTATTGAGACAAGTTGATTAGAAGAAATAAAAATATCTTCACCTAGTGAAAACACCTCAGGTGAATAGACTCTTTCAGACAGCAGAAAAAGGCATAGTTACAGTCTGTGCCTGAAAGGCAGAGCCAGAAACTGAAAACAAAAGACACATTTTGAACGGAGAGGATGATTAATTTTAGAACAAACTACCACTGGAAGTGGTGAATTCTCATATGATCCAGGTCAGCAGAAGGTGGGATCCATCAGTCAGTGACACACGAGGGATCTGATTAAATCATTTGCAAACCATTTTGGTCACTGAGGTCTCTGCAGTGCTGAAGAAACCCAGCACTAAGCCACACAATCTGACCCAGTAACCTGCGGCAGGGAAATGTCTCTGGTCAGCTGCACGTTGCAACCTTGCTCCCACTCACAGAATGGACTGCTCCCTCCTAAAGTGCCCATCCTGGCAACACAGGAGCTTAAGAGATGAACAGAGCTTGCTTTGAATTGGAGGGAAACTCATATACATACCTTACCAGCAGGGAAACACATACTTTACAAGGTAAACCGCACCTAAGACTTTTTTTTCCCCTTCCCTCTCTTTTCAAATCAATCAGGCCCTGTAAGTTTGACTCTATATGGACCTCTCTTGCTTTCTGTCAAATTAAAAAAAATTCAATTCTAGGTGAATATACAATCTCTTCCATTCAGGACTGGTGCTGGCAAAGCACAGGATGATGGGAAGTTGCTGCTGGCAACATGAAGATGGGCTGCAGCCACAGAAATATGACATTGCCACATGCTGACAGAGCTTAGATGCCACCAAGAGTTTGGGGATTTGGGTCACTTTGCTGTGAAAGGCAGGGTACAGCAGACAGGTTTGCTACAACTCATTCAGGAAACAGCAGCCATCGTGGGAACCCTCTGCCTGCAGGGCCACTGGTCCCACCACCATTGCTGTCTTGTCCTTTCTCCTCCCTGAAGTCAGGTCCACACTCAGCCCTTGGCCTCCTATTCATTATCTTTCCATAATCCATGTATTGGAAGAGCCTGGTTGTCCCACTGCCCCTGAGAGAGGCTGGGAACCAGTGAGATGCACAGGTCTCAGATTCACAACTCAAAAGCTGAAAAGAGAAGATTCTACACTTGCTCGTAATTTGGGCTTTGCCAGGTCTGAGCATAGAGACCTTCAGTTTCCCAGTCTGTCAGCCTCGTTTCCCATGCCAGCTTCACACTCACTGGAGGAAATAAATGAGAGAGAAGGGCTGGGAGAGACGAATGTTGTAACAAGCCACATCAGTGTATGGAAGCAGGGAAAGGTAAGTAGGGTTTATTTTATCAGCACTGCACAGGAAGTCTCCGTACCAAAAATTGCTCTCATCCCAGCCAGCACTCCATGTTGTTTCTGGCACCTTTGTAAATTGGTTTGAAAAAAAAATAAAAAACCTTAGAAATCCCTCAGCAGAGTGTATCTCTCAGCTCCCTGCACTTCCAGTATTCTGCTGAAAAGGAGAGCTGTTCCTACACTGTCAGGGGCTCACAGCACTGCAGCCAGCACAGACACATTGACTCCAGACGATGACCCTGCTGCCTTTTTTCCCTGTGCGACACCTGTCTCATTTCATTCATGCCATATTAAACCTCATTAAGAGATAATTATTTATTTATTTATTTTAGCTCTTGTCTTCAAAAAAAAAAAAATCATGCTCCTGCATTCAGGGGCAAAAGACACATTTTTAAAGCTCAGTTTCGAATTTTGTTTCAAGAAGAACTTGCGAGTTATTCATCGTTGTTGTCTTGCTCAGAGGGGCAATGTGTTTATTTCAGAATCCCCTAAAGCTGATTTTCAGGCATAAAAACTGGAATTCGCGGGTCAGACTCAGGTCCACCGGTTTGTATGGACCCATAGAGGGCACCAGACACTCATTTTTTGGTGCACTGGCCAGGTGCACTGTCCTCCCCAATTACTCTGCGCAAGGCTGGGGAGTCCTAGGGATGAAGACTAGGAGCTCAATGGAATTAGAAAATTGCATTCTAATCTGAACTGGTGGAACGGAAGGTATTTCAATTTCCTGCCACTTCCAAATTAAATATTGAAATAAATCGTTTACTTGATCTGAAATTTCTTTCTGAAGTATCTGATGAAGTGGAGGGAAAGAAAATCAGCTGAAATATTTTATTTTCCGTTTCAAGAGTTCAAACAGGAAATAAAAAAAATAATCCGTGACATGAAAAGTCTCTTCCCATGGGAAAACCCAAGCATTTAATTTGGAAACAAAAAGAACTGCTTTGACTTCTCTCTTTTCCCCCTTCTACAACAGAAAATGAAATTAATTTACAGTTTGGTGTCACTGAATCTGCATTTTTCACCGAAAAGTTCAAACAGAACATTTCCTCCCCCTCCAGCCCCAATTGTCTCAAATCAGCGCTCTCCAGAGGAAGTGTTTCAGTGGCCTTTGTAAAGATCACACTCTGAGAATCCCATTTTCTCTATTTACCCACCAGCAGCGATAAATGAGAGGTAAATGAACGGGAAGAAAACAAAGCCATGATGTGACTCACTGTCATGTGAGAAGTGTGCTGTCTGCCAGAACCACAAGTCCTGGTGTGTTATCACAGTGGTTTATTTAATCTGTGAGTGAACTCTAGGTATCATCTAACACATCTGCTCCCATCTTGCAGCCCATGGATCTCTGTCCTACAGGCACAGCCTTTTCAGGGTTCTTTGCACGTCTGACAGGGTAAACGGGCTCAGGCAACCCCACACCAGCAACAGCCTGATCCACCCTATGGTACAGGGTGCCTGAAGCACCTACCAAGGCTGAAATATTACACACAGAGCTGTGTAAGAACTTGCTGTTGCACAAACATGGATGTATCTAGTTAACAGATGGGATCCAGGAAGTCGTTCTCAGTAAATCTACACAAATTTGGGAAAGGGAGGGCAGGAACACCAGACTCGGAAGCAAGATTATGATCAGAATATTGAGGCAGTTCCTCTCTCCTGGTAACTGTCCAAACCAGTATCCTCAATTCCAGACTCTCCAAGCCTCCCCAGGTTTGAAAACTGCTTGCTTATACGAATTTCTTAGTTTAAGCTTCTCTCTCATTTTTACCAACCTTTACTCCCACTCTCTCTCATCTTTCAAATGGCTTTTCACTTCTTGCAGCATGGAGGATGCAACCTTCTCAAGTTTTTCATCAACTTTAGTGGAGTTGGATTAAGCCCAGATTCCTGCAGCAATTGGAATTCAGGTGTCTTTCTAAAACCAAGTATTTCTTATTGCCTAGGACAGACTTTGCTCTGTACTCCTTCCCTATTTCTCTTCCTTAAGAGATTAGATTATCCTTAAATAATAAATTTGCCAGTTGTTTTGTGTAACAAACCCTCTCTGCTTCCTGCTTTATACATGGTTTGCATCCTGTGCACATGGCCTAAGAGATCAGTTGTTCTGCCTCAGGGGGCAATTAATCCCCAGCACTGTAATCTGCACAGAGGCATTTAATCTTTCAGGAAAGATGCACCTGAAAGGAACTTTCTGAGAAGCACAGGGTTGATAGAAACCACTAAGAAAAGCCAACAGTTTAGCCAGAGGCTGGGAATCTCCTTTCTGCTCTGATCAAGTTTCCCCAGCAATTAAATGCGGAGCCTTCCAACACAAGTGTTTTTTCTAAGGCTGATGAGCAAAAGTCTCAGGGATTCAATTTCAGTATCTGCTCAGAAGTCCCTGTTGCATAATCCTGCTCCCCACAGGAGAGTGTTTGGTTTTGCTCCTGCTGGATGAGAGTCTTGCCTGGTGTCGGGCTGACTTCTCCTCAGCCCTCATATAAAAGTCCAGTCTCTATATAGTGGATCTACAGGGCAGAGACCCTCCCTGCTGCAAAAATTCCAAGCAGACAGAGGTCCTAATCTCTCCTTTGGCTCTAGAAGTGCAACTAAGGCCACACTCATTTAAAAACACTTTGATGAGGTAATTACAGAGTGATGCATTCTTCATTTTGTCACCTTGCTCTGCATCATGATATTCTGGATGACTTTTTCAGACTTTTCAACTTCAGGATATTCAGACCTTTCCAAGAGAGCCAATACCAAACCTTCTGCCAGGGATTTCTCTGGAACTTGGCTGAAATTCCAAAGCTCTCTATTTCTCATTTGGCTTCCTCAACTCCTTTTCCATTTAGGCTGTCCCTACCTGTCCCCTCCAATAGCTCTACCTTTTTTTGCTTACAGGGTTAGCTGAGGACGATGGGAAAGAGCACAGGAATCCTAATTTTAAAGCAGTAATAAACTGGCACTACAGCTTCTTATGACATACACTTAGGTGCCCAAATAGGAAAAAAGCACTTGGATGTGGACATCATCCTCTCCTGCAGCATGTTCTCTGCACACTCAGTGACATTTTACAGCCATTCAAAACTTACATTTATGATTTGGGAGACTTGTCCCAACTCCCCGCAGAGGCTCCATGATGGAAACCACTGCACTATGACATCCCTCAAAATAGATGACTCATCCCTCATCCACTGCTTTCCCTGTTCCCACTCTTTTTGCTTTGGCCTCAATCTGGAGTTTCACTTTTTTTGCTTAGCTATGGATTCTCAAGCGTGGGTAGAAAAGGAAAGCAGGTGGGCTTGCTTTTCTGATTTACCCATCCTCAGCACACCCTTTGCTTCCCACCCAGCTGCCACCTTCCAGCCAGTGTGGCCCAACTGCATTTCCCAGCACTCACACACAGCTCCTCTCCAGCAGTTGGCTCAACTGAGCACAAGGAACAAAGTCACATCCTTCTCCCAGCTCTGCAGTAGAGCTGTGGCTCTCTACAGCTAAGTCATCTCCCCACTGCCTGCAAAACTGCCCCACAGCACCAGTGCTGGGATAAAACAGCTGCATTTGCAAGGTCTAGTGCTTTGCCTTTGACTTGCCTCACCTACTGAACAGCTCTGCCAGGTGTGCAAGTGCAGGAACCCCTTCAGTGGCAAGAGGTGAGGCTCACAGGTCACCAGCACACATCAAAAGGGACACATAAAGACCCACATTCACGGCTATGCTTTCAAACCCAGGAGAAAGGCAGATGGACAAAAAAGACACTAAGTGGATAATAAGTTTTAGGCAAATATTCTGAAAATGGCTCCCAGGAAGCCTATAGGCTTTTCCTGACATTAATGGGATTCCTGCTCTAGGCTAAGATGTGTGTAGTGCATGTCATATATGAATGTGTTCAGCATAAGGGGGCTTTAAATCAGCTACTAGTACTGAACAAATATAGGATGAGGTCACTCTTAACAAAACTAAAGTTCAGTTACATTTGAACTGCTATCAGATGAAAGCTCATCTTCTAGGAAAAACAGAAAAGGGAAAAAAAAACAAACCAAGGCAAAAACCAACCTATGAGTCATGAGGTTGAAATAGGTTATTCAATCACAATGTCCTGCAGACACATTTCCCCTCCAGTAAAACGGGTTTGAAGTTTGGAATCTCATGAAATATTCGTGACAGGAGGATGGACATGAGTGTCAGACCAGTGCTTTCCACCAAGTCCCACCCGTCTGCAGCCTTAGATTGCTGCTGTGGCTCCTTGGACAATGTCAGGGAGTGGCTGGTGCTGCATAAAGAGTGTCCCCTTCAGTGTTCCTCTCTGCATTCCTATTCTTAGGATTTTTAAAAAAATTAATATTTTGCCCCATTATTTAATTTATTATTTCTGTAATTGTTTGGTTTCTCCTCAGTTTCTCCTTCTTTAAACATTCTTTGTGAAGTTTTGCTCTTAGGTTTTACAGGGATGGGCTGATGACTCTTCTAAATGGGAACAATGTACGTCTAGAGGAAAAGAATAAGAACAGAGAACATATACAGCAACACTTCTGAACACTCCCAGCCTCCAAGGGTTCCCTGAGCCAGGCTTGGTTGCTTTGTATTTAATAGCCCTTGATAAATTTTCCCCCTGGACTTGTCCAGTCATCCTTGGAAGCTCTGTAGGTGCTTAGTAAGCAAGGTATTCCAGATCTTTGCTCTGAACTGGCTACTGTTGAAACAATCACCTAATGCCATCTTACACTTCTTAAATGTTTAACATCATTATAGTAGCTGAATTCTTGGTAGACTCTCTGATAGATCTTATATGCATGCCATGAGCAGGATACAGAATTTACATCCTGAACCCTGGCTGCAAGATTTTTCAAATGAAAGATAACCTAAATGTCATTACTGAAAGCAGCGTTAGCATGATTTTTTTTTTTAAAAAATCATCTGAAGGGAAATGACCTGTATTTGTAAGAAGAAATATAAATTAACATCCACTATGAACTGGTGAAATTTTGAGTTTGTAGATTTGAATAAACATCAACAGGTATTAGCTGCTCTGAGAAAATTTTAGAGGTCCGGTCTACACTGAGGAAAAAACAGGACAAGCCCAGTTCCAGAAAGCTCCTGCCCAAAGTTAGAGGGGAAAAAAAAAAAAGAAAGCAAAAAGAAAATAAAAGGTAATAAAGAGGACTCAAATGTACATTTAACTGTACTCTCTCCTTATCCCTCCAGCATTGTGAACTGCAAAAGTAAATGTTTCATTGCCTCCAAAGTAAAGCAGGAGTGGAAGAAAGCTTGAATTTGAGTTTTAGGCAAAAGCTTCCGTGGCTCTTTTATTTTAGTTGCTTTGCTCACTAGTAAAAGATACCTTCAGGAGCTCCTCCTCAAAACACTATCCTTAGGGATCCCAGGGAAGAACAATGCAGTGATTTTATCAGCTCTCCCTCGTCGGCATTGCAACTGTAGGAAAGGATTGTCTTCCCTGGCAAACGAGGAGTGTCCTGCACCTCGGCCCTGAATCCAGTCAGTGTGAGTCAGTGCAAAGGCAGACTGTAAATAATTGCAGCCTGTGTTGCACAACTGGCTGGTGGGGAGGCAAGAAAACGGCCCCCGGGGAAAAGGAGTAGCCAAACAGCCTGAAAAGTAAAAGTCACCTGCAGAAACTACAATCCAGAAACCCTAAACTGAACTCCACGCGATTTTCGTCAGCGTTTCCAAAGGAGAGTTTAGCAAGCTGTGGATTGAAATGTGAAATCACTGGGCAAACTGACTGAGCCACAAAATGAGTAACTTCCTCCGGGAGCTCCCCCGGAGGGATCGGTATTGCTTTAAGGTGCACAGCCTCTGTGATGTAAATTGTCTTGAACCCTAAGAGGTTTTGCAGATTTACATGATAAGGAACTGTTTTCTACCCCAATTATTAAGCACGATGTGGGGGAGAGATCTCTGAGTGGGAAGGAAAGCGGAAAGTTGGAAGGAGGCTGTAGAGAAAGAAGATTCTTGCAACACGCTGGTAGAGGAGACTGAGAGTCAGTGGGGTAAAGAGAGCAAGAGATGGATATTGGCAAGGCTCTGCAAAGGGAACTCCAAGTGGATACAGCACCTGGACCTGCTCAGACTTGATGCCAATCTACCAATATATGCTTTTTCCAATGGCACCCACACACAAAGAGCTATATGGACCAAAGCAAAAACAGTCCTGCTTTTCTAAAACATTTCTCCAAACATTTAATTAAATAGAGGTACTGCTTCACCCAGGAAAGGTGCTTTGGTCAGATCCTGCAATGCAGAAAGAGTTGTGGGGATTGTCTGAGAGTACCAACCATGCTCAGGGATAGCCAATGAAAAAGGGTCACAGAGCATCGAAGGGATTGGAAAACTCAGGGAAGCAGAACAGAAGTTCTTCGTGGTGATGGAAAGAAGAGCAGTCTGGGGAGCAGAGTACACAAGCAATGCTTTAGGAGTTGAAGGCCATTTTCAGACACATCACATATACACAGAAATGGATGAATTGGCAAGAGACCACATCTACAAATGCAGTAGTGATATAAGCTGAGGCTGGAGAGGAATCTGTGCCTGAGGCACTCCTCCCACAGAGGAGCAACAAGTCAAACTTGGGAGCATGTAGTAGCTGAAAGGCTAAGATGAAGACGAGATAAATGGATGTGGGGAACTAATATCATTCAATGAGTGGGAAAGGAGCAGAAGGTTGACATGATAGCGATTGCTCTGTGTCTAAAGGAGATTTTCAATTCTTTCAGGGAACACTTTTCCTCTCCCATTCCTCTAGGTCTTGTCACAACAGAAAGCTTCCTTCTCTTCATGTTCTCAGTGGTGCAACTCCCTTCACATCAGCAAACTCACACTAATGGAAGACAGCAGAACGAATCCCAGGGCTGGAAGAAGAAAACTCCTTCATCATGAGTCCCCTGGTACAGCATGTGAGAAGTCTCTTTCCTTTTAGCCTTGGAGAGGATATCAAATTGCTTTTAATGTTGCATCTATCAATGCTGGGCCACAAGACATTTGTTTGCTTCAGGTGCCATGGGAGCTGAAAAATCTTTTTGTGGGGAATGATATTATCCCTCTAAAGCCTTATCTTAAGGAAAACATATGTGATCTTGCAGGGAAGCCTCTCTTGGTTGCATTTTAACTTAACAGGAGGTTCCTTTCCCGACGGATCTGTTAGCACAGGAATATCTGCACACACACACATACACACACCACTTTAGCAACCAAAGAATGCGAAACCCTCCTCAGATGGGCTGGGGGAGGGAGGCAGCTGGGGGAATAAGGCTTCCCATGCCATTCCAGCTTTGAGATATCCCTGGAACGAAGGGGTAATTACACAAAAGCCAAAGATGTTGGTTCTGAACTGCTGCCAGCTGGTGGCCTCTGTGTCAGCAGGGCCCAGCCCCATCATCCTCCAGCCACCACTCTGGACTCTCCTGCTGCCCACTGCTGTCAAAGGGATAACACAGCTCCTGGCCCATGCCGAGGACCCTAAACCTTGCTCTGAAAAAACCCTTTACTGGACTTGTTACAGTGCAGTAACACATGAACAGGAGGGAGAAAGTAGCTCCTGCCTTGCTGACACTGCAAAAGGGAGCAGGCAGATTCTGCACTTGGAGATAGGGGCAAAAAAGGTTCAAATTACTGCCAGATTTTGGAAAGCTTTTTAAGTGGTATCTTCAAAGGGTATGTTACTTGTCCTAGGTCTGATGGTGTCAAAGAATATTTCAAAGGGGGCATTGTTTGAGCACTTTCAGATGTCTCACCTTTAATGTCTCTGAGCTTCTGCTCCTCCTGTATAAACGTAACATTCTACCTTGTCTGTGATTTACTCTACAGGGAAAACTTTTACCCTATGGAATGCTCCCATAGTCCCTGAAATTGTAAGGAGCAGGATGAATAATCACACCAAGAGTGTCTCTTGTAGTCTAAATGTTGTGGTTGTTAGAAATTGAATTCTTACTATGTTAGCACAGTTCTGCAATAAACTACTGAATTCCCTTATGCCATTATTTTCTCCTTACCCTGTTATTATTTTTCAGTATTTGTTTTCTTTTTTTTTTCCCAAAACACATTTTAATTTAAAAATGTTTGCTGTTTTTACCCATCGCTATCCGATCTCATTCTAATGAAAATGAAGATTTCAGCAGAAATATGATTGTGGCTTGCAAGAAAATCTCTGCAGTCAAAATACAAAGAACTAGTAAAAAAGTAGAGGTCATTATCATTTTTCCAGCCTGTCTTGGTGCTGTTACCTCTGCTTGGGTTGGGTTTGTACATCAGCTTGCTCGGTACTAGAGCTTGTTTAAGTGCTACAGTGAGTACTAGAACTCATCTGAGGTTTGTGGGCTTCACTTTTAGAAAAACAGAAGTAGTAATACAAAATCCAGCAGCATGAGTTCAGCCCTTTTGCCAAGCAAAAGGCTTCATGGGATGAGCTACTGCTCATCCCTTCCAAACCCTGAGGAAATCCATCGATGACACACCATATCGTGGAGGTCAGCAGTTTTTGGGTTGTTTTGAACTGGGGAGCCTCTTCTAAAACAAACATATATCAGCACTTATATATACACCCTCCTGCACACACAAACCCCATACATCATTTTTATGATAAAACCCTACCAAAACAAGCAGTCCACTGCACTCTGATAATTCAGCGCGGTAAGAAGACGAAGAGAATGAACAAAGTCAGACATAGGACATCTCTATAATCAGAAGTCTAACATTTTGTGCTGATAAGGGTGGCATGAAGACATGGCTACAGGGCAACAAGAAGCATTTGGAAGCATGGGTATTTCCATGGGGAATGGGGCCTAAAGAAGGAACAGGCAATCTTAAATGGCAGCAGGAATAAAAAGAAAAATAAGGAAAATTCTGGCCTTTAGAGGACCTGAAGGAGACTATGGCATCTCAGAACAAATGTTTCTGCCTTCCCTGCCTCCTACTTGAATACCCTGCTGGAAAACAGGAGGTGGGGTTTCAGGCAGAGGGGAATGTGTCATTTACTGGCACTGCTTAAATTTCCCTCCCCCAGAAATCCTACAGCTGCTGTGGTTTTCCTTACAGGCCACTTCAGGTAGGAGGAATCCTTTACCCAGTCTGAAAACACCAGGAATGAAGCAAAGAAAGCCTGTCCCTGAATTCAGCCAGTGGACTGTAAGCAGAGCTTCTGTGGCCACTGCACCACAGCACAGATCACTTTTGTTTCTGCCCAGCAGCATCTTACCTCATCCATCAGCCCAGGCTTTGACTGCAACATGACTGGAAACTTCCAGCCAGAGTATTTTTCATTTTGTGGGTCAGGTTTCCTTTTTGGGTAGCCGACTGTCATGTAAAAAAAAAAAAGTATTACTTGCATTTTACCGTAGTGACCTGAATCAGAACAGCATCCTCCAGCATTCCAGCCCTTCTCCCAGTGCTGTACCATGGCACTGAATCCTTTCCTAGAGATATTAAGACAAGACAGTTTGTGATGGGCTCCTCTGACCTGAGGGATTAGAAAGATCTCCCTTTCTCTGCATTGTGACAGAACATTTTACCTTGGGCTTTCCAGGTCTTTGGTGCAATCCTAAGGTTAAGCACTACTTTAAAAACAACAACAAAAAAGTATTTTTCTGGCATTCATTTCTAGAAGAACTCAGAAGAGCCCAATTTAATATGCAAGACTTCAATAGGTTAAGTAAAATCTATTCCTTGTATACAACCTAATGTTCTTGCCATAAATTCAGATTTGTTCATGACCACAACAAAGCCCTTCACTGGTTGAGGAAGATCATTACAGGATTTTCCTTGTTATTACAGCCCAGCAGAGAAAGCAGTTTCAGCACAGCTGAAAGAAGTTTCCATCTAGCAAACTCTGCAGATGGGTCACAGGCTTCCAAAAAGTGTATCAGTCAGAGATGAATTGGATTAAAGATAATCTGCAATGTGAAATCCTGTTAGAAAAGCCTACGGGTTTCCACTGCTTCCAGAGCTGAAACTCTCCTGGATTGAAACAAGGCAGCTGATGTTTGTTTTGACAGCTGTGTAGAGTGAGAGGTGTGTGTGTGCGTGCCGGGGAACAACACATATGGTGACCATGTGACACGACCCACAACCAGATGAAAGAAAATTGTCTAATATCTCCAGCAGTGTGGTTCAAATTCCACTTCAACCAAATTGGCGGGCGTGACAAACGCCAGCTAGTCCCTCTTCCCTACGTTGATTTAGGAGGCAAAGTACTCCATTTGATCACCTGCATGCTGTGGTTTTCATCTACTCCTAAAATTTTGTGATGCCAAATAGAAAAAGCTGCTGGTTGGTAAATCATCTCATTGCTTCTTCAGTTCAAGTTTCTTACTCTTCCTCCTCCTTTTTTAAAAATGGGGGTTTGTTTCCTTCAAGGCCTATGCTACTGTGGCAGCTCAGGGAAATGAAACTTTGTGTTCCTGCAGAAGAACACAGTGATGTAGCATCAGAAAATTCACCATCAGGGAACAGGACTGGAGTAGACTGGAGCAGAAGGAATCTGATCTAAACACAGACAGGTACAGAAAGGGACTGGAAAAATTCATGGAAGAGGAATCCACCTACAGCTATTAACCAAAAAGTGACCTCTACTCCCAGACTTCTGTTGCAAGGGTCTGAAGGGAAAGAGTTGCCCAGCCCATGCTAATGCATAGCTGCCTACGTTACCATCAGTTCTGGGTGACAGAGAGCTAGACAGGTTTAGGACTCTCCCTGCTCCACCACTGCCATCAGAGATGGGGTTTCATTAGCATCTGCTACACAACATCCTCCTTGTGTTCATACAAATAATACCCACTGTGGTCTTCTTTTACATTTGCCAATAGCACTGATGGCTGCTTCATGCCCGTACTGCCTCGTGCCATACAGGACTCCCAAATATTAATGTGTCCAAAGAAAAAAAGGTTCCTCCTGCCAACTAATCCACGGATGGCACAAGTGCTGAAATATAACAACATCAATAGCACACACCCTTTTAACATATTTTTATCTTAGGTCAGGTTTAATACTGAGGGATCCTTGGTGTGTTTATGCCTTAGCCCTGTCTGCCTACACAAATGGTGTGTGCTGTTTCATGCTGGTTGGGAATGACGGGGTCAATCCTAGGGACTATTCTACTTGGTGCTGGGCAAGTCCTTCTGGTCCTGCAATAACGCAGTTGGCACCAGTGGTTATTCTTCACTCCATTCAGTTATGAAGCTGGTAAGATTCAATCTGTAGCTTCACCTGCATTTCCAAAACTAACCTAGGAAACTCTTTCAAGCACACTATCTTCTCATGAAGTTCCAGCTGGACTTGACAGTGACACCAGTGAAGGTATGAGTACTGTTTTGCTTCCCAGACTGTTAATGTAAAATATTGAAATACAACTGTCTCAGCAAGGGAAGCATTCAGCTTCTCTAAAGATGGTCTCTAAGAACAGATGATAGAGTCCAAGCTGAAGAGACACCATCTCTCAGTTTGACTGTCAAACCTTTTTATGGACAAACAACCCAGGAAAAGTCCTGACTGAGAAGCTGGAGCAGCTTGTTGAGTTACTGTGGAGTGACTTGCCCAGGAGCTGCTCTGTTTGCATGTGTCCCAAAACATTCTGGGTAGAAATCTTAACAGAAGGATCAATGCATTTAAATAGGATTAATATTTCACACTGATGATGCTAGAAAGTGTTTTCTTTTTCCAAACCTCTGCTTTGTGGGGACATCAGAAGCAAAGTGGTTTTGTGGATTATCCAGCAGTTAATGCTCCCTCCCTGCCTTGAATGGAACCTGTCCACACAGGAATCCCTTGAGTTAGAGTTCTTAAGCTGACTTTTTAAATGAGCAGAAAAGCACCTATAATGAGTACTTACTTAAATTAAAAAATAATTTGGTTGATCTTAAACCTTTTCCTAACCCTTTAAACCAGGATTACCAGAAATTTATTTGTGCAAGACTGTCCACACAAGCTTTACATTAAATCCATTAGGAGAATAATCATACCTTTAATTCAATCAGCTGGGTATTGATTGCAGGGCAATGACCATTAAAAGGCTGCAAATGGCCTATAGTTTTGTCAAAAAAACCTTGTCCAATTCTGTAGTGAGCTTTGCTAGAAAACAAGAGTAACTTGAAACTTTGAGCAATGGTAACCCAAGGAAAGATGCTACAATGCTCCCTGCTTGTCTGGTAAAACTAAAAGTCTCTTCTGCAACTGGTTGCTGAACATCACATTAACAAGATACACTTAAGAAATAAAGACTGTTCCCGACAGTAAAGTGGGGGGGACATTACACATGACTCAACTATTTCCTTGCTACAATTTATTAGATTTTAAATGTGCTCATGTTGTACCCATCAGCCTCTCTGCCACTATGGAGTCTGTGCCAGGATTATGACAAATGAGATTTTTCTGCTCGCTACAAGTTTTATCTGAATTATCTACCATGTTAGAGGTCATGGGTATAACACTTCATTTTTCTCAGTACCACAGATATACCGAATGTGGATGCCAGATCATGAACTATTTCACAGGCCTGCTGTCATGAACTCATGTGAAAAAAAAAAAACAAAACAAAACTGTAATGCACAATTAGCCTTATCTTCAAGGGTTCCCAGGGATGAAGTCCAGCCTACACTGATTTATCTGATCTTTCTTGTAAACTGGAATGAGGATGGTGTGGGGGCACCGTATTCACCCTGCACTATCTTAGCAGAATGAAAGCAGTACAACAGGAAGGGTGAACAGTACCTGTGGAGTGGAACCCTTACATGTCTTAAACTATCTGGCCTTTGAAACAAATAGTCTTCTTCTAAGCAATGACTTGGTAAATGCAAACCACATGCTGAGATAGCCAGCTGACCCTCACAGCAGAGGAATCTGCCACCCGTGTAGAGACAGAGCTCTAGGGAGAGTTTTCCTTCTGCAGCTGCTCTTGACCCTTAGATAGCACTGGAATGACCAACTTGGGATAAAGCCCAGTTAA
Organism: Pseudopipra pipra; assembly: GCF_036250125.1. NCBI lineage: Eukaryota > Metazoa > Chordata > Aves > Passeriformes > Pipridae > Pseudopipra > Pseudopipra pipra. Next base: position 25,210,156 of record NC_087557.1, read on the forward strand.
TGTCTTTCCTCTCAAAGACAGTGGTGGTGCAGCTTTGTCAATGTTTGGGGTTACAAAGAACTCCAAACCGCTGAGAAAACAAAGCAAGAACATGTGAAATGTGGGATTATCCCAGATGTTGAACTTTAACTTCGGTTGGCAAAACCACGACCCGAGTCACCTAGGGAGATGGATTGCAGTGCAACTGGATGTATATTATCCATATTATTGGCCTAATATTTCAAGCTGATCTTCTGCTTACAGTTCATGTCAGCACATAGACCGGCTTATTCAACCTCTTGAAAACATCTTGCAGAGATAAAACACATGTGTATATATTATAATCTTTGGTAAGTCAGCGTCTTCTTTTGTGAAACAGTGACGTTTATGGGGGGGACTGATCATTTTCAGATGTTTTGTTTAATTCAACTAAGCAGTTAGACAGCTACTAACAACACAAGAACAGTCCTAAACATTTTAGAGCCAGAATCTCTTCATCACCCTGGACCAGTCACTGATCAGCAGTCCTGTGAACTACATTTACACTTTGATTTTCCTTGTCAAAAATTGGAACTTGAATGTGCCACCAGTTTTAAAACCTTCTGCAACAACATCCCTTTGAGGAGCTCATGGGACTTGTGATTAGGTGGGACATCACTTCTTTGGGCTAAGCCTTATTCTTCCTCACACAGTTTTTATTTTTTAATAGATGGGAACCTGAAGTAGAAACAGGGACAATGGAAGATGCAAAGCTGAGCAGTGAATTAGAGCAGAAAGAAACACTGGAGACACAGTCATTTGAACATACACTGGTTACACACATTGCCTGGTGAATAAAAGCTTCCAGCCCAGTGTAATACAACACCTGAAAAACCACTTGATATCCCAGAAGCTGGCCCCACTATGTAACAGGAGATTGCTTGTAAATTTAGAAAAGAAATTGCCAAGCTACTGAACTACCGTGGGAAACCTGCCAGGGTATCACCTTAAGGAAGGCAGCCCTGGCTACTGGGACTGTGGTTGCTTCTCATTAAATGTATGAACAGCTTCTGGAATAAGACATTTCTCTGTAGTATTACTCTGGCAGACTGGAATTAAGGAGTCAGAGAGGACAAGCCCTGCTCTCAGCTAACAGGAACGTGACAGCCATTTTCTGGCCCTGCTTTCCCAGCTGCTGTTTGGAAAGGATCACCCAGGCTTTCCCTTATGGAGCATGACTTAAAAAAGCAGGTCTTTTGTCCACAGCTCTCCCTTGTGCAGTCTAGGCATGACAGCAAACCAACCACAAAGAATACATTAGTAAATATTTCTATGAGAGATACTAAGGGAGTATTTTGCTCATCAGCTGTTGGGGCAAGGACACTGGCTGGTTTAAATGGCATGGATATGTTGATTTCTAAAGACTGATACAAGTGAGAAAACTCAGGTGACACCCAGACACTGCAGTCCTGTTGCTGACCATCTGGACTTCCACAGGAAACAGAAGAATGAGGACTGAAGACTTGCACTACTGCACAAACCACCAAGGTCAACCACTCTTTTCAGTTGCCCCTAATTACAGTGGAGCAATGTCTTTGATTTTAAGGTCAGGAAGCTACATCTCCTACAGAATCAGGATGTGGCTGGCTGAGAACTAGGGTGTGTAGATCTTCACATATGAACTTTTTTCCTTTTGATGAATGTCATTTGATTAATTTCCTTTTTTTTTTTTTTTTTTTTAAGAACTGAAACAAAGACTGTGACTGCTCAACAGTCAGGTTGTCATGACATCCCTTTACTCTCTCCACCTAAAATCTGAATCAGACTTGTGGTGGTACTTAAATACTTAGTGATGATGAACACCAAGAATCAACTGCAGAGCTATATAATAAAATACTAAAAATGGAAGATACTTAATTGCACTTTTTCCACAAGGTTAAATGAGAACTTATAGCTGGGACTTCTCTGAGCTATCTTGGATGTCTTTGTAAGGATGGGATAAACTGCACTCTGAAAAGGCCCATTTCTTTCTGAGTTCAGTGATGTTTTTCAGAACTGAGACATTTATCTGCTGTTGAATTCTTAAACTATAAGAGGTCTGCCAATGTAGCATGCTTTATCTTTGCTCTCCACAGAAGGACAAAGTTTTCCTCTCAGGGAAAAGCTATTTCTTTATGGTTTTTCAAAGCTTGTCTAATATTTTCATACAGATCAGTGTGCTCAGGTTTGGAAGGATCTGTAATGATGATTCTTTGGAATTCTCAGAAAACACACATGATTTTTTATGCCTTATCACCTTTACAGATATTGATGGAAATATAATTTCTTCTGTCAGCTGTCAATGACTCAGCTTTGTCCTCTTCATCTGAAGCTGCACAGGAAAAGCAAAAAAAAAGAGAAAGAATTCATTGAACATACATAAACACAAAGTGTGACAAAGAGCTGGGAATTTGACAACTGAATGGAAAAGGTGGTTCCCAACAGCTTTCAGACACTTTCCTCCCTTTTCTTACAGAATCTTTTTTCTCCCTGTACAACCTTTGATCTAAAGCCCTGTACAGAGTTACAGAAGAAGAAAGGATATTTGCTGACTGTCCTGCTGTTGCCTTGAAGAGAGAAGAGAGTCTCTATGAAATGCTGCATTTACTCTGACAGTCAGAAGTGCACTGTGCTCACTCTTTGAGTCTAGACACTGCTCTTGAAGACTATCTGGAGAGACATTCATCAACATGGCTGCAAACATTTGCATCTGCAGATAGTACAGCAGAGCCTGAGTTTTATCACACATTACAGGATGGCTGGTTAGGCTTATTTAAGTGTGGGATGGAAAGACTTTTTCATTAATTAAAACAAAAGTGTTTTATATTTTATACAGATGAGGTGAATGTGACAGAGCAGCTCAGAATTTTGAGGCTTATGCAAAATGCAAAATGCAGTGAGAACCTTTCAAGACCATCTGCTCCAGAAGGTTTCTGCATCTCCAGCAGACGTGTTTATGACACAATAGCCATTTCCCTTGTCTCTTCTTTATCACATTGGGATAAAGGCCATTATACAACTGGAATTCTCTCTGCCAAGAGTGGTAAAATTCTGCTTTTCCCTTTGTTTCAGGACTTCATTCCTGGAGGTTGTTTCTAGTCTTGGGTGAGCCTGAAAATGTTATGACGTGTCCATAGTTTTTCCCATTTACTTTGAGACCTGGGATGGGATCTGGAGGCAGATTGCATAAACTTTTACTAGATGGAATGTGGGGTTTGGATGTCGTGGGGAAGACACTCGGGTGAAGAGTGCAACTTATGTACAGTTTTGTGGCACAAAAATGTAGCAGGAAAAAGGTGGCCTGAAATTGAACCTTCAGACTTGTCCTAAGTAAAAGAGAACTACCAGCCCTGTGGGCAGCAGTCTGACAGATACAACTCTTTTCTTAGCATGCAATTTTTAAACGTAGCTCTTCTCTTTGTGTTCACTCAGTACTCTCCTTTGTTGTGTTGCTTTAAACATAGTTTTCTGACTTTTCACATGCCATCTGCACCCTTCCTTATATTCAGTGGCACTGGTCTTTGCCTTTATAACCCCCCCCATTTTTTAGTGTGTTGCATCATGCTAGGGAGGGCATTTCCAAAAAGCCATGGAGGCAACTTGCTGCTTTCTTTCAAAGCTGCAACATGTGTAAAAGCTTTGATAAAACACTGACAGACTGAGGGTGGTGCCACTTATGATGAGGCAACAATGAAAGTTTATTTCATCAGCTGTATCTGCTGTTGTGTCTCATCTCACTCTTGAGCAGGAATTGCCTTTATGCACACTACCTCATTCACATGGCACCAGCAGTTTGCTTTTCTCCTGGACAAGGACTACTGAGAGTTCCAGCGATGCAAACAAAAATTACATGTGCCCTCTCTCTCCCAGCACCTCTGGCTTTCTGCCTTGCATCCTGCACCCACCAGCACACATAACAGCCCTCAGAAGTGCTGAAAGCAGAGAAAATTGTATGAGCTGTGTTGTATGAGCTGCCAGCAAGTACCACTGTTTCAAAGGCAACCAAAGTCACAGCTTTCATCTCTATTATGCACTTAGCCTACCTTGGAAAACAGTTCTGATGTTGTTACACATACTACCATGATGGCAAGCTACCTTCAGCATGAGCATCAGAATGTCCTATAACTTCTATTCTTAATGAAACACTCTCCCCCAAAACGGGTAAAAGCTTTCTGCTAGTCCTGTCTCAGGACAAGGATGGTATCCTATGACTCAAGGTCCTTCTAGGTTATAAGTGGTCCAAGTGTGGCTTTCCATGTGAGAGCTGCTGGGTAATCCAAATTCCTAGCTGTGGCAGGAAATGAGCCAGCAGGGAGAGCTGAGTATGAAAAAGATGAGTTACTCCAAGACTTCCCAGTGAGACTCTGAAGGCAGCCACTGTCTCTAGCAGAGAAGCAATCCTGTTTCCTGAGAAGTCTACTACTTTGAGTCTTGTGGGTCTTGGCTACACGAAGATTTTGCTGTGAGGCAGAGAGGGTTGGGAAAGTAGGCCACTCCCTCCAAGAAGCTTTTGCTAGTCTAGAAGTATCATTAAATGTGAAATCACATTCTTAACTTATGCTGGCAAGTGATTAGGGTAGACCCAGCATGAGGCTGCCAATTGCAATATGTCACAGTAAGTATGAATAACTTGGGTAGGTTTCATTTCTTTAACAACGCGTTGCAACCCGTGGGTCATGTGTCTGCCAGACTCCAGCATCGAATCTGCATCACTGACATCTGAGCAGCCACTGCCTGACATCTGATATTGCTCTGCTGAGCTCACTAACTCTCTCTGCTTGTCCTGCTGAACTTTTTGTGGCCACTCCATCCATTACAGCCACCCGAAGGGACAGGAAATCGGTGCTGGTATCAAGTAAATGCAAATTCTGAGTCAGACGCATGGAGCAAAGGAATCACAGCTTCCAAATATGGCATAAGGCACAACGTGGAAGCGGAGAATTGTGGTTAACACAGCTCTGAATATTTCTGGGCATTTTACCCAACGCAGCAGGAGCGTCCTCAGATGAATGGACTGGGCTCCTGACACTGTGTGTATAAATTTTCAAGTGGGTTTTACTGTCTCCTTTCTCCAGAGGAAACAAGGGCCACGATAGACACACACACACATACACACACACCCCCAAAAAAAAATCAGTAACAGCAACACACACAGACAGAAGTCCCCAAGATCTGACTGTTGATGTAAACTCGAACAGAAAACACGCTTTGGTTTGTGGAAGATTCTCTGGAGACTTGCAAGAAAAAAAGGCGCGTACACTTTCTGTCTACTATTTTTAAACCTCAACTTAGAACGGATACTCAAGGTCACCTAAGCTGAGCTTTGACAGATGCAATGTTTAACAGATTGGAAAGAAAATAGCGGGGCGGGATGTGGCAGCAATAAAATACCAACATTCCGTTGTCACGCCTTCAGAATTGCTCAGCGTCTGTGGTGGGACACTGCGCTTTGTGGACCAGCCATCTGGAGGGAGAGTCCTCAGATTTAGGAGGATGTGTCAGATTATTGGTTTCTCCATGCTCCTCCTGAGATCAGGAGAGATGATGTTGATGACCCATCGATGCTTCGTGCAAAAAATGTAGCGTTCCATTGGTAACAAAACACGGAAAACTAGAGCCCCAGAGAGCAGAGGTAATATTTGGACATTACGCTTGGCAGCTCTGTTATATCACCAGCCCCTTCCCCTTCTCCTTCTCCCTTCAGTCCGTGTTTTCCCATTGCTGGGGTTATTGTCAAGGTAAAAGGTATAAACTCAAAGAATCCAGTGATATCCCCATAATTACTAATTCAGGTATTCCAGTCTGCCCACCTTCCTTGCCACGTGCAGAACAAATCCAGAAGGTTGAAAATATGTTCTCAGAGTTAGAAAGTCCAAATTTTAGGGACAGTGCTAGCAAACCCCTTTTTAGGCCATTTTCTTAATCATCTGGATAATGCCATTCTGCATCTTTAGCTGAAATGCCTGTGGAAAAGTTGGGAGAAAAAGATATTTCTGCTGAAAGTGTCACTGATCTCACAAAATGCTTACAGCCGCCTCAAGGGAAATCAGTGGTGAAAGCAGACCCAAAACTGAACCTTCCAAAGTCCAGGCTAGCATATTGTCATGAAGAATCCTTCCTCATGACCAATCTGATATTCTTTATAACTGTCATAAAAGTTGAAAAAAAAAAGTAGGAAAATTCCAACCCTCTTTAAAACTGCAAAAGGCTTTTTTTTTTTTTTTTTTTTTGGTTTTCAAACCTAGATCAAAAAGATTACTCTGTGATTTAAACATATTGCATTTTTGCAGCCAGCAGTGAAGGCATTAAAATGAGAATATTTCTGTCCTGAATGTCTGTGAATTAACCATCTGCAGAAAGAAAAAGGTTCAGTTGCCTTCACAGTTCACACACCAGTGGCCTGGTTCTGCCTTGAACTAAATTCCATTGGATTTCCACCACTGTCCAGCGAGGTCAATACTGTTCCCTAAATATCTATCCAATGTGGGGCAAAGTCAGTCAAAAATGTACTCAGCACAAAAACAAGTCTCCCCCCACCCTACAGCGTTAACATTTACTATTATCATGTACTGAAGACTTGCTAAATCCAGAAACTGTGGCTTTGGGATAGTTTGTCTCACTATGAGAAGTTATTTTTCCCATAGCAAGCTTCACACAGTATGTTAAAGATATTCAGACTGTAATCTGAAAATTATAATTGTTAACATTTTTAATCTTCTTCCAGCAGGTGGAGGTAGATGTGTGTTAGATTTTCCTTTGGGAAAACAAGCAAGATCTGTAGCTCAGAAAGCAATTTTATGTTCATCTAAACAACTGCTTGCAATATCTGCTATATGATCTACTGTTTTCCTCTATCTATGACTCCCTTTTGTTTCCTTCTCAACGCAGTTGAGAGAACGAAAAGGAAAAATATTTCTGCATTTGGAATGTGAAAATACCTTGTCTCCCTCGAGTCTTGGGAAATCCTGTGTGGATACAATTAAAAACTCATCACAAAGTTGAAAAAGTCCCTGTTACTCTTTATTGTTGTCTCTAACTTTCAGTTTTTTCCAAAGTCTCAATTTGGAGATGGAAAGTTAGCACTGTGCTAGAAAATGCCTATTTCCAGAAGCCTTCTGTCTTACAAAGAAGGGCCAAATGTCTGAGGTAATAGGAGTTTGATCACATCTGGAAAGCCCATGTGAAGCTTTCTTTACAGGCTTCTTCCCTTCGCCTCACCCTTTGCTCCAAACACTGATGAGAAGGAAGAGTTTCAGGAGATATCCTCCATGTGGGTTCCCTCAGCCAGCCCTTTCTCAAGGCTTCACTGGGTGATTATTGGTGTCTGGGCACATGAAAGAGAGGAGTCACAAACACTTGAGGGGAGCACTCAAGGGGAGCTTTCTCTGAGCAGAATTCACTGGGTCCTCTCCACTAATGACTTAGATGCTCAAATCCAAACATTCCTATCCCATGTTGATCAGATAATGATCTTTTAAAAATCGTAGCTGCCACTGCAATGGAGAGCAGAGGAAGATGAAAACTCAAAATGCCTGGAGGATTTGTGTTCCAATCTGAAGGAATCCCCGGCTTGTCAGAGGGATTAGGGTGAGCCTAACAAGGCTCATCCACATCTTCTCGTTGGAAGTTTTTTGAGCACATTTGGGGCAATGAGGATTTTTCTCATCGGGTTTCATTTGCAGCCCCCTTTTGATAAGGGCTTTCCCTGGAAAACCTCAGTTGTCAGGGTTAATGGCTTAAGCAGTGTTGATAGATTCTGTTTATGTTGGGTGAGGGGGTTCAGGTGGCCCAGTCTAATGTAAGCTTTCCGTCGACTGTAAACAGCAGCTTTTTATGTCAAAGCTGTGTTTCTGCCTTTTGACAAAGCATTAACAGACCTATGAAAGGAAGAACTCAGGGTGACGACAGTAGGAAGAGCAAAGAGGTTTAATAGGTCATTTCCACCGCAAGTTCTGATAATTTGACAAAGTAGTGTGTCTTCTCTGCCAAGGCCCCAGAGAGGGTTCACATCCACCATATTCTGGCTCCTGTTATCAACTCTACTTCAGGAGTTGAAGGGAAATTTGTGGTGGTGTCTCTGCCAGATGGGAGGAAAAGTGTTTCTGCTGTCACTGCCTAGACCCCCCAATCTTAGGGTGAGCTAGAGGAGGTTCTGCCTTTGACCACAGCCTTTTCCTGAGGCACTCATTTAAAAAATGGCTTGGCTGAAATGGGTCTTGCCTGGGAAAATATTTCCTGTGTGGATTCTCAGGAAGCTTCCCGTGTGTTGTCTGTAAGCAGAGCTGCTCCTAGTCTGACAGCTCTGTGATGACAATCGGACTAAATTAAGACTTACTCTATGCCTGTGGTCTGGCATTAGGACATGACACCTTGGCTGGTATCTTCAATATCTGGTCCCACCCAGAAATGACACAGATCCAAGATTCTCTGGCTTACAAGATTAGGCAGTTAGGAGGAGGATTGGCCACTGGCCCAACATAGGAGCAGAGTGAGTGTGGAGCTGTATATCATGTGATGCAGGAACACCAGCTTTCCTCTCACATTCCCCACCTTGGCTACTGGCTATGCAGATAGGGAGAATGCTACAAGGCACAGTCTTTGATCCAGGAGCCCAGACAAAATTGGTCCATGGGCCAAAATGTTGACTCTTCTGCATGAGGATAAACATTCAGTAAGGAAGGGCAGTGTCCTCCTAGGAACAGGAGAGAAAGGCCACTGTGGGAGATGAAATTAATTATATTCAGAACAAATTAGAGAGGGTAGGATGAAGAAGAGGTTCTATGGGAAATATAAGGTTAACTTACTCGAGCTGGTGTCCTACAAAGAGACCACCCATACTCCAAAAACCTTGTGATGAAAAGCTAGGTTGTCATCAACATTATTTAGCCTTTTACCTCAGCCACCAGTAAAGGTAAGCAGGGGAACTGTGTGATAATGCTTGTGTAATCCAAAGACCCCACTACATTTTAGCCTGGGAGCATCTCAAATTTTGACACATGTGGACCCTACTCAAAGCATGAAGACTTTCAAATTCTGTGTGAATGTGATAGTATATAAAAAACTTTGGTCAGATTTTGCCAAGGGCACTTGTATGTGGCAAAGTGAAAAAGGTCCTTGGGTCTGCTCCAGACCTCCTTTTCTGCTGTAGCAAAGACCTTGGGAGGGAAATGGGGAGCTGTGCAGCGTGTGACAGTCTTCATTGGCTGGATACAGGAAACAGGATTAGAGAAAATTCAGAGACAGGGGGGATTTTACTGAGATCACACGTCACAATCTCATTCACTGCTTCTGACTGTGGAGCACACTGCTTCCCAGGGAGGTCTTGCCTACCTCTGCTCTACGAAAAAAGTCCCAAGCTGAGACTGCCTCTTGCATCTCTTTGCTGGGATCTTTTCTATCACCTGCAGGCCTTTGGGATAAGATGGAACTTATCTTTATAACCATTTATTAATGTTGTCGACTGATGAACTGGCAGGAGAACAATCTCCAGTGAGTCTGCTGAGAAACGACCAGTGGGAGGGCTGGGTGAGACTGCAATGGACTGTAATCAGGCTTGCACCATCTGATTTCACTTCTCTTATGCTGACAGATTCTTGGCTCAGACCCAGTAACTCACAGAGGGTAAAGGATGGCAGCTAATATTTTGGCATGGGAATTAGCAGAGCATTGCAGGGTGTCAGAGAACCATCATCTCAGAGGTCTGCAAGGTGGTAAAAATGTGGCTTACAGGGTTAAGCCATGTTAGGGTGAACTTGCTCTGCCAGTCCAAAACAGCTGAAAAGTCTGTTACCTCCATTTATTAGTTTAATCCTTTAATCCACCTTGCTGTCCAATTAGATTAATGAAACAAGAATCCCATTTACAGCTTGACCTGTGTTATCACACTTATAAAATGGGAATAAATGTATTTATAAGAGGAGTGTCGAGGTTCCTGGGTGAGGACTGCCACAGGTTTATTTACTGAGGGCTGAATAGCTCATTAGTGACCTGAAGAGCATAGGAGGGCTCACGGGACTAACCCACTGTCACAAGACAAGGCAACATTCGAACTATGATGTTGCCTAACCAAAAATTTAATAGTTCAAAGGAGAATTTATTGCTTTGCTCAAGTGCTCCTAAACTCACGGATTTTTTTTTTTTTAAATGCATAATGGTTTGAGCTAAACTGCTTTATATATTAAGAAATGGATCTGCTTGCAAGCAGGATCTGTGATAACTATTTAATGGAAACCAGTGAAGTGTTTTGCTGGCGTGTCTGTAGGACTTCCCTTAAATTGCTAGAGGTGTTCAGATGAGTTTCCCTGACAAGCACTGACACTCTTTTTCTCTTTTCTCGGGCCAGATTCTGGTTCTGTGACTTACCCTCCAGAGTATTTTGACTTCAACAGTCCTCTTGACTGGTGAGACTGCTTATGGAGAAAGGCCAATGCTCAACCACCCTTGGCACCAGGGAGTTTCAGAAGTCAATGGGATTGAATGAGTGACTAGTAACCAGAGAAAGACTCTTCTGAAAGGACTCCCATGCTCCATTTTATACAGTGCCTGAGGTGCTTATGTCTATCTCAGCATCAAATTAAAATTTGTTCTGTGTGCTGAAGCATGCTAGGCAGGGAGGCAAAGGTGGTTAAGGCACTCATCAGGATTTGGGAGAGCTTTGTTTAATTCTCTCCTCTAAGACTGGTTCCCTGCATGACCCTGAGGCAGTCCCTCAACCCTGCAGTGTTTCATTTGTGAAATGGGCAGAGTATCACAGAGTTCCTGCACAGGAATGCAGCAAGGAGAAAGTGTGAGACACTAGGTTGTCTTTAATGTCCTGGTAAAGATAAGATACCATGGAAGCCATAAGAGCTTATAATCAATTCAAACAAAGCCCTGGGAATTCTCTGTGTTTCTTTATTTCCCTCTGATCATTATCTGCATTAATAGGTGAGGGCACATGAAAGGTGTACTATTTTTTACCAGTCCCTCAACTCCTGCTGCTCGTTCTTTGCCCCCAAAGTCTTATTGCTACATCTGAAATACTACATGGTAAATCTACCCTGAACCACATATTTTTAGTCACTCTGTACCCTCTGATCTCTGAACTAACATCTGTCAGGGACTGCTGCTTTGGTCAAAGCCACAGGAACATGAGGTAACACAAAGCTTTCTCATTCTGAAAACCTGGTATGGGAATGACATGAGCTCACCCACCACTTTTGCACTGAGTAAACAGCCTGCAAACGGAATAAAAAATAATAATAATAAAAGGTGCTTATGATTGCAAAGGATTCTGGGAAAAGCTTTAAAAAAGCCATAGTGGTGAACTGTTTCTAGCCAAGTTTCTGGCAGTCACATTGTTTGAAGACAAACCTTGCCCCTGCAGACTTCACTATTCCAAAACCAAGTATTTTCTGGCACCGGACCTTTCTCACAGAGGCTGATTGGATGACCCATAGACTGTAAAATCATTGAGTAATTTAGAATGGGCAGCATCTTTTCTGGTCCAATTCACACCACAAGACTTCAGTGAGTTCCACCAGGACTGTCTGGAGGAAAAGGAAAGATAATACCATGGAGATAGGTTTGGAAACTGTCACAGCAATATCTTTGATAATTAGGATGATTTCATTGCTTTTCTTATTAGGGAAACTACTAAAGGTCTCTTCACAAGGCAGTAACATCCAGCAGGTTGGGAAAAAGGAATTAACAGTCTTGGCTCTGTTTTGAATACACATTCTCTTGTTGTATAGCGCTGAATAGAACAATTTGGGGTTTTTTAATTGCCTAATGAAAATGCTATCATCATCTTCAGCAGCAGTAACAGAGATCTGTGTCTACTGGATATAAAACTTTCCAGGAGTCAGGAATCCTGATTCCACCTCTGATCCTGGCTTCTTCTGTCACCTCACACAATTCATTTTACTTCTGTGTCCTCTTTTTCCCCTCATCTGCAAAATGTCCTTTGAGATGTACTGATGAAGATGTTCACAAGTGAAGTTTGAAAATAAAAGTTGATATAATAATTGGGAGTATATTTAGTCCTGCTTGAGTGACTGAATAATGCTTAATTGAGGGAGTCAGGAAAACATAACTTTTTTTTTTAAACAAAGTCAGGTGAAAGCTGCCAGAGAAGCAGAATTTTTAGCTTTCAGCAGGCGTTTGCCTGAATTCTACTTGACTTGAAAAGCTCTAAGTTTAATAAACCCCAAGCTTGGGGCTTGGTCAAGCAAGCAAGTTGTCCCTGCCCTTTGCAAAATAGAGAAACCTCTTGCAAGGTGACCATAGAGAGGAGGGTCACTTACAAACACAGGGCTCTTAACACAGCCTGGCTGTACACTGCTGGGCTCATGGATATTAGGGACAAGCAGCAGGTGACAGCCCAGAAGGAGTCCTGAGCAGAGAAAAAGGGTGGTAAGTTTCTATATTTATAATATTCAGTTTAGTTACACAAGTAAATGCCACTGGGGAAAAGCTCTCAGGTCCTACATCTTCAACTATGCTAAGGGCAGGCTCTGCTCTTTGGAGGAAGCTGGACACAATAATAACTGGCTTAAAGCTCTGTTTCGAAGCTGATTCCACACATGGAAACAGCACTATCTGTCATTAGGTCTGACTAGGCCCAGAAATCCTGGGCAAAGAAGTGAGAGAGCACCTCTGCCCCATGTAAATGAAACTTTAGCACCCTGTCTCTCAATCCAGACAGATGACATTGCTGCAGAGTGACTGCACAACCAGGTCTAGAACATGCTCCTTTTCTAGAACATAAAACAGCCATTTCCAGATGGTGGAAGAATAAAGAAGAAAGACCATAATTAGATCTCACTGTTTGTGGTTTTATTTTCTCCCCTCCCTTTGCTTACTAATGAGAGTCAGCAATTTGAAGAGTTTGTGGACATAGTGTTCACTAGAGGAGCTTTCTTTTCATGGTTCCCCATTTGTGCTCATTGCCAACTTTACAGCTAATTGAAACAAAACTGAGCTTGTAGATTAAATGGCAACCCCTGGGATTTGTTACTGCAATTACCAGCACTCCTCCTAGACAGATCCTAATTCAATAGCAAGTTCCTAGACCCACAAGCAGAAAACACTGGGAAAAATCCCACTGCCTGGATGACATCAGAGTTAACTCTGTCCAGTCCCTGCAGGCCATGACAACTGTAGGTGAAATCGTGGCCTGTTCAAATCTGGGAAATCTGTCACCAGCTTTGTACAGTTAGGCGAAGGCTACGATTTCACCTTGGAAGACTGTAGGAACTCTTTTTTTCTTGACAGCACAACATTTCCAGCTTCACAGCTTGCCTTGCAATGGCTTATGTTTTGCAGAGTGTATTTTCCCTCAGTGTGGTCAAAGCTATTGACGCATTTCACAAAAAAACACACTCAGCTTTGGAGCGTAACCTTTTGCAAGCCCCTAGCAGACACCCTGTACCCAGACTGAATTCCTTGGGTGGACAAAAAAGGGGGCTACAAAATGCAGCATTTGCAAAAAAAAAGCTTTTTGAAAGCAGTTTCCAGGGGTTAAAAAGAAACCAGTCACCTCTGAACTATTTTTACCAACAGATATTCAACCTGAAAAGTATTCACAGACCGAGGGATGAATATGTGGCTGAGCAGATTCATAATGCGATACCAGGCAAGAAAGAAAGTTGGGTTTTGCTGTATCTTCTCATTGGCAAATAGAGCAAGAGAGAATGCACACTGACTGGCAAGCATTTCTACTACCATATCCATTTCCATGGTGTAAAGCAAAATTCATCTGCCAGCTCACTGACAAACTTTCTCCACTTCTAATTCAATTGAACCTGTGCTCATTCCAGACAGTGCAGCTGGAGAGTTAACCTGATAGAGCAGGAACCAGCCATATCTGGTTCTGGATCACCTTTTCTTGCCCTCTTTCAGCTCACCAGTGGGAATTCAGGCAGGGAACAAACCCTAAATTTCTCTAAGTGATGCTACAAGCCAAGCAACCTTCAGTTTGGCCCTGGGAAACCGGCAGTTTTCATCCAGTTCTTTTTCACTGAACATCAAAGGGTACAGTAAAACTGGGACAGGTATGGGAGAGAATGGCTGAAGAACTTCTGTGTGAGAATTCACTTAGAGGCTTGAGGGTAGAAAAGAAAACAGATATGCTCAAGGTATATAAAACTACAGGGAGCATTGTGTGAGCAATGAGGGATGGACAGAAAGTTCCAAGAGCTGTAGGACAACAGCTGGAATCAGCTGGAGATGTGCAGAGAGCAGAAGAGGGGAGAGAGGTTTTACACAGTTGCAGAGGCTGTTAAACTATGGAGCTCTCTGCTACGTGTCAGCCTTTTACATGGGCTCAAAAGTTAGTTAGTCAAAAGCATGGAAGAAAAATCAAATGCAGAAGTACCAAAACAAAACCTGGCTCAATGTCTCTGAACCACAGAAGCTGAGAGAGAACACCTTGAGGAACTATTGATATCATCTGCTTTGTCGTTAGACTTTTTTCTGGACATCTATAAACTACCAGTGCAGACAGCACCCTTAAAAAACTGGGTATAAGAACACAAGAGATGTCACCCTGGACCCATCTGTGCTCAGAAACAGACGCTTGTGATACAGAAGGGAGCATAAGAAAGAAATACAGCCCTGCTTCTCTCAGCAACTGCCCCCTACGCTCAGGTTCTCACAATCTGCACTGTAAGGACACTCTGAGCAAGAGACTTAGGAGTGTTTACTTGGATTGATTTAAAAGTGATTTAACTGCTCTAATAGGAGGGAAATGTCCCTAAGATTTCAGTCTTTACTTGAGTTCAGCTGCCTGAGCATCTCTGCCTTCCTGTCTATCTCCTTTCTGAAGATTGTCTGATACAATGAAGCACAAAGATGATGGAGAGCTCAGTGATGCCACATTTCTCCACATCTTATGAAAACAGTGAGGTAGAAGGGAATGAAATCTTATTAGCTCTCTCAGGGAAAGAAAGCATGCTCAGCCTAAGCCCTATTAGACATCAGAGAACTCACACAGGGCAATGTGTATTGGAAAGGTGGCAGTATGTGTTCAGCCCTCTCGAGGTAATTAGTTTTGTTGTCAGGTTGGCTGCTGAGATCTTGTCCCTTTGCCCAATTCAATCCTCACTGGGCTTTCCACATCTTTGCTCCAAAGCCCTGTTTATGGAGACAAAAACAGTCTTGGCGACTGCCATGCAGATGTCACATTTTATGTGCAAGACAATTGCTGTAAGAAGGACTTTTTTCTTCTTTTTTTTTTTTTCTGGCAGGCTTTAAATCCATGGCCTGGGTCTCCATGCCCTGCAGCTCCCCCCACACACACTACAGAAATGGACACTGCAAATTTCTGTCTGAGGCCAGCCTTGGCAAAGGAGCCAACAAGAAGAGAAACAGCCTGTGCTCTAATAAGTAAAATATTTATGTCTTGATTTGGCTTACATACCCTCTCTCTATAAAATATTTTTCCCAGGAGGAGCTCTATGAAAGGGAGGGGGTTCCTTTTTTATGTCCCCAAATAATTCTTTTCTGCTCCCCTTCGAAAGCCTTGAAATCAAAGGACACTGTGCTCTGAAGCTTTTTATTGTCATTCTTGACTTTGTTATCATTAGTTATTACAATCATTATATTGATTTCCATTATGAGCTCTCAGGAGGCCCTGGCTAATCAGCAACCCATTCCAGGAAACGCTCTGACAAATCTCTCACAGCATATGCATACACAAGGCATGTAGTCTGAAAAGACCAGGCTAAACAGACCATTACAGCATTCCCATGCCAGGGAACTGTATCATGGAAAACTCCAGCAGTTCAGTGACAGCCACTGCAGAGCCCAGGCCAGAGAGGGAACAAAGCTCTGAACTGACACGGGTCATTTCTCACTGTGCCTCAGGTCACTGTTCTGACACATGAGGAGATCACTGAGAGACTTTTCACCCACAGGAGAGTCAGCCATGGTGTTCTGCACTTTAGCTCATGGCTCACCTCACAGCCAAACAGTGCTCCAGGTTTACAGCTCCCATAGCTCCCTGTGATTTAGGGCAGGCCCTGATTCGGGTGGAGAGTCACTGGCCTGGCATGTACAGGGTAGATTCACCCTCCTGGAAACTGCCACTCCTGAGCATCAGGATAGACAGCACATGCTGCCTTTCAACAGAAGACCACACTGCTGCTCCTGCATCATTAAAATTTTAACCTCTTTCTGGGCACATCACCTCCACCACTCTGCAGTGCAGGTGACAAGATCACCCACAGCAACTGCTCTCTCTTGCTTGCTAGTGTTATATTACAGATGCTTTTGGCCTATGTTACTTGGCCTTATTTTGGCCTTTTTACTTGCATCATCTTCCTTACTTAAGGTAGGAGACAGAACTCCTGTATCCCCCCAGTTGAGGAGGATGACTCAGTTTTGATGGATTTTACCTCAGAAAGCTACAGGCATACAGTCAAATTTTGATTCTTAGAAAGACATCACCCATCTACTTAGGAACAAAGCTGTGTTGTCACTAACAACAAGACACATCCTTGCCAATCCGAAGTTCCTCCCCTCACTTTTGCTGGCAGGGGGTTAACATGAAGGGAGGTAGCAGATACCTCTGCTGTTGTAGAGATCCTTCCCCTTCAGAATGTTTTTTGCTCACAGCTTCCTTGGATTTCAGATCAACCTCACATGGACTTACAGGTCATTCTTTGCCATCTGTCTCTGGGTCCCCATTTCCATGAAGTCACAGAGCTTTGTTTATATGCTTACAATACCTATGTGTCAACGCATGAAGCTGTGTCCTTGGGCTGAAACATCACTTTCTTTACTTGCCTCAGGCTGTCTCTGCAATGCTATTGTTCCTTGCCCTTTAGTTTCCAAAAGTCAGCTGTGGGACAATCCAGGAGGCACAGCTGGAATTTGAACTGGCCCTTATTACCTCCTCAAAAGTATGCACATGACAGTGCTACTAAGAGTGTCTCAAGCTTGAAAAAGGTTGCAGTGGTGATTCACTTTATTATATTCCAGAGAATCCAACTCAGTCATAAATCCCTAGTAACCTGCCTATATCATGTTTTTGTGATGGAAACCCAGCCACCACCTCTCAGATGGCAAAACCTTGCAGATGTCACTTCAGTTCTGTTTGAACTAATGACCTCAAAGCAAAGGGCTCCACGTTCACTTGCAACTCTGCAGACTCACTGGGCCTCTCCTTCTCAGTTATCAGCTTCCCAGAAACTGTGGTATGTTGGGGAGAAGGAGAACAAACAAAAAACAACCCCAGACTCTGTTACCTGTAAAGGAACCACAAGAGGAACAGTCCCATGGATACCAATGGCAAAAACACACACAACCTGGAAGGAAGAGCGAAAAGAAAACCCTATCTGGGATTTTAAAAGAAAAGTTGAGCATGCACACACAATACCCTTTGGCAAAGGAGCCCAGCCTGGAAAATGTTGCAGCTCCAACATGCTGTGCTCAGAGGAGGTGTTAATGGTCCAGCCATCCTGTATTATTACACACAAACAGGAGAGGCCCTGCAGAACTGTAGGGGTCTTTTAAGATCCCTGCCCAGATGGAAAGAGCAGCGAGAGTTATGTAGGATTAACACAAGAGGAAAGGAAGGAAAGAGGTGAAGGAAAGGTAATGTCCCAAGCACTACAGCTCTGAGCTGTCTGACCTGAAGGCAGGTCTGCTTCGTCTCACACATTGAAATGGGGATGCTCTGACTGCTCCCCCTCCCACAGGCCTCTGCATCACACACGCACGGCAGGACACGGGCTTCCCTCCTCTCTGGCACTCCGGGTCAGATCTGTGATTTACTGACCAGCTGCATTTAGGGTCATCAGCCCCAAACTCCTTCAAACTCACAGTACAAGTCAGAGGTTTCAGGCACTTTGTCTGCCTGGAAGGAACCACCCAAGCCGTGTTTGCTGCTGATGTCTGTAGCTGTGATCTCTTCCTAACAGGATCACAGACACTGGCTCTTATGCTTGAGGAAAGAAATACTGGAAAGGCCATGACTCTGGCCTGTGTGTGTTTGCTTAATGAGAGCTAATGGAATCTTCACCCAAGTGTCAACCTTCCTGGCCCTTCAACCACACACCAAACTCTTCACGGGGCTCTGAGCTCCCAGGCACAAAGCTCTGGGTGAAAGCCAGGAATTTGCGTGCTTGTGGTCTGGGAATTTACATGCAACATGGAAGGGGTGGTGTCTTCCCCAAAGTCTGCCACAAACACAATGGGATACCCAAGAGCTGCTTCGCTTGGCCAGTGATGCTGTAATAAAAATCTCACATCCAGAAAAAAGAACTGGGCCATATTCAAGTACAGGCTAAAGCTTTGCAAGAATTAATACTGAGGGGAGAGACACTATTAGACTGCACAGGACCACAGGGGGAGGCTGATTCTTCAGTGTGCAAATGTTTTAATAAATATTGAAATTTCCTAAATCGGCCATAAATTAAATGGGCTTAAGTGAAGGAGAAACTCCATGAAGTTCTGCTAGCTAACCTCTACAAGACCCATTTGTGACAGCATTGAACACTCACAAGTCTCTACTGCAAAAATAACCAGCTGCTATGAGAGGTGAATCACATCCAGAAGAAAATACCGCTGAAAATTCAAACAATAAATTGAATTTCTGGAGAGGCCAGCACTGGCTTTCACATTTGCAGACATGATTCACCACCTTCATCTTTATAAGAATTCTTCTCAGAAATGTTTGGAGACCATTTTTAACTGGTCTGTCGAGGGACAATTCCAGCATTATAATCAACTGCACACTACTAGGCAAAGCACTGGACTGCTGAACTCATGTACAATTTTCCTGTGGATTAGATCAAATTCCTGATGTAGGAAAAACTATTAGGGCCTCCGTTTTGTTTTCACTTCTGAGAGCTTAACACACATGTTACTGACTTCAACCAAGTGATTTCCAACATATACCTGTGAGAATGCAGGATCAAACCACAGTGTGTTATGTTTCAAAATATTTTTTCACAATAAGTTGGTTTAGTGAACTCACTTCTCACCCCTGGAGAGCTGACTGTAATGAGATCACACAGCGAACGGATATGGAGTTTCACCCTCATCTCCAGGAGACAACATGCCATATCCAAAAATCCTCTCTCAAATCAGCAGAACTTTCAGTTGTGGAGCAATACCATCTGTGGAGATAATTTGAAGGAAGGAGAGAGGTCAGAATTTCAGCTGTCACATGAAGATTTGGAGTATACACATCAGGGGTGTTGTAAGAATGTGTTTGCTCCCATCTTAGGAAATTCTTCAGTCTATGCTTTTCCTAAAGCCTCACTGAGACATTTTTTATATTGTGGTTTGTTTGGGTTTTTTTTCTCTACTTGGATTTAGAAAATACAAAATACTTTGGAATCATTAGGAATAAATTCTTCCCTGGGGGGATGATGAGGCAATGGAAACAGGTTGCCCAGAGAAGCTGTGGCTGCCCCATCCCTGGAAGGGTTCAAGGCCAGGTTGGATGGGACTCTGAACAACCTGGTCTAGTGGAAGGTGTCCCTGCCTAGGGCAAGGGGATGGAACTAGATGATCTTTAAAGTTCCTTCCAACCTAAACCATTCTATGATTTTCTAAGAGGGACAACCTCAAAATATATCACAACAGTGGGACCACATTTAATATCTCACTGTGGATAAACCTGCTGTGAGTTTTCCTTTAGCAACAGAAAGCAGCACGACAGGTTGATTTCAGGCATCTGAAAATGGTCCAGAATCAGATCTGAACTGTATTGCTGCAAGGAAATGAGAATCAAAAAGGAACTCTCATAAAGTCAGATCGCACTAATCCCAGTCCAACACTCCAGCTAACAAATCTGTGAGAAGAAATGTTTGTTCCTGCCCTATCTGCATCACTCAAAGATTTAACTGGTGTACTTAATCCTTCATTTTCAATGCTAACATTTTAAATCCAAGGAGGAAAAAAATGTAGTGTTCGTCAGCTCTAATTAAATTACATGCTTTATTTTTTTAATTAAATAGCCTAAAAGGAAATAAACTGGAAGAAATTCTCAAACAAATCATTTAGAAGTATTTCATATGTATCTAAGAGGGGAGCCAAATATAAATTGACAGCTTAGTGCAAGAGAACTTCAATCTGGGTTTTATTGCAATAACAAAAGTGCGTATTTAAAAGCCTTCACACAGAGCATCTATTCAGAAACAAGCCCGAAGACAGTCGGGGAATTAAAAAGAGGATAGTGTTTTGAATTAATCTAGAACATTTTTGTGGATTAGTTTACAAGCACAGAATGCCTCAGGGGGCTAGGGAGAGCGCAGAGCACTGAAGTCGGAGGGATCTGTCTTTTTCCTGTTGCTGGTGATTAGTTCATATCTCTTTGACACCATGTTTACAAGCCTCTAATTGCCTCATTAATACCTCATTATTACTTAGAAAGTGAAGAAGCTTTTAGCTTTGAAGCTGCTTTGCTGCACTTGAAGGCAAATATAGGGTGAATTTTGAACGTGTTGGTACTAATTAAAGTTGAAGTCTGTTTCCTGTTGCTTGTGGGTGGGTGTTAATGGCTTCAAAGAAAAAATTAGGCTCCAATTTATATTACTCGCCTCCTAACTTACACACGCAGGAATAAGTGCGAGTAAGAAGCCCATTCCTGCAAACTGGATTTAGGAAGGGACACGGATCCGCACGTTTATTTTCTTTCATGCATTTTCAGTGTGAACCAGACTCTGTGAAGGCTTGTTCACTCTCTATTAGACTGTCTGGCACAGACTGAAGCTGCCCAGTTCAGTCCATGAAGATATAGCACATACTTGCCATGCTGCCACACGTGTACAGGGCCCCATATTCTCTTTTCACACAGAACCTGAAAGCAAAACAGATTAACCAGTGTGTAAAATTGCCTCGGGTCTGTTTGCCTCCTGATCTGGATGGACATTGTTTTCAGGTCACCGTGGAAAAGTTTGGTTCAAAGCAAAACTAAAATCAGTCACAAGATCTTGTGATCTTTCACTTCTAACCATATGCACGTATTTTATAAATATCTGTATATTAATAAAGAAATACATGCATGTACACATAACAACACACAGCATCTTTCTGAAGCCAGTAAGCACGTTCCTCCTGAAATACATCTGAAGTTGTGAGACTTTTGGAAAGGGATCCACTTTTTGAACAACTGGGCACAACTGTTTCAGTACACATATTGCAAATAAGCCAGTGACCGTAATTATGGTTACTGGATTATCATATAAATCAATAAATGAGATGTTTAGAACCTCATTTGGGCTGTAGAGATGCACTGTCTGATAATGTTTCAAGGAATTTTCTTCCAGCTCCAGACAGAAGAGAGACAAACCAGACATTAACCACAACAAAATCAATTCCATGGGAATTATTTTAAGAGAAATGTGCTTTCTTTAAATTAGCTTGTTTTCAGGGGTCTGGGGGATGTTGTGAATGAAGAAGGGGGTGAAGGGGAAGGAAAAGATGCCCATTTTTGGTAAAAGCATTCAGTTTCTTAATAAAAATTTTGGACAAGAAAAATAGTGAAAAATAGCCTTTGCTGAAAGCAAATGGAAAACCCTACACAGACTGGAAGGTTTGGATACAAGAATAAAATGTTTTCCATACAAATTAAATTCCCAAAGAGGCACTTTCCACCAGCATTGTTTTTCAGTGGGGGCTGGGGGTGGGTGCAATAAAAAAGCAAGTCTAGAAGGCTGAACATTCCTCGATGAAGTCGTCAGGGTTTGGCCAAGAGTCCCCAAGACTCAGAGTTTAGCTCAGGCTGCTCAGAGTCACCGGTGATTGACAGGCCTTCTTGTCACAGGCCCAGGACAGCAGGTCTTGGCTTACCATGAGCACTCCTAAGACAGCTCAGAACAACTCAGCCTTTCATGTTCCTTTTATACCTCACATCTCCTCCAAGAGGAGGTAAATTGATAAAATCCTGATTTCATTTTATTTCTGCATTAAAAACTATCTAAGAATGTCAACGACGTTATATTACACGTGTAGCTCGACAGCATCCCTTTACAAACATGACTGTAAAGAACACAAATACGAAATTAAATTCACCTAAAATCATTGGACAGAAACCCAGTCTAAAAAGCGGGTAAGGAAGGAACCCGCTCCTCCCGAGCTGTATTTACAGTACCTTTGATTTATATCAAACGCTTTAAAAAAGTATTAAAACAAAAATAATTAAGGCGAGCCAAATCCTTTCCTTGCCAGCACGCAAAGCTTGTCCGACCGGACATATTGAGACTATCAATCGGTGGTGTGTATTTATAACCCAGTGCTCAGACTGCTTGGAACGACAAACGCAAACAGCCACAAAGAAGTTACTTTGTACGCTTGGCACAAACAAATCCCCGAGATGAAAAGCAGCCCGGCGTTTATTTTGGGCCAAGCTTCCTCGTCTGACGATCCACGACGTGGCACGGAAAGGGCAGTGTTACCAAAGGACACAAAAGCACATGGAGATGCATCATTAGGGCAAACACAGAGCAGGGTGCCAGATCTTGTTATTCTTGCTTCTTTCTTCCCAGAGTGGATGTCACTTTCCCTACGTTCTTCTCCCCAAAGCCCACTGGTTTGGAGCTTGGTTGTTTGTTGTTTTTTTTTTTTTTAAGGACCGGGCTTGTCGGCACAGCCTGAAAAGCTCTTACAGCTATAATTTAAAACTGAATTGTGTTGATTGAAAACACTGCTAGCATCTGACTGCAGACATGTCTGAAGACTTCCACATGGATAGTCAAATGAGGACTGGTGAGGACATGGTGAGATTTGCCCGAAATATTAAAGCAAGCTCTGCAGGAGCCATGATCCCCAACTGTGTACTGTGTAGGCAGCCTGGGAAATGCCCATCTAGAGATCTGGTAGATTCACTTAAACATTGAGCCACAAGAGACCTGAGCTGTGTAAGGCACAGCAAGACACTGTGGTAGTCAGTCATCCTTGAGAAGTTTCTCAGAACAGGAAGTTCATATCCAAGGCTGGAGGAAGAAATCTCAGTGGACTCCCAGTTGGCTTGATACCGATACCTCATTTATCCTCCAACATGACCAAATCACAACTGAGGAGAATGGAAGAAGAGTGGTTAGCCAGTGAACACACAGCTTCCTGGAAGAGAACACAGTGCCTTTTAGGAGGAGCTGGCTGAGAGAACGGCAGTGAGCTGACGGCTACCAACAAATAATGAACAGAGGTTGCAGGTGACCAGGTGCAGTTTGGTTTTAGGAAAGCTCATACATGTCATTTCAGTTCAAAGGGAGTATCTTGCCATCTTCTATGGTTCCTTCAGGGGAGGATGTGCTCAGGCTTCTAGTTCTTATCTCCAGGACAGACATGGACACTGAGCCTCGAGTCACACTGTCCTATGCACGGATGATGGAAACGTGGCTCTCTGATGGTACGAGGCTTTCATTCTTCTCATACCTTCATCCCCTTACATATGTCAGGGAGCTAAAGGCATGAGAAAGTCTTAATAACGTTTTACACTTCTAATGACA
Source organism: Pseudopipra pipra (assembly GCF_036250125.1). Classification (NCBI taxonomy): domain Eukaryota; kingdom Metazoa; phylum Chordata; class Aves; order Passeriformes; family Pipridae; genus Pseudopipra; species Pseudopipra pipra. Next base: position 25,233,594 of record NC_087557.1, read on the forward strand.
CTCAGGCTTCAAAAGGAAGGTCATAGGTGATTTGAGAGACTTTTCTCTCATTTCATATAAAAAGAAAAAGATTTCTCACAGCTCCTTAAACACCAGAATAGATATGCATATATTTTTCAGTATATGGATTCAAATCCGTGGTTTCTTTGGCAAAAGGCCATTTAAATTCTCACGGATTTGTTATTGTCTGCTATAAATTTACTACTCAGAAAGAATAATATTTCATTTGCCTTGTTGTCTGTGCCTTTAAAGAAGGTGAAAATGGATTTAAGTCTTTCATTGGGCAATCTTGATGAGGGCAGAGAAGGAACATAAAAAGAAGCCAAAAGGACTCTTAAAGAATTGATATAAGGCTCCATCAACTATAATTCAGCTGATAAACTTAGGTCTCTTTTGCAATGAATTACAATGCCAAGAGATTTGTTCTGTAAATTCTGTCCAGAACTTGGCAACATAGTTCCTAAGAAAGAAAGCAAACTCCTCGGGGACTTCAGCAATACTTTCCATCTGAATAAGCAGGGGGTTTGATCTTACTCATGTTGGCTCTTAGGCTTTTTACTACTTTACACAAAGGAATAGGGGCAGTAGAGACAGTTCACCAGCACAGGTAGGAACGGGACCTCGCACTCTTCAGTTTACAGTTTCATAGGTCACAGCTCAAGGAGTTAAATCCATCAATCTAAAGCAATTTCCTGGGCAGCTCTACTTACTCCATGCTTCTTTACTATCTCCACAGCAACCTCATTTAGAGAGGACACTGCAGGGATCTTACTTCCCTGTATCATCCCCCAAATAAGGTAGGGTTGGGATTAAGAGAGCAGGACCTGGACTTCAGCAGGGGCAGAGATCCAAGTGTGCAGAAAAGTGTGCTTGGTTTTGTGTGACAGTGTAGAGTGAAATCAAAGAGTCCCGCTGTTTGTACTCTGGAGCTTCTCCAAAACTTGTATTCAGACCCAGACTTGCCTCCATTTATCAAACTTATTTAGCTTGAAGAGTCTGACCATGTGGTTACCACCATATTATATCTGAGATATATTAAGTTTATGCTACTGAACGAATTTATGACTTGAAAGCCTGATTCTTGTCATTGGGGATCCAAGATGTGGACAGATGAAGCAATTTGCCTAGAGTCAAGAAAAGGGTGAATTACAAAGATGAGGATTAAAGCAGAACCCCTGAGTCTCATGTGGCTGGCCAGTGCCCAGGGTGATCCCCTCCAGTGACTGAAAGATCAGTGAACTGCTCTCTAAATGCTTCCAACGTGAACTCCCCAAAATACAGCAAATGGTATTTTTCACACTTTGACTAATGAAAGCTTGGCACATGGCATGAAAAATAAAATCCTCACTGCCAGCAGTACAGATATATATAAAACGATGTTTATTTCTACAGGGCTTGCGAATAAGCAAGACATTTTTCATCCATGAAAGGCAGTTTCTGTGTGCATGTGCAAGTTAGCAACAACAACAGAAAGTGTTACTGGTGATCCCAATGAATATCATCCCGATGAGATTCAGTCTTAACTTTTTGCTTCCGAAAAGAAGTCCTTTTTTACTTCACCCTACAAACTTCCAGGTTTATTGTGGCTATATTTCTCTGCTCTCGACAAAAATACAGACATAATTTGTCCTTTTGTTTCGTATTTAGAGACTAGCTACCATCACAGCACATATGGAGAGAGATCCAACAAAAAGATGTGCTCAGAAAACACAGTTGCCTGCAAGATCTACTTCCACATGAAAGAAAAGCCAGTTTCTGAAAAAGTGAGAGGAGCTCATTCTTGACGAATTATGACATTGCTTTTACTGGATGGATTCTTTTTTCCCTGCTTTCTTGGTGCCCTCCACATGACCAATGCTAACCAATGCCCAACTCCTCATGCAGGCAGACTAACAGTGATTACACACAGAACAGGACCAATGGTACGCTACAGACACACTTCCAAAACAGACAGTATTGTGTCTTCGCCTGATGAAAACGTTTTGAAAAAAAGAGTGTACTGACAAAAAAAAAGCCCTGAAAACAGTAACTTCTGTGATAAACTGATATTGGGATTCTCCCACACAGATAAAAGATTGACCCAGTCACAGTCTTCCAGTTCACAGCAAACGTTTGATAACCCTTTTCAGCAGAGAAGCCCTTGCAGGCATTTTAGGGACCTGCCATAGTGTGTAAGGTTTACTTCTTCTCAAGTGCAAAAGGATTAGTGGCACTATTGTAAACTTGCTTCAAAGAAACAATAGAAGAACTTTTATAGTTCTGCAATAATCAGAAGATATGTAAGAAGAGATAAGTAAGTTCTGATGTGCTTCAGCATAGCAGAGCATCAGGTTTTATTTGATTAATCCTTCCCTACAGCTTGCAATGGATATACAGAGTGTGATTTCAGAGCTTTTCAGCAGTAGCTTCAAAGTACAATCCGAGTATCACAGATTCAATCAGGCACAGCTGGATCTCAAATATATAAGCCACTTCGAGTTGCACATGAGGAGGGAAAGGGGAAGATTACCATGACCTAAAATGTTAAAGCATCTTCCACGTCATTAAGTGCATTTACATGTTCTACTCCAACCAGCAGAAATTGTTTCCAGGCAACAGAAAGAAATCAGTAGGACTCCACTGCAGGTATGGGGGTTTACAACATACATATGCACTGCTCTTCACCTGTGGCTTCCTAAAAATAGGCCAAAATCATGTTTGGTGATTTGGACAGAGAACTGGCACTGTTATAAGAAAATTACAGGTATTGAAAAGGCTCCCTGTCATTTTCCTCCTGTGGGAGAGGACAAGGGATACAGCATGGAGATGGGTAGGATTCCCTTCTAACAACCTCAACCAAATTTCCACATAAGAGGCAGCCAGATTTCTCGTGTAGCAGGTGCCCTAGAATACTATGAGAGGGAAGCACATATTGCCTTGCAGAGCCCCCAGTAGCCCATTTCTCAGGAAACACTGTCACAGGCCATGTTGAAATGGAGAGAGACCATCCCCATGACGACCCTGCAAAGGCATAAACTTCCAGCCTCATGGTTTCTCAGCACCACTAGCAGTTCTGCCCAAAGCAGAGTCCTCCTCCCCTTTCTTACTTACTTGGAAAGTAATTCTATAACTTTGTAGGCAAATCTATTATTCACCCTTTTTAAAGTACTTGGGATAACTTGGAAGGACTCACCAAGTGTTTGCACACAGGTCCACAAGAACAGGAGGGTGTTTTGTACTGGATCTCTATTAAAAAACAGTGATGCAGGTGACCTGAACCAAAAAGGCATCTAGTGGCCAAGCAAAAGGCAGTCAGGCAATATCTATCACTTCTTTCTACACTAATTGGTAAACTGCTACAGTCTTGACCACACTGTCACTCAGGAAGGGTTGTGGACTTGAATACACCCTTGGAAGTGTTACCTGTGCTTGACTTGAAACAGGAGGGATTCTGAACGACCCTTCTCTGAATGCATGAAAGCTTTCTGGTGAAACTTGGCAGCTGAAGAGTTTTATTGCCTTCATGGGGAGACCACCTTGGCCACCTCTGACAAACTCTATGGCTCAGAAAGGTAAAATGGCTGCTGTTAGAAGAGCTTTCCCAGAATCCACCTGAAGGCCCAACAATCCACTCAGGAAAATGGGTGCACCACATGAAGAAACCACCTGAGCTATACTTGCTCATGCATTACATATCCACTGCGGGAAAATTTTTAAAAAGAGACTAGATTGGCTGGGAAAAAGACAGCTGACCTTCAGAGGAGACCTTTCCAAGCACCTTACACCACAGCACTATCCAGGAATAATATGGGAAAGAATAATTTGGGCGCAGGATGGATGAAATGAAGTCAGTGGCTGTTACTGAGTGCTAGCCCTAGCCCCCACTCCTAAGTGAGATGGACATCTGGTTGGGATAGTGGAGGTCCAGCCGACCCAACTCTGGTTAGACTGGATGAAATCCCTTCTAAACATACTTGTCTGAGGTTCATGAAACCCAATATACAGACCCATATGGCATTTTGAGATTATGGAAGTTCAGATCCTGGCCAATTTCTATTGTTAAGCTCACAAAACACTGAGATAAATAATGGAAAATGCTTCAGCTGCTATTTATTTAGGGCACTTTTGCCATGTGACATCAGAAAATATTCCATGGTGGAATTTATTAACATAAAAATGGACTTGGTGAGACTTTGTGATCTATTAAACTTCCAGCTAACTAGACTTTTGTTTATCCAATCGACAGATGGTGTTTTTCCGAACTGGTTATGTTGATTTGCAGTACTGAAGTGGTTACTGGAAAACAGGACCGTGAGTTTAATAAGGAGCAGGCCCACACACATGCAACAAATGGGAGCCACATTCTACCAGCTCCAAAAGAAAAAAAAAACACAAAAAACAGCCGTTTTTACACCAAATTACCAAAATATTGGCACATTTTGCATGACCGTCGTGTGCTCCGAGCCGCTGGAACAGGAATGCTGTTGGTAAATGAGCCACTTCAGACATATACACAATGTTACTGGATTTGCCTGGAATATTCTGCTCCAGGTTAGGAGAAGGACAGCCCCCCATAGACTCCTCTTTCAGAAGTGCTGTCTTGGAGGGCCGTTTTAGCTGCTTTATAATAAAGACTCATCCCACTTAGAAAACCCCTCTGAGGCTTCTCATTAATAAATGCCAATGAACATAATATGATACCCAGGTTGTAGAAATCAATGGCAATCTAGAAACCAGGAAAAGAAAACATACTGAATGACAATAAGGAGTGGAGCATTTAGAGGACTCTTGAGCAGCTGAACTCCCAATCACTCTCCAAACATGAAAGAGGTTTCAACTGTTTATGAAATTAAGTGGAGCTTCTGGAACTGCACACTGAACTATGCTGAACAGGAAGAAATCTCTTTGCTTATTAGGCCTCAAGGAGGTAATCTATTGTACTATAGAAACAGCTACAGCCTTTGCTATGCAGCGGGGAGATTACTGCTGTTCAGGTGGATGAGTGGCTTTCAGATTTTTTTTCACAGTCTCTTTGATTTAATATGTTTTAGGAATGGAACAGCAATGTTCTGCTTAAGTTGCAGGCAGAAATTCTCGAAAAGATGAGATCCACCACACTTGTAGTAGAAGGACGTCAGAGAAGGACAGGCTTCTGCCTGCATGGGCTCAAATCCAGAGTACCTTTGAGAAGACGGGAAAAAGAATTGAAAAGCATATAATGGAGCATTAATAGCACTCACCTATCCCATCATTTTGTGTGTGTGTATATATATATATATATATATATACAAACACAGTAAGATATATAAACACACACACATCACTACATACACCTTCTTAGAGTTGTGCATAGGTAATATTATATACATACACAAGGGCAGACTAAACTTTATACAGAGGGAGAATGCATTCCAGAGTCTGACACTGGGAAGGGTTTTCTTCAGCTATTTACACGCCTGGTCTCAGGCAGGATGTGGTCTGTCATTGCAGAGGCCACAGCACAAGGTGAGACTTTGCAAAATGTAATACAAGCTATTAATGCTGGTTGGCCTGCAAAATTCATACCTAGTCCTTAGGAGGGAGGATGTCAGCATTGAGAGGGGATTTTCTTCAAGAACTGGACTGCTTGTTTCTGGAATGCTGAGACAAAAGACGCCGAATTGGACACAGGAGGACAAACAGGCAAGGCAACATAAGACTGACTACAGTGACTACATTGTATCGATTGGAACATCCACAAGAAAAAAAAGATGTGAAACATTAAAACAGTTGTGATAATTCAGTGGTTTCAGTGTGACAGCCCTAAGTAGCAGAGGCTTGTTCCACTGACAACTGCACGTTTCAAATCATGAACTGCACGACTGAGCGACGTTATATGTGACTACGACAGCTAACATCAAAATCAGCCTTCTGCGGGAAAATCTATTTGCCAGACACATCACAGCACAGGTGTCATGGCAAGGAACAAGTCATGGCATGACAGCTAGCAGTGCTTAGTACTTTTTGAGTCCAGGAGAGCTACACGTCATGCCACCTGTGCACAAGAGAGCAGAGAAATCTGATTAGGATCTTTAATTGGACCTGAGCAACCCGATCTAACATTGTAATTAACCCAGCTCAGAGTGAGGGCAGTTGGACCAGAGACCTCAGGAAGTCCCTTCCAACCTGAATTATTCTGTGATCTGTAGCATACAAAAAGACTGAATCTCATTTGCCATCTCTGGTGGGAGCAGAAGACACCTTCGGCTTCATTCACGGAAAAAGGAAAACCTGGGTTCTTACTCATTCAGTTTTGACATAGGACAGGTTTTGGGAAGGTCAGTGGGTCAGCCAGAATTCCTTGTTGTGGGAAAGGCATAAGAAATGCAGAGACTGAAATCCAGTGGGTGCCTTGAAATTCTTCAAAAGAGAGCACATGGCAGAGACAGGAAAATACTGATACAGCACAGGGCAGCAATACAATGTTTTTCCTGGGAGGAAGGTGAGAGGAGTGGAAGAGACAAAAGGGTAGTTAGCCCTGTAAGGAGCATGTTCTGTTAAAAAAATGGTACATTTCCCCACATACAAACACTGATCCCTCACAAGCTGTTTCCTTCTTTACCTGTTGGAAACTCACCGTAATTACAAGTTCCAGTGCCAGTTTCTCATTAACAAAGAAATTTGCCCTCTATTACAAGAGGTTTTGTTTTGCCTCATTAAAGATATTGTTAAAGCCTCCACAAATATGTTTTGTACCCACACAGGCTCCTTACTGAATCTGGCTGTCTTCTCTTCCTGTTTTAGCACAACTCACTTGGTAAGTTGTTGCCTCACCACACCCCTAAAGTGGTTGCCTTTAAGTAGTTGGTGAAATGCTTAATATTCATTTAGTAAAGATCTTTGAAGATGATACATGATGTAAATATCAGTTAACACTATTTATTATGCTTCAAAAAAATAATATGGCTTTTGTAAGATTAAAAGCCAATTCCCCCAATAGTTTTCTTAAATTTTGTTAAACCAAAATAATGCAATCTTCCCTTTGCAGTTTAGCCCTCTTATCTCTTCACAGTTTTTAATAGTCAGTATTTCCCATCTGATTACTGCTCATCACATTGTTATACTGCTTTTACAGCCTTGGGCTTTCTTACAAAGCTTCTCTATTACTCCAGATAGGCACAAAACAGTAGCAGGTAGGGAGCAATCCACATTTTCCAAAGATCAGAACCATTATTTAATGTTTTTGTAAATATTTACTTTAGAAGCAGGCTAAATGTTACTTAAGGTTTGTTCTAAAACTGATGTGTTTAAAAGTAAAAAAATCACGAGGACATATGGAACTCATCTGATGGAGAAAAAAAATGTTACAATCACACAAAAGAATTAATTTCCTTACTGTTACCAAAGAGTTGTCTTCATAAAACTTGTGGCATGCTTTTGTGTCTTAGGTGGAACATCATGACACATATCATGTGGTTTGTGGTCTACTCTTCCTACTGCCTGAAGCTCTGGCTGCAGTTTCCCCAACCTGACTGTCCCACCAAATCGGCACACACCCTCATCGTGCTCCCACTGGGATTTCTGTTCCTGTTCTGCCCTTTTTTTTTTTTTTCTTCCCCTTCTTCTTAGTCATCTTACCCACAAGCAGCATAAATCAAGGCGAGGACGTGTTTTCACAGCTAGGCAGTTCTTGCAACATCAGGGCTGAGTTCAGGGAAATGGCTGGAAAACTTGCTATACCCACACACACACACACACACCTGCCTTTTGGCTCATGGAAGACGAGCACAGTGCCAAAGATGTTTGTTTATTCTTGCCCCTGGTGCTTTGATATGTACACCGCCGATGAGGGTAATCGCCTCCCTCACAGCGCAGCACACAGGGCTGAGCAGGGCCTCACATCTCACAGACCTCCCAGGCGTCTTCTCCATCACACGAGGTGCTGGCTCACGTCACTGGTGATGTCCATACCAGCCTTCTGATGAGGCCCCTCTGTTCTTTCACTACTTTGGAAGAGATTTGGGAAAGAGCTAGAGAAAGGGTGGACCAATTCAAAGCCACTAAGCCAGGCAAGTGCAGCCATGTGTCTTTGGAAGTGGTTCTTGCTGAACACAAGGGCAGTTTGACCCAGCTGTGAGCAAATGTGGCAGATCTCCATGCTACAGTGTCACGACAAAATCAAGCCTGTAGCTTTTACATGGTTTGTGTAAGCTTAGGAAAAAGCAATAGGATACTGTGTTATGACTGGACTTAGCCCTTGTGCTATTGCATCTGCTGGGACCTGGACCACACAAGCCTTCCTGCTTTGGACTTTGTTTCAGGTGTGGGCACAGCCACCTACACTGACCGTGCAGCACCCTGCACACTTGGGGTAGGTGGCTTGGGAGCAAGTGCTGGGGCACATTTGTGAGGAAGGTGGGGCTGCTGGAGAGAGAAGGATGGCGTGGGCATGTGCAGCCAGGCCCTGCCTCCCGGTCCTCGTGGGGATGTGTCATCACACCAGCAATGCTGAGGAGGAGAGCTGAGAGGCCGGGCCCAGTGTCGTGTCTCCCAGGGGCAGATGGGGTGGGGAGGGCACGAGAGAGCTTGCTGCCTACAGAGCAACGCACACACCTGCTGCCAATCTGCATCCCAACAGCATGGAGACACAGGTGACTCCAGGTCCCCACCACCAATGCAGCCATGACTCAGCTGACCATCCTGTGCTGCAGTGATAGGATGTCTTGTGTGCTAAGAAACTGCCTCTTTCTGTCCTTCTGCCTTTCCCTTATCTGAACCTTATCCTTCAGGGTGGAACCAGAAAATTGAATATTTCTTTGAAATACTAAAGAACTAGAAACACTATGAGGAAAACCCAATGCCCTGCTCCCTTGCCTGATTTTTACCTGTCTGGAAGATCTGGAAGGAGAGAGAAAAGTGTCCTCACTTAGAAAGGAGCTGCTGTTTCCGACACTGTAGTTAGGAGAACGCTCTCCCGCCAGGAGCAGAGTGCAGGGGATGCACGCACAGTGGTTCAGAAGTCCCTTCAGCAGCCTGGTAGCTCCATTTGTTCATCAGTCACTATAGCAAGTGGTGTCTTTCCCAGTCTTCCCAGGGCTGTCAGGAAGCCACTTTTACAGCCAGCTGGGCCCGGGTCTCACACTGGCTTTGGCAAAATCCTGCTGGCTCTACTCCAAGTTTTGCCAGAGCAAGAACCCTGACTCACAACAGTAATGACTGGATTTCATCATGCAAACTTTGGTAGTTTTGATCGTTCTCAATACAGTGAGAAACTTCCTGATTTTGGAAAGTGTTCCCACTTTGGGAGGTGATGGGAAAGCCATGACACAGATCAGCTCTGCTGTGTGCACAGCACACAGTTGGAAGGGTGATGGAGATGCCCAGGGCTGGGCAATGTCCTGCAGGAAGAATGGGCTACATCTGGCACCCTGACCCCCATCCCTGCCCTGAATGGATCCAGAGGCAGGAGGTCCTGCATGTGGTGGTGACATGCACTGTCAGCCCACTCTCTGCTCTGAAACATGGGACACCCGGGAGGTGGAGTGACTGGAGGCGCTGAAGCACCTGCTGAAACAACTTCCAGGGAGCTCCAGACCCTCAGGGATCCTAGACGTGCTCCTATCACCAAGAACCACCTCAGATCTTGCTGCTGAGGCTTTTTAGTCCAAGCGGGAGCTGCATCACTAACGGTGCATGTTTGGGAACTGGCAGGAGTTTCCTTCCTTCCACCCTCCCGTGAGGCCTGGGAGGCGGGGGACGCCCCTGGGGTGGGCGAGGACGGCTGAGGTCCGGGGTACGGTGCTGCCCGCGCCATGCGGTGACCACGTCCTTGGCCCGCCCTCCACGCCGGGCTCGGAGGGGCCGGGGAAGGCGGCGCCTGCCGGGACATGTCGCTTCACGCCGGGAGCCGCGCGGGTCAGCGCGGCCTGAGAGGGCTGAGCGGGGGCGCCCCGGGGCATCCCCCGGCGAGCAGGCTGCCCTCGCTACAGCCTGTCCGAGCGACTCTGCCACATTTACTGAGTTCGGGGAGCGTGTCGGAACGCGGCGATGTTCGGTGTTTAAGGCGCGGGTCGGGCCGCGCAGGTGCCGCGGGCCGGGCGGGCGAGGCGGAGGCGCCGCCGCCCCTCCTGAGGCGCGGCCGCTGGGGCGCCATCGCCCCCTGGCGGCGGGCGCGGGCGGCCCGGGCCGGGCTGCGCGGAACTTTCCGCCCGAGCGCGGGTCCGGCCCGCGGAGCTCCGAGCGGGGAGCGCGGGGCGCTGCCGCCGGCCCGCGGAGAGCACCGCCCGCCTTCCCCCGCCGCGCCGCCGGAGCCCCTCCGGGCCGCCGGATTTAAACTGAAAAGAAAAAAAAAAAAAAAGAAAAAAAAGAAAGAAAATTCTTGTGTTTAAACTTTTTTTTTTTTTTTTTTTTTTTTAATTTTCTGACTGTTCCTCCACCCGCCCTCCCCGCTCCCCGCTCTCCTCCCAACCTCCTCCCGAAGCGGCGGGGCGGGAAGGAGCGTCTCCGGTCTGCAACACCAAAGCATGGCGGAGGCTGGCGATGAGAACCGTCCTCCTCTAAGCATCCAGCGCCTCTGACAAGCCCGGAGCCAGAGGGGGTGGGGGTGGGAAAGGGCGGGAGGGGGGGAGAGCATGGGAGGGAGGGGGCGGCCAGTCCTTCCCCCTGCACTTGTCAGATGCAGATGGGACTGGCAAAGTTTGTTTGAATAAAAAAAAAAAAAAAAAAGGGCTTAAAAAAAAGGGGAAGAGCAGGAGGAGGGGGAGGGAAAAAAAAAAAAAAAAAGATCCTAGAAATCCAAAAAGGCTCATCTGGGAAGGAGAGAGAGGAGAGCGAGAGGAAGCGGGATGCAACTCAACCTGACGCTGATCTGCTTCGTCTTCGGGGGGTTCCTGCCCGACGCCGCGGCCCGGCGGGAGCAGATGGACACGGGGCAGTGCGACCTGCCCCGCTCGGTGAGCCGGGCCGGGCCGGGCCGGGGGCGCGCCCGCCGGCGGGGGATGCGCGGGGGCGCGCGGGGGCGCGGGCGGGGCGGGGGGCGCGCGGAGGGACCCCCCCCCCCCTTTCCCCCCGCGCCGCGCACGCGGGCGCGCGTGGCCCCGCAGGTGTGGCGGCGCTGCTCCGCGTGAGCCCCGCGCGGGGCCCCGCGCCGGGAGCGCGGCCGGAGGGACGCGGGGCCGGGCGGGGGAGGGCGGCGGGTCACGGCGGGGCTCGGCCCCGCGCCGGCCTCCGGGCGCCCGTGGGCTTTGCTTCGCTGGGGCTCGTGCGACGACGCGGGGGAGCGGGACCCCCGCTCCTCCTGCCCTGCGGGCAGACCCGCGGGCGGCATCGCTGTCTCCTGCCCTTCCGCCCCTCCATCTCTGACCGGCCCCGCTGTCCTCCCCGCAGCAAGGAGAGCTCAACTCCTTCCTCTGGACCATTCGCCGCGACCCCCCCGCCTATCTCTTCGGCACCATCCACGTGCCCTACACGCGAGTTTGGGACTTCATCCCTGACAACTCCAAGGCCGCCTTCCACGCCAGCTCCAGCGTCTACTTCGAGCTGGACCTCACGGACCCCTACACCATCTCCGGGCTGGCCAGCTGCCAGATGTTGCCCCACGGAGAGAACCTGCAGGACGTGCTGCCCCGGGAGCTGTACCGCCGCCTCAAGCGCCACCTGGACTACATCAAGCTGATGCTGCCCCACTGGATGACCCCGGACCAGCGAGGCAAAGGGCTCTACGCCGACTACCTCTTCAACGCCATCGCCGGCAACTGGGAGCGCAAGAGGCCCGTCTGGGTGATGCTCATGGTGAACTCCTTGACCGAGACAGACATCCGCTCCAGAGGGGTGCCAGTGCTCGATCTGTACCTCGCCCAGGAGGCTGAGAGGATGAAGAAGAAGACAGGAGCTGTGGAGAGGGTGGAGGAGCAGTGTCACCCGCTGAATGGGCTCAACTTCTCCCAGGTAAGGAGGCTTCTGGGCCTCGTGTCTTATCTCGGGACGTGGGGGCCATTCTCCTGGCATTTCCATCAGCTGATGGGGGTGAACCCCAAGCCTGTTGCAGTGGGGTGGTCACTCATGGGCCTCAGCAGCCTTTGTGTTGGGCTGCCCGCTCTCCATCACGCCGATCCGTGCTGCCTGCGGAAAACCCACGATGTGCGCAGCGTGTGTATCGAGCGTGTAATTTATTTGAGAGGCAAATGTCCGGGGTGTAAATGTGTGTGCCTGCTGGCTTGCCACTTGTGAGGGAAACTTCCATGCCTCCAGTCCTGTCCCGGAGCTGGGTGAAAAGGGCTTTTGTTTGTTTGTTTGTTTTGAAGTAAAGCAGCTCTGTGGTACTTGTCAGGAAGAGGATGAAGCATGAACAATGAAAATAGAAATTTCGACATTGCTCAAAATGATTTAAGTACATGCAAACTGTCTTTTCAGTGGTCACTCCGGGTCAAAACAAAGTGGCTTATGGTTGCCCTCATGTACTGGGGGAAATTAAGTGTGTAATATGCATGGTTTTTTTTTTCAGTTTAGAGCAGGTAAAGTTCAGCAAAAAGAAAGGGACGTAGGTTAAGAAACAAAAGTTATTGGTGTAACTGGACTCCGGAATTCTTTCAGTGGATTTAGCTTTAAAAAACCAAATACTAAGCCATGAGATCTATTTCATTTCAGTGGATTAATCAGGAGCACAGTAACAGCTATTGACTTTGCTTTGTGGAACTGTTTATGTGAAATCGGATTTACTAGAAATTGAGGAAATGAATGTGTGTGGAAGAAAACAAATAATCCAGGGGTGATTTAAGATGGTGTCAGTTACTGCTATGATATTTCGTTTTTAACTTGCTTTTCGTCATTAGTTTGGGATCAGCCTATTTCCAGCCTTATCTTACTGCCCTAGTTAGACCAAAAAAATTCCTGGTGATGTGGGAATAAGGATTAAAGGACTGATCTTTGGTGTGATTAAAATGTCCTTAGAGTGCCTTCACTCCCTGCTCTCCTGAAGTCTAGTGGGAACTATTTTAAGGGGAGAAAGTCTGGCTTTCACTAACATTTGGTTCATCCAATATATCAACAAGGCGTCTAACTCTGCATGCAGCCTTCAGAGGAGAAGATTGGTTACATACTCTTTTGGAGGAATTTTTCTGTTTATCAAGAAAAATAATTACGAGAAAGTCCCTCAGGCCTTTTGCATTAATTAACACACATCCAAAACAGGGAATTCGTTTTTCCCTCTTCTGTCTGAAAGGTTTAAGTGCCTATCCTCTCTGTTCAACCCCTTCTTTAGGATGAGGTAAAAATAATTAGCCATTCCAGACATCCAGTAGTGTTTGGTTGTATTGGGTCAAAAATGGCAGTTAGAATCAAGCACATGAAAACACTTGGTTAAAAATGTACCACTCGGAAGCCTTTTAAACGTGAATCATATTACATTTTTTTCTTTTTAGAGAGAGAGGGAGTGACAAAGAAAGAAAAAGGGACAGACTATGAAACTCACTGCTGCTTTTACCATAATTGTTTTTCTCTCCAAGTTTTAAATAGGAACAAAGTATTTCCCTTTGTTTTGTCATAATAATAATCTAAAAAAGAACAGCAAAGGTATTACTGCTATTGGCAAGTAAAGGACAATCATTCAAAACATTTGTGCTGATTAAAAAAATACACTACATTTTAATTGTTCAAGAGAATTGACAAGGTTGCTAAAATAGGTCAGTGTTCAGGAGGATTTTTCCTAGATTGAAACTTTTTCTGGGAACAAGGCCACCAGAACAACAGGAGACAAAATTAAACGAAGCAAACCAGATATTTATTTTCTTGCTTCCTCTAGATTTCATGCATCCTGACACCTGGCTAGTTGTTTAACAATAGTAATTTGTAATGTTATCACATCGTCTGGCAGTCCTACTGCTAGGTGTATTACTGTGCTAATTTAGTGGAGTGGATTACTATTGCGAGGTTACACCTCCCAATTTCAGGTTTTGTAGCTGTCCTTAAGCAACACGTAATTAAAACACACTAAAATGGAAATCAGAAATTGAGCAGCTTTTGTCTCATAGGGTGTTTGCACGGTTTGATGAGAACATCTGTGATAAATTACAGTCCCAAATCTGCTAAGGGCATCAGTGGTTTCTTACCTGTTTTCAGCATTACTGTTACGGGAATACTGCACATTATTTCTGCATTCAGAATTTGGATTTTAAAACTGTGCTTCGCTGAATCATGTCAATGCTTTTGTTTCCCACGTCCCCAAAGTCCAGTATTCTTGCCCTAAACAAATTAAAAAAAAAAAGGAAAAAAAAGCTTTTTTCCCCTACTTCTTCCCCTCAAAGGCAGCTTTGTGCTACTGCAAATATTTAATCTGACTACATGCACCAAATCTGTTAATCTGATACCGTGAGGAGGAGGAAATCTAGGAGTGGTCCCGGTGAGGAACTTGGTTTTGATCTGCTCTGAAAGAAAGTGGATACACTTGCATTTTTCACCACGAACAATCTTTAAAACGTTCAGTGCGTGGCTTTGAAATGTTGATTGTCTTAGCCGGATAAAAAGATTAAGGTGGCTCATATAATTAGCTGCTTCCTGGAGAGCCAGCTCTCGCAGGTAGAGCAGGACACATTGTTTTCTATTGTATACCCTGAAACTTTGTAGTTTGATGCTTTGCTCCCCCTGAAATCTCTGCAGCATTTCCTGACAGTCTTCCACACCAGCATCACTCACACGACCTTGCTGACCAGCCGCTCTCCTGCTTGGATCCTGGAGGGAGTGTTATCCCACCCCCAGGGACTCTGGCAGCAGCTGCTCACGCAGTCTGGGCCCGGGGAATGGTATAGCTGGTGTCGAGGTGTCTGAATCCCAGCAGAAGGCTGTGTTGGGAGCCTGGCAGCAGGGGAATTCAGATCAGGTTTGGGTCAGGTTGAAATTTCACCTGCTGTTTGACGTTTCAGGGTTTTCATGGAAGGTGGGACAGAAAGAGCTGAGGCAACACAAAGAAGAGGAAGCAGACAGCTCTGTCTGACAGCATTGATGGTTATTTACAGAGTGGCCAGAAAAGGGCAAAATCAGGTTGGCCAGCACTGAGAACTGGTGAGGGGCAGATGTCATTCAGGGCCTTCTCTTGGAGTCCTGGCAGAAGCCCTGCAGCCATGAGTGGCTGTGAGGATTTGTCCATGTGTCTGCTGAGGGCCAGCTGGGTATAGGGCTAAACTTTCCCTCCTCTTTGGGACTGTCATGTGGGTCTGTGATGGGAAGCTCTCCCCAGGCTGACATACTGTTGTTGGAGTAAAGGAGAATGGTGACAGTGACTTCTGCAGCTGCTCAGGTCTGTGGCATCCACCCTGATGGCCCAGGGCTCTGGTGGGACCCCCACTACCCCTCAGTGAATGCCCTCAGGCACCAGTGTGTCCTCACTAAAGGTCTGTATGGTCAGCAAGGGGAAGGTCTTACTCCTCTACTCAAACCACTGTTCCCTGGGGAGGTGGGTGGCAGCTCTTGCTTATGTTTGATCCTGTTTCTCAACAGCATCCCCAGCCTGAGACAGTGTTCATATCCCTTCCTCCAGGTTAAAAGTAAAGTCCCTCTCCCACCCCATCCCATCCTCGAGCTTGCTCTCCTCAGGGACTGTCTGCATTCAGCTCATGCCAGATGCCATGAATCCCAAGGTTCATAAGGGGGATTTTGTGTCAGGGCCCAAATTCATCCCAGCCTGTTGTGGGGGAAGCTGTCAGGCTGGTGAGGAGCTGCCAGCACCCCTTTTTCTCCCCCTTGGTTGTTTGGGGCTTGCGAGGCCCCGACTCCAGTCTCCTCTGGCTGGTATAATTTCCAACTGCAGGGGGAGATGTTAAATATCAAACCGGTGTTGATTGGATCAGAGACGGCCTCAAATAAAGAAACCTCAGACTGTGCCAGATTAAACTTCACACTTCACCATTCTCCCCCTTTCATTTCTTTGCCGCCTCATTCTCTGCACAAATAAACCTCGTCTCCCCCGCTTTCTACCAATGAGACAGCATTCATGAGGCAGGAATGACTTTGTTAACAAAATCAGTCTTCATTTCCCAGGTCCTGCTGTTCCATCAAACCCTGGGACACGGCAGCTTTGATTACTCTGGTGATAGGATTAGAGGGGGAACAAGTGCTGGTTAATAAAAGGCCGATGGGTGGTCCATCATGTTTGGTCACTGACAGATCTGCAGCCTCGAAGCTGGACCTTCAGTGGCAAACAGTAATATACATAGTAATATATAGACAGGGCCACGTCCTGGACTCTCTGTTCAATCTCCCCTTCCCCTTGAAAAACTAAACGTTTCTGTGATCGCAAAGCTGGGTTCTCTGAGCTGACAGGATGGGTATAACTGACTTCAAGGGAGATTTGCCTGTTTATACTAAGGAAAGATCCAGGCTCAAAGTTTTCCGAACTGAATTAAGGGGCTCAGTTTCAGAGCTAGTTGGCTTTTGATAGTGTGTGTAGTTTATATGAGGGAATATTACTGAATTTTTTTTTTAGTGTTTTTTAAATAAAAGTGTTTTTTGCCTAATAGAAATGTCACCCTTTTGCTTTTAAAAAATGTCAGGCTTTTGGAAGAGAGCAGGAGTCATAAAAAATAGCTTAGCATCATCTGTTTTGATTGCTGAATGTTGTTGAAAGAAATGTTGTTAAAAGGTTTGATTATACGTAGTTATACATAGTGCACATAGTTTTCAGTTTGTTGGCTTTCCTTTAACTATCAGTCCCTTCATCCCCCTGCACCTCAGGGTAAAAAAAAATCCCCCAGCAAAATTAACCTTGGGGTAGAAATTCATACAGCAGAAATAGAAGTCCTTCCATTTAACTCACTTTGTATACTCGTGGAGCTGCTTTACGTCTTCACCAGGGGAACTGTTGAGGGTGAAACTATGCAGGTATTAAAACTACAGTAGTCCCAGTAACACCTGAAAGGATCAGCAGCTGACGTTTTATAGCTGTAACTAACTGTACGTGTTGCTCTTTACAGCCAGTTACTGTGTGCTTCTTCACAACAGCCCCCTTGGAAGGCCCACCCTGGCATTTGATGCCTATTAAGAAAGCAGCCAGTCAGTTAACGATGGCTCAAGGGGCAGCTGGCAATTCATCTATTGTATTTATTGTGTGTATAACTGCCAGAAGTGTTTGTACAACAGGTTAGGTGTGAGCCCCTCCTTTCCCTCTGATCCTTCACACCTCCCTTGGTAAGATCCAAGCCCGAGACAGGTGTACCTGCCTTCCACGAGCAGATCTGGAGGATTCTGCTCCTTGATCTGTTCGCAGAAGTTTGGGTGCTGCTTGTGATTGGTATTAGGCAGTAATTGCATCTTTATAAGGTGGGTTTTGAAAGGAAAAAAATCCCCAGTCTGATATTCAAGGGAGTCCCTACTGTATCTGAGGCAGCTTAACATTAGCAGTGTGTAGAATTCACATGGCAGATTTGTGCCCTTTTTCCTGAGTGAGGTGAGAGGTGAGTGTCTCTGTGGCTCTGGTAATGCCTGGTCCTGGCAGCAGGGGAGCCCTGGCACTGCTGTGATGTGAGAGGCACAGGGAGCACCCTGGCATGCACTTTGCTCCCTGAAGGAGATGCACTCCTGAGATGTGCTTTGGGAAGGGGATCAGTAGAGGGAACAGATGAGCCAAATTCGTCCCCTACTTAGACACTGATGCTGCTTTCAAATCCCTGTGGGATCTCCCCTAGAACAGTTTGCCACCTCTGAGCTGCTCACCCAGTAGGTGCAAAATCCTCTCTTTGGTGAATGATTTTTCCACAGTGGTGATTTTCCTTCTGTTTGTTATTTGCTCTCAGTTTCTGACGCTGTTGCAGCAGGCCCAGAGTGCTTTGCTTATAAACAGAACGAACCATTGACCTTAAAAACCTCAGCTCCAAGTATAGCAACCTACAGTCCTCAGAAAGCCTTTAACAGCCTCCCCTCAGCTCCCTAGTGAGTAGCAATCCACGTTATAAAGCCAGCCCACATCATTCAGGCAAGTCAGAGGTTCCTGTATTGAAAAGACCAGAATGATGTTAAGCAAGGGCACTCCTTCACCTTGCACTCCTGTGGAGATGGTGATCAGTGGCAGGGCTCCTGGCAAAGCATATCTGGGAACTTCAGAGGGGCATACTGTAAAATAACAGGTTTCCCCTGTGTTAGGCTTTACACTGCAAACCCTTATTAATCCCTTCACTGTCATTAGGAGTTGATGACACAGGTAAAAGGCAGAAGAAATCACAGTGTTACTGCTTGAGCCATGTGAAATTGGTGTGATTTCTTTCATCTTTTGGCCCTATTAGGGAGGTTCCCTGCCTGCTTGGATGGGGGACTGTAAACTGACTTCCCCAGAGCACAGTGTTTAGGATAGCACAAAAATGGGGATTTTCAGCAATGACTGATGTTTTGGAAACTTCATTTTTTTTTTAACTTTCAAGGGTCCGTGTTAGAGAGATCCTGTTTTGCAGGGAAAGAAACATATCTGCCTTGTGTTCACACACTTTTCCAAATCCTTCTTTGAAGCAGACAAGCAATACAGATGCTAGATGCCACTAGACCTAAAATCTGCAGAAAGCACTGCAGGTTGAACATAAAACATCAATACCTTTGTGAAGCTCTCAAATTATTTCTAGGTTGTAGTCACTAAGACATTTTTTCTGAACATGGCAACAATTTGTGAACCTAATACTCTTTCTGTAACCCAAAAAGCATTATGGTTTCCAGCTCGCTTGAGACACCAGAAATTAAACTGGTGCCCTCAGAGCTTAAAAGTGCAGATATCAGTGTTTGAACTTAATACCTCAGTTCTTGGACTGGAATTGGAACAAGTCGTGGTGTCTCATCACCTCCATGGATTTGCTTTTTCTGGTGCTCAAGAGAACAATATAGCTACCTTGTTTATTGTTATTGTTTATTGGTTCTAATTGTCATCTAAAGGCACAGAGAAAAAAAAGTGAGATGGTTGATACATGTCAGAAGCTCAAGCAGGAATTCACACAGATGTCTGCTGCTTTTATCACTAGTTATTCCAACAACAGTTCTTCCCGTTTGGATTTCCAATATTTTAGAGCTTCTGCTGCAAGTCATTTCAGGATTTCTAGCACAATATAAATGAAAGTTTTTAAAAACTGTAAATTAAAACCATGTGTTCAGCGTTTTGGAATGGATGTTGTATGACTTGAGGAAGCTCATTAGCAAAAGTATTTTTAGTTTGAATGAGATCAAAGACCCAAGATTTTCCACTCTGAGGGTCGTTTAACATAGTCCTGGACACCCCGTTTCTCATCATACATAGGCTCCCATAGACCAGTTATGCCTGAAGAAATCATCATCCCTGAAATATTGTAATTAAATTTAGTATCAGTGGACCACTGCTGGTCACCTCTGTCCAGGCACTGCAACAGCACTGAGGGTTGAAGAGTCTTACAGATGTCAAAAGTGAGTTTTATTACTGACTTCTTAAAAATCGGGATTACAGCCCATGCCGGTGGGTAGCAGTGTTAGAAATGAAAGTCCAAATCCTGTATGTAGTACTCATTCCAGAGTGTCCCTTGAAGCCAGGAGTAACACTGAACCATTCCCAGAAACGCCAGTTGGCAAACAGAGAAGGGATTGTAGAAAAAGAAAAAGAAACTTTTCTGATTTCTTCTTTTCCTAGGCTCAGTTAACATGGAAGTTAGGAAACCTTTCACACAAATTCCAGTCCAGTCCAGAGGTTCTTCATGCTTGGATATCCCTGCAAAATCAGTGTTCACTGAGATGGGCATGGAGAAAAGCTAGGAATTCAGTCATAGCCAACATGTCAGCTCTATCAACACAATTAAGGGAATAGCAATAAATGCTTTATGTTTTCCTCAGATTTAATTAAACTTGTTGCTTCTACCCTAACTCTTGCATTGAGGTACCTGTTGGAAGATACAGATATCCCCAATACATAAAACAGAGAAGAAGTTGCCTTCATATAGCAAAGCAATATTCATCAGACTCCTTTTGTGAGCCAGGGAATGAGAAAAAGGAAACAAATCTCCAAGTTATTTTCAAACCTCTTTCCATTTTAATATAAGTCAAGTTATGAGGAACACAGGAAAAGTATTTCTTTAAAGTAGGAGATTCTGTGTCTTGAAAGTATCCCCTCAATACTTTAGAGACTGTACTAAATCCAAGGTCTCCATTAGGCTCCCTCACTTTTGTTAACAGTCACAATGAAGACTGATTATTCTCTGTACACTTTCTGCCACTGCACAAATTTAGTTCTCCTTTGATTTCTTGCAGCCTTTTCCTATTACAGGTGACAGCATAATAGTGATGGGGAATATTTATTTAAATGTGAGACCAAATGCTCACAGTACAGGAGTTTGCAGAGTCAGCAGAGGGCGAGAGGGCAAAAGGGTGATTTGAGAAACATGTCCAAATTTTTGAAGGGCTTTGTATTTCAGGCACGTGATTGATTTGCAGTTTTAGAAATGATCGTTGAGATAAATGTTATTCCAGCAGTGAAGTGTGATGGGATGTCCCAATGTGTCCCTTTGGTTTTAAAGCACTGGTGAAATCACCACAGCACTATAATTGTGAGGAGCTGATCCTGACATACTGGGGGTCAAATGGGATGCTAACTTGTAGTTTGCTTTCAAGCTAAGGTAATTCTTTGCTTTTGGGATATCACAGGAGCGGTGCAAGTATGCTAAAGGGCCTCAAAATTATTGTTTTTATAGGAGTTAAGTATACAGAAAGCCCTTCTTTTTCATAATGAATTTCCTGATTAATACAGGAAAAAGCTAGAAAGAACATTCTCAAGAAAGCTCATTATTTGCTTGCTGGAGAAGATAACACATAACTGTATGTTTCTAATACAAAGTTATGGCCAAAACAATTCTAATATAGCTTTCAAGCAATTGGGATGCTCTACTGGGAGACAGTTGCCAGCAAACTGAAGTTTGGTTCTTTCAGCATTTCTCCTTTACATTTACGGAGTACCAGTGGGAAAATACCTCATCAGTCCATGAGAGCAGGTCATACCATCCTGAAATAATCCAGGTCTTTTGGTGGGGAGCTGAAGTTCAGTCTCAAGGCAGCAGGCATTTGCAAGCATGAAACAGTTTGACTTCATGGGTTGGCTCGTC
The DNA here is from genome assembly GCF_036250125.1 of Pseudopipra pipra. Lineage (NCBI taxonomy): Eukaryota > Metazoa > Chordata > Aves > Passeriformes > Pipridae > Pseudopipra > Pseudopipra pipra. The sequence goes on from NC_087557.1 coordinate 25,254,635, forward strand.
GCTGGCTGCAGGCTGGCACTGACCAGCTTTTTACCCAGCTAAATTGTGTGAGGCCAGAGAGGATTTTCTTTATTAACTTGACTGGCTTGGCTGTGAAATGGGAAATACAGTACAGTATATAATTCAAGCTCACTTTCAAAGGCAATTTTGTTGGAGCTGGGTATCCAGAGAGACCTGAGCCTTTAACACATAGTCATCTGAAACACACTCTAGAAATTTCATAGTTTAAGGCCAGCATTTACACTGGTTTGTGTTCCAGTACTAGAATAGTTCTTGCTTTTAAAAAAATATATCTAAATGTATAAAGGTGTGGGTTGTTTTCTGAGAATGAAACTGACTGCTTTGAGCACTTACTGTGTGTTAACTATGGCTGGATAAACTTGGAAGGGATGTACCATGTGGAGACTTCAGCAAATTATGTCTCTGAAGTTGAAAGAAAGCATAGTTGATGTGCTTGTACATTCTCAAACCTGGAAGTATTAGTTGAAGAGAATCACTTGTTGTAGTACCCTTTTCTATCTAGGGAAGTACAAAGAGCTACAATCTCCCAAAAGGTGTCGTATTTTGGATGGGTTTTGTCATTAATGACAAAGAGATCCCAGTGGAAGATATTCCTAGGAATGCAAAACACAATCACTAAACCCACACAAGATCCCTTATCATGCTCTCTCCAAAGCTGGTGCAGATTCATTTGAATTACACTGGAAAGATTTATCTCCTATTAATGGAGCGCTCTTCATTTTTTAAAATTGAGTTGTTGTGCAACACATCAAATAACAATGTCATAACACATCATAAATCAGTTTGTTCACTGAAGGATTCCACATGAGTTAATCTAACATCCTGGACACAGTTCATGAGCAGTTAATTTTAGCAGTTCTCTTTGATATATATCAGTTAAGGCAAAGCAACTCCAGCCATTACGGAGCAGAGTCAAAACTGGTTAACGGCAAAGCAAGTACAGACAAAGATTGTTCACAGATAAAGCCTTTGGCAGATCATTCAAGGGATCTTTGCTTTATATATAGAACAATTGTAGCTCTAATACCAGCAGTGCAGACACTCTGGGACAAAGAGAAAACACACACACACACCCCAAACCACAGAATAAAACCACACACACCACTTGGTACTTGCGTCTAACAAGAAAGTCAAGCTAAAGTTCACCAACCCTGACGTAGTTACCAAATAACTCCATGGCAGGCAATGAGATGGGAAGAAACACCCCCAAAAAAGCATTCAGGAATTATCCCCATTGTCAGTGGGAGAAACTGAGAACGTTTGGTTTGAAGCACAGAGTCATCCGGCAGGCTGCCAAATGCCATTTATCTCAAGGTCAGGCAACATAAATAACCCCAAGGGTTAGCTCCAAAGCGGAGGAGCAGGAGGTAGCTAAGCAAGAATAGAGGAAGGGATTCCTCTCTCTTCCCTGTGGATGTTCAGCATGGTACTGAAGAGGTTTCAAGGCCTGGCACTCCTGACAAGTCTAGTGTATTAAAGGGCAGTAAAACACACCAAGAGCAGGGACTACAGTTGAACGCAGAATCACGGAAGGGACCGTGGTTTGAGACCAAGCCACTAAGCTGTCATGCATTTTCTGCAAGAATCACTCAGGAAGGCTAATCAGAAAGGAAAAGTCTGCCAGAAAAAAAAATTTCTCTTGGAAGTTTTAAGTCTGAAAAGGTGGATCCCTGTTACACAGTAGGGACAATCAACATTTATTTACTGTTTAGTTGGGTGGTCACATAAATTTTTCTGTTTTTTCCAGCACATTAAATATCAGAGCCTTCTTAACACTTTTTAAGAGAGTAGCAAGTTTAGTAACTGTCACATCTAGTAATCAATGCCTATCAGTCAGGGAAGGGAGGGGTGTGTTTTCCAGAGATGACTTAGACCTGAGAGTATTCCTTTGAATATACCAGTGGGAGAATCCCGAAAGAGTTGGTACCCAGTTTTCTGTTCTCTGGGGCAAAGCTCAGTGTAGTTCCTGTTAAAATGAATTAAACAAGTATGCAATCCTTGAACCTGGAATCCAAAACTGTATCTCTGTACCTCTTGAAGCTGGGGAAGGCATCTTTCCCACTGGTTTATGTAGAAAGGAGTTTCTGGTAGCCAAATAATTAATTAAGAGAATTAGGAAGAAAAAAAATGTTAGTCAATATTCTTATAATTTATTTGTGATTTTGGCAGGCTTAAAACCCAGACTGAGTAGATTTACTTGTGGTTTCATGTTGAATTTTTATGCCAGGAAAGAAAGTGAACTCAATAAGTCAGAAGGAGGGTTTCAAACTAAAAGTGTTTTGATTCAGCCAGCACCACTTGAGATCACTGTGCAGAGTCCTGTACATCTGTATGGTCTGAGCATCATTCCTTCCAAACAGAAAGGAGGCACCTGGATAAGGAACTCTGATCCTTTATATCAGACAATTTTATATCTGTAAACCTTACATAACATATTGGAAACTGAGGCACGACCTTGGAGGTGGAAATATCCCAAATATGTTATTACATCTGGGACTAAGACTGTGATTTTTCCATCTATAAGTTTCTCTTATCCCTTTCAACTTACATAGTACTCTTAGAAAAAGAAATATTTGTGGGTGGAGGGGCTAGAGTCAATGAGATGGTGATGTGAAGGGGACATCTGCAGAAGTCCAGGCTGATTGTGAACTCCAGAATTTACAGTTCTTCAGGCGAGGGATTATGGGACACATCCCTTGATGAATAGAGCGGCTCCACCCATCTTTGCACACTATTTTGGTCCCTAGTGGAACTGATTTTCTCAAATGCAAATGACCTTGAAAAATGGCAGAGAGCATGGACTTGCATCATTAGCAGTGAACCAAAGGCTTTGTGTTGCAACAACTTTTGTTGAGGGATTATTGTGTTGAAAATCCACTGATTTTGGCACAAGCTGAAGAACTCAGCAGTTCCACTTTGCATGTCCTGCCATCATTCAACAGGCAGACCCCGTTGTTAGACATCGCAGTAGGGCAGCCAGTTGGCTTCTCCCAACCTCCTTAGGTTTCCAGATGTCATAACAAAATGAGAGAGAGAGACTTAGCCATCTTCCATGTGTTTACGCTGGAGCTGCTAGGCAGAGACCAAACCACAACACTGCACAGCTTTTCAAAAAGGACTTAATAGGCCTCTCTGTAAACAGATCTAAATATTTGCTCCAGTGACATTTATCGCATCACACGTCTGGCGCGAGTGTTTTGTCCTTGTTTTGCTTGCGTGTTTGGATTCCTTTATAAACATTAATGAAGTGCTTGAATACAAATGAATAATCCTCCCCCCTTCTTCCCACCCTGGAGGGGAGGGGAATGGGAGGGCATGAAGTAATAATGGTTCAACCTTCAACCCGTAATTGCTCTGTACATTTTGATGACAGCTTTCTTTCTCACGTGCTTTAAAAGACTTTATTCGGCGGGCACATCCATGCAGAGGGCATTGCACCTTTCTTCAAAGGCAGCTGCAGCTGGAGTTGGAGTGGGGGGCACTTAGCACGCAGCAGTGTGTCATTAGATGTTTGAGTAGTTGTAGCAAGTTGACTTGCTGTTGTGTTCCCAACAGGCTGGCAGAATTGTGCCCTTCCTACAAGACTTTTAGCAGGAGGTTTATTTACTATATTCTTTCCTAGGCGTCTGCTTTTGAGCTGGACAGAATAATGGGCCTGAAGCACCTCAAATCTGACTCCATATGGCTGTTTTCCTACCTCCTGCTGGAGAACTAGGGTCATGCAATAGTTATTTTCCACTCACATACAGCTTGAACATGACTGGAGACAGCATGCTTCCATATAGCCCCTTCTGATCTCTCAGTGCCTTTATGGAGGCCCTAGAAAGTGGTTGTCTTGGTCTTGCTTTTGATTTTGTCACTAAAGGAGAGGGAGGGTACGGGTAAGGAAAGACTGACTGAATTTTGTATCCACTGGTGGTTTCTGTGGGCACAACCTTTAGAAGATTATTCTGTTGTCTAGGGTATGAGGCCATAAACCAGTGTATTAAATGCCTGTTTCCTGATCATGAGAGGGGTGACGTTGTGAAGCAGATGGAGGCATCATCTCTGAACCTGCTTCAGATTGAGAAAACATTGAGTATCTCGTTCCTGTGTGGGAACAGTTATATTACTGCTCCTTTCTCCCTGTGCAGTTCAATATGTCACAATATCTTCCATGCACAATAAATTATCGTCATCTCCTGCCAGGTGGGACAATGCTTTGCTCAAGACCTTTCTAAGCATCTTTAGTTTCTGCAGCTGGGCTTGTAGAAGCAGTGGTTTGGCTTGCTTGGAAGCAAGTAATAAAAGAAATTTCCTTTTAGCCAAGAGGGTCTCTTCAGAAATTCCCTGAACTCATGCAGCTAAGCTCTCTGTTCTTTGTTAAGAGCAAAACTGCTGCATTTAAGCTGTGGGACATAAAAGAAGTGATCAATGCCTAGAAAGTAATCGAAAGTTCATTCTTCAAATGATCTTTAAGAGAAAAATCATCCTGTATAAGACATCTGTGGGTCTGCTGTCTGCAATAGTAGTAAGTGCAAAGGATTTATTTCCCAATAGTCAGGCTTTGGGAGGTCAGAATTAATACCCAAGAGGAAAAAAATGCATATGTTTCCTTCATCTGAGTGATTAGGTATAAAATGGGTTAAAAATTAATACTGTCTTTGGTTCAGCTTGTATATGAAACTATTCAGTCTGCACATACTTGAGTACTATTAGAAAGTGCCTGTCAACTCCATTAATTATCAAATTGCTTATTCAGTCTATACATTCCTTGCATAAATCCATATCAACTGTGCCTCTCGTAACAGTGTTTGTTTATACGAGCCGGAACTCTCCACCCTGAGCAGTCTGAAACGCTTCTCGAAAGAATTTCTTAGTCTGCACCTACAGGGACCCAGACTAATAGCTATTGAGAGGATGCTCTGTGGGGTGCTTTTTTTTTTTTGGTGGGGAGTTGGGAGAAACAAAACTGTCTGGAAAGGTGTTCTCTTGTCACTTCTGTCTGTAGTTCAAGTAGAAGAGACTAAAATCGTTGCAGTTCTCAGCAGCTGTGAAGTGCACACTGGAAAAACAAAAAGCTGGGAGAAAAGAATAGAAAAAAGAATTTGCTGATATTTTTGTCATCCTCTGCCTGATGTGCCAACACTAATGGAGGCTGCTTTTTTTTTTCCCCCCACTAATTTATAGTCCAGTGCATTCCTGCGTCCCCGTCGCTCAAGCATTCTGCCTTTTGCTCGTTTGCTGGAACACAAACATGGAAGTGTATTTGGAACTCGCTTGAGCCTTAAAAAAACAAAATTAAGGCAAGCTGCCAGATCAGAATCTAATACACAACATATGTTTACAGGGTTATAGTCTCTTGCCATGCTGGCTTTCACAGCACTCCAGTGTGAAGTAGAGTAAATGCCTTCCAAGACCTTTTATCATCCATCGTGCTTATCAAGACAGTAAAAATACTGTTTTTATTTCAGCAAACGTGCCTTTCTTCTTGTCTGAAGTCCTTTGAATTCCCTGCCGCATTTGGGATTAATGGAAGAGTATGTCCTTGGTCTTCACAAGAGCTTGTCTGCCTCAGAGTTGACTGGGTTCATCCTCAGTTTGGCAAGGAGCCCTGAACAGGTCCTCTGGTTTGAAAGGGGAGCAGTGTTGACCCCCCTGAGCCTTGTGCATTTGTGGTGTAATTCATGGCACTTCGTGATGAGCAAAGGGTTGTCCAAGCACACAGGATTGAGGTCAACGAGGTATTTTAAGCTTACTTGGGTTACCTCAGCTTGCACAAGTGCAAGAGGTGCCATTGATTCTCACTTGTTTGCTTCAAACTTTAGCCCTTGCTTGGGAGCCTTCTGCACAGCAGGGAGGCTGGCATTTGGTGTGATTAGTGAGCCCCACCAAGGCTCTGTGGCTCCTTTTGGGCTGTTGCCTTTGCCTTACACAGTGCTGGTGTCTACTCATCCCACAGTGCCTCCAGTCCACCTGCATCACAACAGGACCCTTGTGACTGCAGTGGGGAGCTGCAAGCTCAAGGCAAGGACTTGAGTGACAGTTCAAGATGTAGGAGTGGGATGCAAGGCAGAGGGAATAGAAAATAGAAACAGTTATACCAGACTCCTGTCACCTCCTGTGGCTGCCCAGTGTGCAGTAGACACTGCAGAGCCACTGCAGCAGCAGCTGGATGTAGCCCTGCAATATGCAGAGTCCAGAAAAATTAAACTCGAAGTGTCTAAAAATGTTGTGGGATGAGAGGAAGACCTGGTGGGTATATGAGGCTCTGAAATAGCAGTAGCCCATGACTTTGCTTCTCCTGCTCCTTTTCCATGTGTGGGATATACCTTACATGATCCATGAGGCATGCTAGGCCAGCTGGATCCCATGAGCTCTACATGCATTACTCCAGGCTTATCAAGGGCTGTGCTTGCAAGTGAGCTCCATTAGCAGGAGGCAAGACGTGTTTGGAGCCTCAGAGACAATCCTGACGTGGCTCATTGTGTTTCAGTTCTCTGTGTAAGATGGGCAAGATATTAGAATTATTTATTTTTGGAAAACGCCTTTTTTTTTTTTAAACAGAAACAGTGCTCATGTAATTTTTTCTGTTTGAGGGAAAAATGTTCCTTAAAATGTCTCAATTTCAAATTTAAAGTAAAAACCCAGGAGTCTCATCATCAAAAGAACAAGCTAGTGACTGACTCAAATGGACATTTTTGTGCTGTTAATTCATAACAAGACATTAAAGATAGAAAAGGCTGAATTCTTAACTTTTTTCTTGAGATACAGTTGTTCCCTGCTGAACTGTGGAAAGCAACAGAGATTGAAATCTTGTAGCAGGTTTGGATGTATGTATTAACAGAGGAGAAAGTCCTCAGGTGCCTCCTTGGTGGGAGCTCTCTTATACAGCTCCAGGATTCCTGACTGGTGGGTTGTTTGAGTTAGGGTGACGTTACCTCTATAGAATATGTTCTTTATAGGCATCAGGAAAGTTATAATGCTTACAGCTTATGAGTTATTCTTGCCCATAGGAAACTTAATATGTAATTTCATCTGATTTCCAGTGGGTCAGATCTCTGCTCACATTAGTAGTGTGATGCTGTGCACAACCAATGTTCTTGAAGTAGATTTGAACGACCATGGGAGGCAGGACATGGCAGTTTCACCTCAACATTTCATCAAGGAGGTCCCTCTTAGATTGTCATAGATTGAAGTTCATTTCAGAAATAAAAGGAAGCCACATAGGCAGTAGTGTAAATACATACCTTGCACCTCTTGTAGCTCCAGAACTTCATTCTTTGTAGTTCAGATGTCCCAGATCTCACCTTTGGCCTTTGACCACAGACAACCTACTTACCCTTTCACTTGAAGAGACAGACTGAAGAGGTAATCATGGTTTGCACTTTGAGAGTTCATCTTTTCCATTGTTGTAAGAGTGTCTTCTTTCTATCACTAAGGAGATTAGCTGCCTTTTGGGTCAAAAGTTTAGCCTCCTGCTTGTAATTCTTATTTGGCTTTGCCATTTGGTTCTAAAGCAATTTCTGTATCTGTTCCCCATTCTGTTTCAGTGACACCTCTTTCTGTTTGACTGGGAAGTGCAGAGTAAGGTTTAAGAGAGTTAGTAAAATCCACGTTGGCTAATTCCATGCACCCAGTGACTATTGGGACAATGACCTCTCCCTGACATAGGTTTAGTTTCCTATATTTCAGCAGTATTCTAGGTCCTAATCACTTGCTCTGTGCAGAAAGCATTTGCTGTGTGCTTTGCTGCTGCCCAAATGCAGATGTAGGTTTTGGATTATGAGATTTCAAGTTCTGAGAATCAGCATGGGTTTTAATGCTCTTGATGACATAGCCAAATAGTGTTGTTATGATAAAATTCAAAATTCATCTCTGAAGCACCTCTTTCTAGCGTTGCCTCATGCATTCTCAACTAGCAACGTATTCCTTTGTCTAAGTGACTTCCACTGTTGGAACTTTTTCCTAACATATTTAAGGTTTTCCTTTACTGCTTCCAGATGTAGTCCCTTGTTTTACCATTCTTTGACTCTGTAAATATATTTTCTTTGGTAAGAGTGCTGCTCGGTTACTTGATAGACAAGATTGTGCTCTCTTAAGAGTCATTTATTGGAGTAAAATTTTTACAACTGCAGACAAACAAACAGGCTTCTTGCAGGGATTGAATTTCAGTTTTGACTTGTCAGTTAACCAGGACTCACACCCTTTCTGGGACAGTTCGTAGAGACACCTCGTGGCTGTCAGGAGCTCTTACAGAGCCCATCGCCGTCATGTCAAATTGATTTACACTAAGCCTCAACATCCAAAGTCGTTTGTGAAGGAGTTATGAGGGAGGCTGCCAACCTGCTAATTAAAAGCTAGAAATATTTTCAAGTTCCCTTCTGATGGAAACAATTAGGCAAATCTGTTCTAAAGTGGAATTACCCCCCAAACCCAACAGCAACATGTTGTCCGCCTGACTGTAATTAAAACTATTGAAGGAAATTTTCTATTTCAAGATAAAAAAATTGTTGGTTAGTTCCTAGATTCTCAATTTACACTCCATGCTGTAGTAGAAAAGCAGGCGGCTCAGACTGCATGGGTGCAGTTTGTCTCTGGGATTCTTAGTTTCTCAGTGAAAACCACACTAGTCAGTGTCAGGGAAACAAAAAAAGCAAGCCCCATTCCCTTCAAACACACAAGTCCAGAGTGAATTAGACAGTAAGCTTATGCAAGAGAAAGCCAGACTGACTTCTTTAGGTTTCAGGTCATCCATTAAAGTAGATAATTTAAACAAGTGAGTCCTGGTGAGATTGCTTACCAGGCAGTAAGTCTTTCTAATGGTAAGTGAGCAAGACCTCAAATCCACTATCTCCCTGAACTGGCAAAGCGTGCAGCTTTTCTTGTGTTTGATACAAATGCTTCCATTAAAATGGTATTTTAAAGAACAGAAGCCCTTAGAGGAATAAAGTATATAACCAAGCATTTTTAGTGGATGTAATTGCTCCAGACCCAGCTGAATAGAGGCCTTGTGACTTCATAAGTCTTATGTGTTTAGATCCAATTATTCAAGATTATATCATATCATAATCAAATCACAATTTTATGTATATACATATAAATCAAAAGGACAGGTAGGGAAATGGAAGTAGTAAAGAACTATTTACCATTTGTGTTACCTCTCCTTTTCTCACTGAAAACTGAATCATGCAAAATGTTGGAATCCATCTTTGCATAACCAAGGAGAATAGTGTCCTATTTGCATAAGGCTCAAAGAGACTTTGCCTGAAATTAGTCAGAAGTTCCAAAGAGTCCCTCAAATTTAGGGGTTAGTTCCTACTTAGAGCTGGAGTAAGGAGGTAAAACAGTAGCAAGAAGGATAGAGTTATGGAAAGTATGAATTCAGAGCGTTGTGCTTTTAATGATAAACCCCCATCTTCATGAACATATAAACATGAAAGCAGTCAAAACTGTCCGTCTGCTTTGCTGATTTTCAAAGCATCTCGAGTTAGTGGGAGAGTCTCTTTACAGAAGATGACAACTCCAAGTCAGTAGTGGGACTTCATAAGGATTTTTGGCCTTAATCAGAACCTAAAACCACCTAGAAAGGGTTAGTTATGTGTGCATGTTGAGTATCATGCTTGAGCTGAGACTGTTTCTAGGGGTACTTCCACATATATTTCTTAAAAGCCCATGCAGTCTCCTTGCACTGGGCTGCAAGTCCACCTACTACTCCTTTCTATTCTATGGAAAACCTACACTATGTAGGGGAACATTCAGGTCTTCCAAGCATTAAGGCTTAAAAAAAAAGTCACCATGTTTACTTCAACTTTCCCTTTCTAAATTGCTTTGACAGCCCTGTGCTTTTCTAACTCGTTTTGGGGAATATCCAGTCTGCCATTGGAATTATTTGAATTGTACAGAAAGAAAGGAGGGCCTGTTTCCCTCCGAATTCCATATATTGTGTCGCTGGAGCTTTTCATGTTCCATAAACAATGCTCTCTTTTTCTAACCCTCTCCCCCTCCTGCCCATAGCCTGACTTTCTATAATTTTCTTGACATGGACAACTCAGCGTTTTTGTGAAAAGCTATGACTGATTTTCTGCAGCTTTACAAACAGGAGCTTGCTAGTGATTTCAAGAGGATCAGGTAGTTTGATGCAAGCGAGACTGGGTCGGGTCTCTGGGACTTCAAACACATCTCAGCAGTGCATCTAGTTGTGAATGATTGTTTTCCCTTAAAGCATTCATGATCTCCAATTGGCAAGTCTCTTCTCATAACTAAGGAGACGCTTGGAAAAAAGTTGGTATTTTTAAATGTCTTCTTAATCCCTGTAGGACTCTAGCCACATACAAGCAAGTGGCTTCATTTTTCCACACACTACTCTTTTTTTTTTAGTTAATAATTCAGTTATTATGTGAGTGAAATCTCAGGAGGTACTCAGAGTTGCAGGCACTCTGCTGTTTAAGTTCATTTCAAGCTTCCTATGAGTCTTTTAATATTTGAATGGTGTTTCATGGTCTGTCTTTGGCGACTCATGAAGCTGGATCCCAGGAGAAAGATCACAGCCTAGATAAGCAGCCATGGTAGATATTGCAAAAGCAGTAGTGCTTCTGTAGCACTTCAGTGGCTTGATGCCTCAGTGTATTTTTGTTTCTTTCTCTACCAGGAAGATGGATAATTTCCAATCTTAACGACCACGCATGGGAAAGATGAATAAGCAGTATTTGGGAATGGTGTCTGATTGGTCACACCCTTGTCTGGCTGTGCTTGCTGGTGTGTTTTGCATAGCATTTCTGGAATACTTTTCTGTTGAAGCGAAAGGGTTGTTGCAGCATTTGATTTCAACCTTCTAAAGGCTTTTAAAGAAGTGCCAAGCCCCTATAGTCTGGAAGCAGCAACACTGACTGTGTGCCATGTCACGGAGAGGAAAAAAATCCTTTTCAGTGTTTGCACTGAACATGAGTGTCACTTTAAAGCTCCAGGTTGCTCTTAAACTGCCTTGCAGCCCGACAGCTTTGCGGTGGACCGAAGAGGTCTTGGGTTAATGTCATCTGATGCATCCTAATGAGTAGTCTAATTGTAACTGCCATTCCAGCTGTCCCTTGTGTGTTTAACTTATGTAAATGAAAAACACAGCTTTCCAATTTACTTTTCGGCTTGAAATATTATATTCTCCTTAAGTAATGTGTTTTAATTGCAGAAGCAAGATATAATATGTATATGGAAAGAGTGGGTGAGAGCATGAAGATTGTATATAAATAGCAGGGCTTCTTAGCTGTTTCTTTTCTTCAGGAGTGACCTGTCTTCTCTCAGCTGGCTGCTGACTAAACAGACACCAAGCAGGCCCCAGCTTACCCAGAGGGGTAAGACAGCAGGTTGAAATGTGTGGTCCCCTATCCCAACTCCCATCTGCTCCAAGATGTCCAGATAGACACAGCACTCTGAAGCAAGCACATGCCCACTTGATGTCAATCTAGAGCAACTCTCTGATTTATGCTGGCAGAGAAGATCAAAACTCAGCTTAAAAATTAGGTGACAGAGATTTAAAAAAAAAGAAAAAAAAGAAAAAAAAAGAAAAAGAGAAGTCAGCAGACACTTGGAGGCTGGGAAAGGCTGCCAAACAAGCATTCCTGCCCTTGCTTATGATTCTCCCCCACATACAACTGGCTGTGTACATCTGGGAGCAGCCAGCATAGTGATCTATTCATAAAGGGCCAAATTCAGGAGCCGACCTGTAAGGCTTGAGTACACTGACTACACATGGAGAAGGTGGAGTGAGGGCTCAGAGGGGCTTCTTGGAGTTGTACAGGACAAAAATCCCCTTCTTTCCAGCTAGCTGAAAAGCAGGCACACCAGAGGGAAAGAATGGTATAGTGCTTAGGGCTTTAACCTGGGGCTTGGGGCAGCAAGAACCAATTATCTAGCTGGTCAGAGACTAATTTCTATGATCTGCAGCTGCCTGGGTTCTTGTGAGGGACTTGTCACTGCTTAGAGTTCCTGCAGGGATGCTCTAATTCAGATACTCATTAAAGACAGAAGGCAGAGAATAGCCAACAACTGCAGGGCCATGGTTTGGTCTGGTTTTCCCTGCACTTGACTGGTTGACCTGTGACATGTCCTGTCCCAGCAGGTCATGTATGGAGATATTCACGGAGCACATGAACTGCTGTCTTCTAATGATGATGCTGTTTCTTTATGGCATTATGGAGGACTGCATTGAGACCCAGTCATTGCTTGATGTAAAGCCTCCAAGTTGAGCAGGACAGAAGTTATGAAGGAAACAGAATATTCCTCAAAATATCCAGCTGTTCTTTTCAGGACAAGGGTTTGTGTGTTCTCATTATGAGTTGGTTGCATGCTCTTAGCCTCACCTCGTGGGGAAAGAGCTTGCAATGCCACATATTTCTGTGTCTCTTCTCAAGTCTGGGAATAAACTCCCACATGTAATCCACAGCATTGGATTACCCAAATAAAAATCCAAGGCAGAAAGATATTACGTAAAGAGAGGAGGAGATTTGAGTTAAACTATCCTTCATATATTCAGGAATGATGTGTGGCTTCTGGGTTTTTAAGCTCCTATGTTAGAAATGGAGAAATATAGGTAATACCATTGCACTAATGGTTGGAGACAGAGGAGAAATATTTATCAATAGTTTGTTAACCTGAATAAACTGTGAATATGTACATGTAGGCGGGAGAAGGTATTGATGGATTCTACTTTTAAGAGGTTAGGTCATCACAGGTATGTGAGTAAAAGCATAATCTTGACTCAAGGTTTGCTTGTGATGCATTTAAGAAATAGCCTGCAAGGTAGATTTGTGGCACCCCTAGGTGGGTTGCTTCAAATATACAGGTTCTGTCAACATTCCTTCTTTTATATCCCTAAGGTATGTCAGGCTCTGCCAGGTTTTAGCTTTGGATGATATGAAATTCAGAAGTCGGTTACTAACAGTTACAGCTTGATTGCATATGTACACACAGAAACACACATGCTGAGGGAAGCTAGAAAAACAAAGATCTACAAAAGAAGCTCTTCATCTCGTTCTTTGTTTTCCTCCTCCTGCGTGTGAGCACAGCTGGGAATCGGGCTCGGCTGGGCGTCCGCAAGGGCCAGGAGGTTCATCCAAAGCCTTCTGCTGAAGGCGAGCTGGGGGTTCAGAGGTGGCTCAGTGTGAGGAGCAGAGCTGGACTGACCTCACACCATGAGAAAACCAGGCTCAGAAAGAGATTTGGCTAAGAAAAAAAATGGTAGAAGAAAAGAAGCTAAAGAAAGCTTTGTCTGAGAGGGGGGTATGTCAGTGCTCTATTTTCCACTGATCATTAGAAGATTAACTGCTGGTCATGTTCCCAGTTAGGCACTCCCAGAGCTTTTTTGATCCTGGGCAACAGGTTTATTTGCCTAATTTATTGTTGCTCTTAGAATTTTAAACTCAAATATAAATTAAAGGCTTTTGTTCTGTACAATCTAAAAGCATGTCTGGGATGGGGAACCCAATATTTGACTTGGCTTTGTGTTCTGAGATGTATTTCAAGAGCTTCTGGGCATTACCAGGTTGAGTCTGGGGTTGATGTTTGTTTTCTGAATTATTTTGGTGCTTGATGTTTCTGCATTAAGAAGAAAGGTCACCGCCAGCTGTTAAGCACTGAGGAAGAGCAGTGGTTGTAAGGAGCCTGTTGTTGGAGTGTAGCTTCTAAAACAGGACAAAGAAGCTGTTTTGTTATCAGAGGCAATTTCTGGAACCATTAGGAATAATGCTCCAGTTTGGAAAGAAGACTTCCAAAGAGGTGGAGAGTACACAAAACCTAATGAGTCACAGCTAAAAGATCTGCTGATTATCCTCTAAGACAACTCAGAATGTATATGCATCCAAGAAACTGAGAATCTTTCTGTATGCTTAATAAATGTATGGGGAATGTGAACAAGCTGGCCCTCAGAACAAGTTAAGATAAAAATATCTCTAGAAGAAAAAAGTACAATCCATGCTGAGGGAAGAGAAATAATAACAAAAAGTATTCCTCAAACCTTATAAAAATGAGTTTCTGCTTATTGGAGGTTCAGTGCAAAATGGCCGTGAGCTCCGTTAATAAGTTTGATTTTTGTGACAGAACCT